>NC_092815.1:250897572-251209238 GCF_023375885.2 Dermacentor andersoni
ACACACTCTTCTTAAAGAAAAAAGGATTGCGCGTGCGTCAAATTTCGCTCTACTTTATGAAATCTACAACCAGAGTCCTTCTATTGAGGGACTGTGGTACTACTAAAGAATTTTCCCAAAGTACGCCGGGAGACCAAGCCGCTGACAGCCGCAATTGCAAGTGTGGTCGTGGACCTACGTCGGCCTGCATTCGGACCTATTGCGGCCTGCACTGAGGCGAAGACTACACCACGCACGCAAGTAGCGCAGAGCAACGTCAGAACGCAGAGCAAATCCCTCCTCTCGTTTAAGTAAAAAAAAAAGGGGGGGGGGGGGGGTTGCGCGAGCGTCACATTTCGCTCTATTCTATGAAATGTACTGCTAAAGAGTTTGCCCACAATACGCTGTGAAACCATCCCGGCGACATCCGCAAATTCATGTATGGTACCGGTTCTGCGTCTCTGCCGCATTGCAACGTGCACTGACGCGAAGACTAGGCCACGCACGTATGTGGCACAGAGCAACGTCAGAACACAGAACAGCTTACTCCTGTCGCTTAAAAAAATAAGATGTACAAACGTCAAATTTCACTCCACTTGCTGTGCAGGAAGGCAGACAATGCCAAACGTATGTCATGTAGCGCATCGCTGGGAGCGCGCACACATGACTATACTATAGATGGATAAACAAACAAATTATATTTAACGAGGATACAAACTTCAAAATACCCCAAGGAAATAAATTAGGCACCTGCGCAAAAGCTGCTCTTCGCGAAACAGATAGAGAAAGAGAAAACAAAGGTCCGCAAAGCATAAACAACTGCCTTTTTGGAGGCACACTGCGCAACAAGAAATTAAAAAAAGTCCAAGATATAATATTGCGTTTAAACGTCATTTGCTCACGATGACTGAGAATAAACTTAATAAAACTGTTCCTCACCCTTATTGTTCCGGAACACCAGGTGCACGTAATCAGCCTCGAAGTTGTGCGCAGCGATCTGGTGCACCGAATACTTCTCCATTGTAGGCAGGGAAGTGCCACATACGTCGCATTTCATCAATTTCTTGACATCCACGGCCATTTTGTGAACGCTCCTGATGTGTTGCAGCATGTTCTTCCTCAGTATGAATAGTTTGCTGCAAAATTCGCAGCGACGATCGTCATCGCCGATAGCAGCTCGATCACAGACGTGCGCCATTCCGACATTGCACGCACTAGGGTTGTTGGATAATCCGGCAGCAATACAGGGAAGAAACCTCCCCAATCACGTGACACACTAGGTATTCAGTGGCCCCATAGGGACAATTGGAAACCAACTTAGGGAACCAACATCCGGGAACGCAGGGTCACGTGGATGCTGCCTTCTATTGTTCACCGGCCTCAGCCGGCCTGCGGGGTAACGCATGTGGGAAGCGCATTTACATTCGCTCGCCTGTGCAGCCGGTCGACTGCAGCGCCGCCCCCGCGGCGCCAACGGGAACTATATATCTAGGTAACTTTTCGCCCTAGGGGAGCGTAGGTCCCTAGTCGTCGTGTAGAAAACGCGCCTAGCTCCTGAAATGCCCTAGTCCCCATGCGCGCGCGCGCGGGGCCCATAGAAATATGCGCTAGCGCAGGGTTTGTGCCAACTCGCCGGAGCAGACAATCAACAGGGTGGGAGGTTCATTGCGCGTGCACGCAAGCAGCACGACCACGAACGAAGCGATACAAGGTGGAACAGCGAGTTTTACGGCAATCGAAGCTGTGTGTGTGTGTGTGTGTGTGACGCGCTTGGTGTGTGCAAAGAGCAATTAAGTTGCGTGTGTGACGAATGTGTATGCGCAAAATAGCACGACCACGAACGAAGGTGGAACATCGCGTTTTGGCGTTTGGTGTGCGCAGAGCAATCGAGTTGCGTGTGTGACGCGTTTGTTCGCGCAAACAGCACGACCACGAACGAAGCGATGCAAGGTGGAACAGCGCGTGTTGCACAATCGAGTTGTGTGTGACGCGTTTGTGATGCGCAAACAGCACGACGACGATCGTCTTCTAAAACTGCGCCAGAGCAAACCGATTGTTGTGTGCTACATACGTATTGCGCGGGCGTTAAAACTAGAGTAACACGGGATTGCGACGCGACCAGCCGCAGTGTATAGGACATGTACAGTCTGTTTCACACTTAGGGGAAAACTCGAAGCGCGTTGCATCGGCGAAGCGGCGAGCGCTGGAGTCGCGCGGCGGAAGCAGCTCGCGCAGGCGCAGACGCTCTAGGGGCGGAGTCGTGATCTGCGTCGTCTGCTACGGCGGCGCGCGCTGGCCGCATTGTCGGGAAGAGTGCTACGGTCGGGAGGCAGTGTGCATATATATTCCAGTGTTACTGCGGGAACTGAGCTGATATTCCTTATTAAGCGTTGTGCGACGCCAAACTCATAGCTTTCATTGGCCACATTCGAGTTCTACGAACTTCTTTTGACGACATGCTTCTTTCGTTCTTTCGAAAGGCCGGGGTACTTTGTGCGCGCACGTATATTTCTTCGCTGTATGTGTTACCGTAACACGCTGCAATAAGAAAGGGACACCGAACTGTGCGCGCAACGTGCTCGGTCTTTATTTGACGCAAAAGGAAAACAACACACTCAATATAATGACTATGCGAGTCGAACACGATAAAACAAACGGATAAGAATAAAAGAATACGTTAGGTTAAGGCATTGAGCTGAAAGTGTTTCTTCTCGACAATAGTTCATTACACAAGACAGGCTCTGCCAGCCGACGAGGAAATGCACGCGTCACGCTCCGAACATCACTTAGTAATTCGTCATGTCCCCAGCGGCAGCGATGACAGCGCTCATTCTAGAGGGCAGTGAGTTGCAAATTGAGTCGGTAAGTCATGTGTTCATTCGCAGCACGTCCCACTCGCTGACGATGGTCGACTTTGTGGTGATTTGGCGCTCTTTAAACTACTGAAGATAAAATGTAAATGACCTTGAAAAGCCAATGCAGCGTCGTCTCCTTCCTTCGCTCATTGGTGATCGAAGAACGGTGCGGCTCTCTACAGATACAGGAAGGTTTAGAGGATTCAAGATTGATCTGAATAAAGCTGGCGCTTGTCGGTCTTAATTTCAGCCTTTTCATCTGACCAGGACGGTGGTAAATCGTTAGCCTTGTTTACATGGCCCGTGTACCGGAGAAAGAACGACTGAATATTATTGAACTGTGTTCTAGGAACTATGCTCAAAAGAAGATATCAGCCATGACAGGACGGTCGCTTAAAGCTGTGAAGAGGATACTGCAGGCCTACAAGAAAAAAGGGCGCATCAAGGATGCCCTTCGCGGACGTCCACCAAGGGCCATAACGGACGAGGAGGATTTGTCCATTGTTGCGGCTGCTGTGGACGCCCCCCACGCTTCGCTTCAAGTACCCCGGCCTTTCGAAAGAACGAAAGAAGCATGTCGTCAAAAGAAGTTCGTAGAACTCGAATGTGGCCAATGAAAGCTCAGAGTTTGGCGTCGCACAACGCTTAATAAGGAATATCGGCTCAGTTCCCACAGTAATACTGGAATACGCACACTGCCTCTAACCGTAGCAGTCTTCCCGACAATGCGGCCAGCGCGCGCCGCCGTAGCAGACGACGCAGATCACGACCCCGCCCCTAGAGCGTCTGCGCCTGCGCGAGCTGCTTCCGCCGCGCGACTCCAGCGCTCGCCGCATCGCCGATGCCACGCGCTCCGAGTTTTCCCCTAAGTGTGAAACAGACTGTACGTACGTACGTACTTTTTTGTAATGTGGTCAATCTTAAAAGGACGATGGCATTTCTGCACCGGCGGAGAAGTGGGAAATCGTGATTAAATTTGGCGATCATTGTTAAAAGCAAAGGCTTACCCTTAATTAAAGGTTATCCCCTACCTTCTACTGAAATTGCAGCCTCTAGTAGTCTTCATGCACTATTGTAATCATGACACCATACGACGATACCCTCTGACGTGGGGCCCAGACTACTGGAGAGCTGGTTGATCAAGCTTGCTCAATAAACTTGACCTTTTGTTCTTTGATTATGCTACAGCGCTAGAGCGTAGTTTCTTGCTATTAGTAAACAGGCAAGACAACAAAGCATTGCTACTCTACTCCTGTTGTGGCTCTTCAGTCAATGACACTAGAGGGGAAAGGAATCGAGATCCAAGCCACGGGGCAAATTGTGTTTAGCCAGTCTTAAACACCCTTAACTCAATGTTTTAAATGCCTGTGTGGTTGATGCCTTGTCTAGTGGAACTTCTTGCCATCCCCAAAATGTGCATAGCACCAGAGGTATAGTTTGACAGCTGTAAGCAGTGCAATTAAGGAAGTGCAGTACCTGTATTGCAGCTTTACACCGGCTAAGATATTGAAGCTTGGGAGTATGTTCATATTTCTCAGCTATAGTGTGGCAAGAACTTGTAACCCGCCCTCAAGTTCTGCTAGAGCACAAGCTACTGTTGCTCTTTTGTGCAGCTAGTGTCAGCAGACAAGCTTGCAGTATTGCTAGGTAGAAAAGCACTTAGGCTTCACGACCATCCAAGTCATAAATGAATAAGTGCATGGCTAGAAGATGTAAATTGCAAGAAACAGTTCAAATGCCATTGAGCATAGTTGCGCTATTGCAATGTATCCTTCGGAGCATTGTACGAGCCATGGTAGTTCCCACATTGTGTTGAAGTGCCACACCAGTGACATATGATAATGATGCTAGTGTGATCCAGTGTGGCTGTACTTTGTTCTATAAAAACTTTTATGTGTTTTAGATTATATTTAGTGCAGTATCTGAAAGGTTATGCGCAGATGATGATAGTTGACCTTACAGCCATTTTTTCTATACAGTCCTTCACTTTCCATCAAGTTCAGCAAATCATTGAAGCCCCAAAATAACACATTTAATATTGGTACTCAGATTGAACAGTTTCAGTTCTATGTGTATGTTTCAGAGAACTGGACCAAACATCAAGAATGAAAATTTAGCTACCTATTGATGCTGTAGCTTTAGGCTCTGCAAGAACCATTTATCTGCAGCACGCAACTTATCCCGTATTTGACGGATCATGATAGATGTGTGAAGAAGCACGAGTGTTATGCAGAACAGTTTTCAAGAGGTAATGAATCTCTACCATATAATTCATAAATAACTGGAAGGCTTCTCCTAAGGAAATGTTCGTGCTCTGCACTGTAACATTGACAAGTCCCTCCCTAAGATAAGGTGATAAAGAGAGCTGGTTTTATGAATCTGTTGTATTTCCACAATTTTAACATGGTATAAGTGAGGCCCAAGGCATAAATGGGACTGCGTGCTGTTCTGTATGCGTGCTACAGATCAATAGTAGCCAATCAATAGCCATTTTATTGAAGATGCAAACTGGATCATATCCTAGGGCCAACTCACTGTCAATGAAAACTGTGATACTGGCTTCCTGCACTGTTTATTGATCATGGACTTCTATTTGAGGTGCGATTGAAGTCCCTCAATATCCTAAACTATGAGTTGCAACTGGGAGAACGTGTCCATTCATTAGGACTACACTTTTTGTATTTAGCTCTCATCATTGTAAACAGCTTCATAATGAGAGGAACCTCAGACGAAATGCTTATTTTTTCCTGGCTTCTTTGTAAGCACTAACTATGGACATGTAAACAAGGTAATCTTGCATTTATCCTGCCTACAAGTGCCTCTTTTGACATTCATGCCTGTATTGCCTTTTCAGTGCCACTGAAAAGGCAATACTGGCCACTGAACAGTAATGACGAAAGCATTGTGCGGAAATATGCAAGGTGATCAGGAAATGTAAAATGAGTCATACACCCGACTGTAGCAAACTGCTACAGAGAAAACCTATGCAGGTTTCTCGGAAAGTCTTCACAAACCTACCACATGCTTCAGACTGCTCCTGTGATTCAGATGTCTGCGATAAGACGTAAAAGTAGGTTCTCACGGGCCCATCTATTCTCTAGTTCATGAAGTCTTCATTCCAGAGAGCCTCACCATGCCGTAACACGAACCCCCGTATTCATAAATGCATCTTAACTTGAAGCCCATGCTTGACTCGATTTAAATGACGCCTGTCGTGAACACACCAAAAGTAACGCAATGAGCATCTTGGGCGCGTTCACACCATGCGTCATTTATATCAAGTCAAGCATGAGCTTCAATATGTATTGCTGAATACGGCGGTAAGACTTGATAAAGGTCGCTATTAATTATTTGTCCAATGTTTCAGTTTTCGCATCAAGAATATCTAGCTTTTTCTGAATGCTACGAATTTTTGCTTCATTCTCCTTTTCACCACATGTGCTTCATGGCAATCTCTTTCATCTTTCCATCCCTTCTCCTTTCCCATGCTGTTGGCCAACGTGCAGGTGTCATCTATGCGCTAGACAGTTACGATGTGGTCAGCAGGCTTTGGATTTCTCTGTCAACCAATTTCTCTCTTTGCTTTTGTGATCAAGTCTGCCTGACCCTTAGATTACTGTATACAATGAAAACAAAGCCTTTTTTTTTCATGAAATGGGCAAGCACTTGCATCTCTTGCAAAGGATCTTCCAGTAAAGTTTTTCGTTCCTGCAATCACACTGAACATGCACGTCCATCATAATTTTTATGTATCTAAAACGCACCGCCAGAAAGAGTAACAAAAAGCAGCTATATTTTCAGATAACACTTGTGGCTAAGAAAGCAAACCAAGACCAATTATGGATGGTCTCCATTTTTTTTTTTTTCAACATGCAAGGAGCATTGTGCACACACCTCTCAAGCATAAAGGCAGCACGTATGAGCCATGATGCCTCAATGGCTCCCATGTCTGATCACCCAAAAGAAGGCAGGCCAAACATAAAATTTGTTTTTTGGAAATTCCGTTTATTATAGCTAAAATTTTATCTTGAAAACACAAAAAGTAGTCTTCATTTCAAGACTGTGCAACCTCTGGCTGTATTTTGCAGAGCATGAAAACATGAAAATATACTAAATTGAAATGGCAACAGCAAAGAAACACTGGCTTCCATCTTCTGGAATGCAGAAGAGAGTGACACTGTACATGGTAATCCAAAGTATGGACCCAACTTGGTCGTAGCATACATGCTCTGTGCTGATGTAACTTTAATTAGAACTGAAGTGTGGCATCCACTACTCGCCTGTGTCGTCAACGGCCATTTCATGTTGCCACACATTCTTTATCCGCTACCTGAAAAGATTACATTACACCATGAAGATGACAAAGCTCACATGCATTAAAGGAAAATTGGTTGGCTATCTTGTCTCCCATACAACTCTGCCAAATACCTGCAATTAGTGTAAGTATGCTAGTTCCTTGCACTGTTTCCCATAACATCTTTGTTGAAGGTACTGGGTAACAATATCTCAATCACTTCACAAACTGTGGAGATTATTGTTAATTTTTAAAGCGAACAGCTTTATTTGCCTCTCGACAGCACATGGCATAATTTGTTTAATGTAAAAGGTTGAAGCAATTCATCGGCATGTGCTTCACCATGTGCCTTGCAAAGATTCCTCATTAACAAATATACTGTTTCGAGAGTTTTCATTTCAGTTTGCTGACGCAATGAAAAGAGACAGGAGGGAAGCTATGAAGCTGCTTGTCTCTCCACACCAAAAGCCAGCACCTATAGACTCTGCTAAAGATGTACTTCTCAAAATCTGGCTACTCCTTGACCAATCTGTGCAAAAATGTTAAATACGTGAGTCAGAAGTTATGTCAACCAGGCTGCTGCCACTCAAAGGGCAAAGCTCCTTGAAACAGCAAAGCTCAAAAAAGAAGGAAAGAAGAGCACCTGTGAATGTTTCATGCTTTATAATGTAGAATAAAGATTTCACCAAAGCCAGGAATGCCACGCATCAGTGCCAGCGGGAACATCGTCTTGAGAATGGCTCCTTGATTTGGATTACATATTTCGACTAACAATTCTGCTGTATTGATTTACAGGTTGTATTTATGAAATCAGCAGCAATTCTGCTCGTACAGTTTGAGAAATACGCCAAAATTGATGCATGGTTCTTTCACATAAGAATTTGAAGGATAAATTCTAGGAAGCGTTACAAAGGCAGAAACAGTGTTCGAAGGTGTCAGAATGAGGTCCTTGACTAACCGAACAGTGCCGCTGCTGCAGACATTTTAAGCATGAAATGGTTTTAGCTCCTGTTGTCAGCCACCTTCAATGAACCAAAAGCCAGAGCCATTATCCTGGCACTCAAACCAGCTCATCCGGGCAAACAGTCAAGACTGCAATACATATGCTAGTTACTTCCCAAACATGTTACAAAAAATATTGCTTCTGAGTTCTAAATATTTGCTCACAATATCACTCAAGCTGTAACTTTTAGTACGCTGAAGTTTTATTTGTCACTTCTAATAGCGACGTTCAGAGGCAGATACAAGGCACTGTACACTTGATTGTCATTTTTTGGCACTGAGACACAGTTGCTTGTGCTCTTTTCAATGCCAGCAGTCCGCGAGGTCCACGGCACATATGGTGGACCGAGACGAGACTTGCAATGGGGTTCTGTCTTTGACAGGAAACTTGCTTCCATATGGACCAGTGTACAGTTGCGTGATGCAGTGGGGTGGGGTGTGCCATTGCGAATGTGCGCTACACCCATTTTAAGATTGTGGCTAGTACCATCTACAATCAATCTGCTTTGTCGGCAGCCATTTCATGCTTACATCTACTCTCGATTACAGGAGAGCCAGTATTTTTTAGTGTCACCAGAACAGCCTGAAAATGCTCATACAAAATTCTCCAAAGAGTGCAAGCGCTTCCGAGCTTTTTTAGTCTGTACATTCCAGCTATCTGAAATGAATCCAAGAAAGTAGTGGATGTTAAGGATATGATCATAGAGCTATGGCATATTACTTCGAGGTAGATGAAGTGGTACACGAAGGTGTCCTGTGTATTCTATTTCAGTGATAACATCATAGTGAACTGTTGGATAGTGTTCAGGAGAGATGCCGTGCCAGTGCATCAAGTGCAATCAAAACGTGGCTTTGCTGTTGTTCAAAGCAGATATTGCATTCGCCCTACAGTAGAAAGGAAACGAAGCAACACCTTCAAGAAGGCAGTCCCCAAACAGCGAAAAAAAAAAAGGTTGGAGGACACTTAAGCTGCGCCTTTAAGAGTGGAACACGATAGCATTAAAAGAGCCCTGGCTGCTTCTCACGCTTCCGGGCAGCTGCAGCTTATGCTTCTGTAATGTTTCCCTGGAAATGCTGGTGGCAAACGCTATGCACGAAGGCGAGCTTTCTGGGGCGTGCCACTCCTAAGACAGACCTGAAATGGCAGCTGGGAAAGGGGTTTGTGTTTGAGTTTCCGCGCAACAGAATTATGTTTTCTCGCATATTCAAATTACAATCCAACGCTATCATGTCTCAAAGTTGTGTGCAAGTCACACTTTATGAATTTTTGACACATCCTACTTTAAGAATTTTAATTAGTTCAGTAACGCCTATATGCCCCGTGGAGGGCCTGTATCAATCGGGATGCATGGTTCGGGATTAATTTTCTCATATGGAAAAGGTCGCCAACACCACTGCTGGATTTTCAGCAACACGGGGCCCTGAACGCTATGGCTGGTAATACTATTGTGAATCAGTTCCAGGCCAACAGCACATGTGCCACGCACAAAAAAAAAAAAAAGCAGATGCACGTGGGCACTTCCCAAACATTTTTTTACAATAAAGGCAGAGGAAAAACCTTCGCTGCTAAGGCATCAGATGAGTAATGTGTAAAACACGCAATATAAAGCTTAATTGTACACCCGACAACGACTACATTGTAACGTAGATTGGAGACAGAGTCTTGTAAAATATACGCTTCTCTTTAATGGCGGGCCAGAACAAGAGCGTGCAGCTTACGCACTTCATCCGTTTTTAGTGGCACCGACCTTTGCGCGCGCCGTCCTGCGGTGCGGGAGCCCCACATCTTTGTGTCAATTGCCTCCCATGAGAAGAGCGACCGTCTCGGTTGCGTCAAAAAGTTCTTTCAGCTACATAAGAAATGGAGCTCCTCAGGTGCATCTCAGCATTCAGGTATGCGCATAGTATGGTTTCATGCGCACTACACGAACAGCTTC
Source organism: Dermacentor andersoni (assembly GCF_023375885.2). Classification (NCBI taxonomy): domain Eukaryota; kingdom Metazoa; phylum Arthropoda; class Arachnida; order Ixodida; family Ixodidae; genus Dermacentor; species Dermacentor andersoni. The sequence continues at coordinate 250,907,640 of NC_092815.1, forward strand.
AGCGGGAAGACGACGACGGAGTGAACTGAGGTCAGAACTGCAGGGGACCACTTCGTAGGTCACGTCACTGAGGCGGCGTGTAACCTTGTAGGGACCAAAATACCGGCGGATCAACTTTTCTGAGAGTCCACAGTGGCGGACGGGCGATCAGACCCACACGCAGCCGCCGGTATTGTAATTGATGTCGCGTCGACCCTGGTTGTATCGAAGGGTGGCGGTATGCTGTTGGCTCCGGATACGATGCCAAGCAAGCTGGCGTGCCTCTTCGGCTCTTTGTACGAACTCTTCTACGTGTTCGCTGGTCGGGCTATTATCAGCCATAGGTAGCATGGCGTCAAGTGTTGACCTGACGTGGCGCCCATATACAAGTTGGAACAGCGTAAACTGTGTAGTCTCCTGTACAGCAGCGTTATACCCGAAATTCACATAGGGTAAGATCGCGTCCCACGTCTTGTGCTCTCGTCGACATACGTGGAGAGCATATCAGCCAGTGTTCTGTTCAGACGTTCCATTAATCCATTGGTTTGAGGGTGATATGCAGTGTTCTTGCGGTGAGAGCTATGCATCAGCTGGAGAACATCCTGCATAAGTTCCACTGTAAATGCTGTACCGCGGTCAGTGATGAAAACAGACGGTGCACCATGTCGTAGGACGATGTGGCGTGCAAAGAACTTGGCCACTTCATATAAAATTACTTGCGAAATAGCTTCGGTTTCGGCGTACCAGGTTAAGTAATCGGTAGCGACGACTATCCATGTGTTGCGCGAAGAGGTCACTGGGAATGGCCCAAGTAGATCCATTCCTATTTGTTGGAACGGTGCTTGAGGAAGGTCCACAGTATGGAGAAAGCCAGTCGGTTTAACAGGTGCTTTCTTGCGGCGCTGACAATCATGGCAGGTCTTCATGTACCGTTGCACAGAAGAATAAAGCCGGGGCCAGTAATACTTCTGTCGTATCCTTGCCTAAAGTCTTGGCGAATCCCAGGTGTCCCGCGCATGGCTCATGATGGCAGGCTCGCAAGATGTCGTGGCGTTGCGCCGATGGCACAACAAGGAAGTACGTATTGGGGCCGCTTCCGCCATTTTTCCTGTAAAGGACGTTGTTGTGCAAGTAGTATGATGATAAGCCGCGCATGAGCAAGCAGGGTAAAACACCTTCAACTCCTTGGAGGTGTTCGATCCGCGGCAGCAGCTCAGCGTCAGTGCGCTGGTGCTCAGCCATCTTTATGGCGTCGATAACTAATGCGGCGACAAATGGCAAGTCATGGTCAGGGTCCAATGAGGTCGTAGGGAGTGGTGCACAGGACAAACAGTCAGCGTAACTGTGCTTCCTGCCATATCGGTAGACAACTGTAATATCATACTCTTGTAAGCGAAGGCTCCAATGGGCTAGTTTGCCTGAAGGATCCTTGAGGTTGGCAAGCCAGCACAGGGCGTGGTTGATCGCTGACAGCGTTAAAGGGTCTACCGTACAAGTAGGGTCGGAATTTACCAATTGCCCACACAACCGCTAAGCATTCTTTTTCATGTGGTTGAGTAGTTTTTCTCAGCCTTGGTGAGACTGCGGCTTGCATAAGCAACGGGGCGTTCCGCACCAGCTTGCCACTGCACAAGCGCCGAGACTCGCATTGCTGGCATCAGTATGGATTTCAGTGTCAGCGTCTTCGTTGAAATGAGCAAGTATCGGGGCCTCTTGCAAACGCTTGCGCAATTCATTGAACGACTGCTGCTGCTCGTCCGCCCAAATGAAAGGCGCATCATCGCACGTAAGCCCTGTCAGAGGCTCAGCAATTCTTGAGAAGCCCTTGACGAAGCGCCCATAATATGCGCACAAACTAAGGAAGCGTTGGACAGCCTTCTTGTCTGTGGGTGGTGAAAACTCAGCGACGGCAGCTAACTTGTCGGGGTCTGGTCGGACGCCTTGAGGACCAACGACATGGCAAAAAAATTTATGAGCTCTTGGAACCCGAAGTAGCATTTTTCAGGCTTGATGGTGAGGCCGGCAGTATGGATCGCAGTGAGGACACCCTCGAGTAATGCGAAATGTTCGTCAAACGTGCTCGAGAACACAATGACATCGTCCAAGTATACGAGGCAGGTTTGCCATTTCAGTTCAGCAAGCACGGTATCCATCGTCCGCTGAAAGGTGGCAGGTGCGGAACAGAGACCGACAGGGAGAACTTTGAACTCATAAAGCCCATCAGGTGCCACAACTGCTGTTTTTTCACGACCCTGTTCATCAACTTCGATTTGCCAATATCCTGATTTAAGATCCAACGAAGAAAAAAACTTGGCATGTTGTAGACTATCCAATGCATCGTCAATGCGTGGCAATGAATAAACATCACGCTTGGTGACACGGTTCAACTTTCTGTAATCTCCACAGAAGCATAGTGTGTTGTCTTTCTTTCTAACACTACAGGGGAGGCCCACGGGCTGGTGGATGGCTGGATCACGTCGTCTTGGAGCATCTCTTTCACCTGATGCTTGATCGCTTCCCTTTCCACTGGAGACCCTCTGTAAGGATGCTGACGGACAGGACGTGCAGACTCGTCGGTAATAATGCGGTGCTTTGTGATGGACTTGCGCCGCACTTTGGATGACGTTGAAAAACAGTCCACAAATTCATTCGCGAGACTCAGTAGACGGTCTTTCTGATGGCCTGGCAGAGCGGCGTTAACGTGAATCCGTTCTTTTAGGCTGGGGAACCCAGATTGCTGAGACGATGCGGTTTCCAATGTGGCAATGTCAGTAACATTAGTGATTTCGTGAAGAAATGAGCTCAGTTCAGCCATGTCGTTCCTCGCGGTACATGCCGATACTCGTTGCTAAAGTTTGTTAGCAAAACAACTGAACATTTGTTTTGCACCTGAAGAAACCCTCTGGCTATACAAATGTGGTGCTCAAGAAGCAGGGGCATGTTTGCCTCAGCAATTCCTTCGGCGGCATCCTCCATGTCGCATTGGACAAGGGTAAGCACGCTGCTCTTGGGTGGCAACATGATGTGATCGTCAGTTACGCGAAGCGTGATGTCACGGTCATTGTCATTACTGTTCACTATGGCTTGCGTAGTAGTGAAGCTGACTCTTAGACTCTTGCAGGTCGATAATGGCACCGTCTGCCTGAAGGAAATCCATGCCAAGTATAAGGTCCTTTGAACATTCAGGAAGATTGACGAAGTCGCCGATGTATGTGAAGCCCCGAATGTTGACTCGTGCCGTGCACCGGACCATTGGAGTTATGAGATGCCCTCCTACAGTACGAATCTGAGTTTCGGTCCATTGCGTTGAAACTTCGTTCAGTATACGCGCGAGATTCTGGCTCATAACAGACGTGTCCGCACCCGTGTCGATTAACGCCATGACCTCGCGGTCATCTGTGGTAACTGGTACGTCGCAGGATACTGACACGGAACTACATTGCCTTCTCTGCGTCTAAATTACGTCGTATAGCGGTCGTTGCAGTGGAGGATCTTCAGCGTTCGCAACATCAGCGACCTCACCTCCGCAGGTCGCTGGACTCAGTTTTCCCGGGAGGCTGGGCTGAGTGAGTGACGTCTTGTTGCTCTCAGCTTGAATAGGGGCTGGAAGACCTGTTTCGGGCGGATGACGGTGACCGGGGTTCACGGAATCATGGGGCAAACGAGGTCCAGGCATCCGCGAGGTATGCTTCAATCTACAGGGCGCATTGAGTGAAAATTGACGGAGCCCAGCTCGTTGGTAGGGACACGCTCTGTAGAGGTGATCGGCTTCACCGCAATGAAAACACAAGGGCCTCCGGTCTGCGGAGCGCCACACGTCGCTCTTGCAAGGTGGGTGTGTTTCAGCCATGAATGGCGTGCAACGAGGCGAGTGGCTTGTTCAACAGCGCGCACACCAAGAAGGTTCAGGACGTCGCTCACCTCGCGAAAAATCAGGGACAACGAACTTTGTGCAGCTTCCGTATACGACATGCGAGGTTGTGGCTTCCGTACCTTGTGCTGTGGTGTCTCACTTCGCTCTGGGACTTGGACTGCCTGCCTGATTTCCTCCCGGACGACCTCAGCCAGAGCAGGTCGCTGTACTGATGCTGGAGAAACCTGAAGCTTTTGAAGCTCTTCCCGAACGATAAGCCTAATGAGCTCCCACAAGGCATTGATATTGTCCAGGGATATAGCGAGAGTCACGCGATAGGGTCGACACGTCGCGGTTCTGCCTTGTTTGCCGCTGCAGTGCCTTTTCCATCGATACGGCTTCCGCGAGAAACTCTGCAACAATATTTGGTGGGTTGCGTATTAGGGCACCGAATAACTCTTGCTCGACACTGTGCATCAAATTCCTTTGCTTCTTTTCTTCCGGCATGGACGGATCCGTGCGTCGGAAAAGTCGGCACATATCTTTGAGAAACATTGCGATGCTTTCGTTCGGCCTCTGTACTCTCGCCTGAATTGCAGATTCAGCTCGCTCCTTGCGATCGAGGCTGGCGTATGTGCCGATTAGCTGCCGTCGGAATTCGTCCCATGTCGATAGGGCCCTGCCTCACGGTTCTCAAACTAGGTCCGTGCATAGTCCTTGAGGGCAAAGTAGGCGTTGCGTAGCTTGCGCTCTGTAGTCCAGCCGTTGAATTCTGCGACACGCTCAAAGTGATCGAGCCAGTCCTCTACATCCTCAAAGGTGTCCCCATGGAAGGACGTGGGGATTCGCGGCTGGTTCAGGACGACCTCGGTCGGGGCGGTCGAGAAAGAAGGTGGAACCAACGTATTCATCCATCCGACTTGACTGCGTAGAGGCTCGTGCTCAGGCGGCAGTCCTTGAAGTCGGCAGCTTTCCGTACCTGCACAGGAGTCAGCTCGACCGGACTTTGTACTGGGCTTGTAGACGGTGTTCGATCTGGGAGTGGTAGCACGTACCCCACACCTTCACCAGAAAAATTTAACGTAGATTGGAGACGGAGTCTTGCAAAATGTATGCTTCTCTTTAATAGCGGGGCAGAACAAGAGCGTGCAACTTACGCACTTCATCATCTTTCGTGGCGCCGACCTTTGCGCGCGCTGTTCTACAATGCAGGAGCCCCGCACCTTTGTGTCAATATGCACAAATTGCACGCAGAATTGACGTCGACTTGGGGTGAAGGTCGCTTTCCGAGTTCTGCCTGGTGTTGTCTACAAGCAACAAACGCATTGGTGAAGAAGCTTACACCAACATTTTTCGTTGTCCTTCACTGTCTTTAGTCTCTGTGTATTTTCTACATATCCACCAAACCTAAATGTTTTCCTTAGGGTTTTTCATGTTTCATCCCTAACAGTTAGTGCCCATTACAGTGCATGCCCATGTTAGTGCCCATGTTTGCATGCTTTTTTCTTCTACGCAAAGCACTTAAAGAAGAGCCATCCTGTCAGCCACCTAGGTCTACTCCTTTTGCTCAACTACATTTTTTAGCCCAATGATGAGAAAGAGTTCTCTAGCATACCTGAAGGTCATGAAGAAGTAGAACAGTATTACCGGCTGCGTGAGATATTTGAAGACATACTAATGATTTTTTTTTTTCAGACAAGATTCGAAACATGAGTTCCAAATTTATTAGCTTTCTTTTACGATTTTTTATAAGGCTATTGAGTAAAACCATCTTCATCCTCAATTACTGACTGAATTCATCTTTGATAGCAGCAACATTGTATCATATAGCGTGTGTTGATGTTGGGCAGTGCTTCCACAATAACAGCCTTTAGGGAGTTTTTATCTATGTGTAGCTGTTCGTTATTCTCCTTCCCAGTAACCCCCACCATACATAGTGGCATGCAGATTGAAGTATTTGGAATTAGGGATGCTACATCGAGGTTGATGTGGCTTCAGAAATTTACCACCGGACACTCGTGAGCCATGAAGATGTTGTGGAAGCAAATAAATTATATAGGGTGGTGCCTAATGACATTGTGCCCAAAAAGCTTTACTATGTCACCTGGGGCTGCTTGGCTAAGGCCATAATTGGCTTTTGAGGGTTCTCACTCGTATCACCCCCTACCTCCTGGAGGAACTCAACCACTTGAATGGCACCTTGCCACAGGCATCAGTTATTTCTTTTTGTCACATGATAATTAGACACGATTTCTCGTCTCACCCTGAAAACAATGTGGTTCGTGATATTTCGAGAAGGTGGTGACCTCCAAGTTACAGTGGTCAGTGTGTAAGGCGACTAGCACAACATAAAGTTCCATCTCGTGCATCAGGCAGAATGCTGCTATTTCCAAATAAATTTGCTAAATAGGTCACAGAGGTGATGGTGAAGCTGAAGTCGAGTGCTTAGACAGATTGAGAATGTTAATGGTTGTGCAGATTCAAAGCCGCATCCTCAAATACTTTGCGCAGCTTGCATGACAATGTTGAAACTGGAGCCTGTGTCCTGTGCACTAATATTTCACTGTTTTGTATGGCTACCTTTATAGAAGACGAAAGCCAAACTTCTCCAGGTTTAAGACTGGTTTTACGACAGCTATGACAGAGCCAACTCCTTGGTGCACGTTTATGGTAGTGGTGACGAAGCCATCAGGAGCACTCCACACTTTTATGGATTACACAAAAACTGAACAAGCAAGCCCTATGAGCATCATATCCAATTCCTGCAGTAGAGCATACCCTTCAGATACTACGAGTCACAGCTTGGTGTATGAAAAATTGATGCCCAAATTCAGGGTTTTGGCAAATCCCTGAGAAATTACAGGAAGTTCTTGACCACCTATACAGCACCGTTCCGTTGGTTTCGCTATAACTGCTCATGCGATTTGGTATCTGGTGTGCCCCAGATCAAACACAATGGTATATGAATGATATTCATCCAGAACTTATATGTGTTGCTTGCCATATGGTCGAGGTTATCAGTTGGTGCTCAACTAAACAGCAACACAACGAACTCTGCAGTACATTTGAGGGCACCCACTGTGCAAGAGCTGCCATCCACAAAGAGAAATGTAAGTTTGGCATCGCAATAATATCCTACTTGGGGCACATGAACGAAAACAAGCTCAAAGCCGTCACAGACATGCCAAGACCATCCTCCAGAACTACTGCTGCTAATGGGCATGACCACCTATCTAGGTTCATTTGCTCCTAACATGACAAACACTACAGCCATTGTCCAGCATGCTGTTTTCAAAGCATGGTTTGTCTGGAACCCACACAGGTTCCAGAATTCTCAAAATGGAAAGAAATACTTTCTTCAGATCCAGTGCTTGGCTGGTGCTCCTCAAAATGAGAGACCAGCTGCTAATCACAGCTGATGCTTTGTGCTGTGGTCTAGTTGCAGTGCTCAGCCAAAAGCAAGACGATGGGCAACATGTTACTAGATACGTGTTTTTTTTTTTTTATTTACTCATACTGTTGGCCTGTCGGCCGTTACCGGGTGGGTCAAAGCAGCACTTCAACAATTAGTACAATACATGGTATTGAAATAATACATATAGCACAAAAATAAAACAAGTAAATAGCAGTATTTCGGCAATTAGTACAGTACATGAAGGCAGTACATGAATAGTGTTTTAATAGGTGAACATAAGTGAACAAAGAATATAGATAAGCGAAATATTCTACAGATACTCCTATTGATATGATTATAAATGCAGTGTTAATAAACGAGGTCATACACCCCCTCCCTCCAAAAAAAAAAGAGAAAAAGCACGTATACGTGCGTGAATCTTTCAATGTTGCTTTAAGTTTTTCTCAAATTCTTCCGCATTGATGCTTTCTCGCGTGGACACCGGTAATACATTTCATTCTTTAATGGTTCTTGGAAAGAAGGAAAATGCGTAAGTGTTAATGTGCATCTGAGGTATTTGAAAAGTATTATATTTGCTTTTCCGTAGTGTTCTACCTTGTCGTGCTATCAAATATTGTTCACTGTTGATGTTGAATGCGTTTTTAGTGAGAAGAAAAAAGAATTTTAACCTAGCTATGCGCCTGCGTTCCGCGAGCGTAGGCAAGTTCAGCAAACCGAGCATTTCGGAGACTGAATCTGTGCGAGCATAACGCGATAGAATAAACCTTGCTGCTCGTCGAACTCTTTCCAGTCTCTCAATTAACCCCGACTGATAAGGGTCCCAGATTATGCTGGCCTATTCTAACGTGGGTCGAACGTACGTTAAATAAGCTGTTAGTTTTACTGACTGTGAGGCTAACTGCAATTTTCGTCGCAAGAACCAAAGCTTCTTTTCCGCAGTTTGGCATATTTTTGTAACATGGTTCGACCAGCTTAAGTTTGCGGATATATGTATGCCTGAGTATTTGAGCACGTCAACTGAGGAAAGCGCCGAAGAATTCACTGTGTAATTAAAATCAAAAATATGATGTATTTTATTCGTCATGCGCAATACAACAGTTTTACTCTCATTTATTTTCATTTTCCATTTGTCACACCATTCTTCTATAGCCCTAAGAGCGTCACTGAGTAATGTCTGATCTTCTGTGCTATTAATTTCTTTGTATAGTAAGCAATCATTGGCAAAAAGTCGCACCGTGATACCTTCGTCAATTGCAGAGGAAATGTCATTAATATAAACTAAAAATAGTACAGGACCTAACACAGACCCTTGTGGGACACCAGACGTTACGTTCAACGGCTTTGATTTAATGTGTTCCACTTCTACGTATTGGGTTCTGCCCCGGAGGTACGCGCTTATCCATTTTACTATTTTCGCGTTTATTCCCATATAAGTCAATTTCACAATCAATTCTGCATGTGCCACTCTGTCGAATGCTTTCGACAGATCAAGACAGATGGCATCTATCTGTTTCTTATTGTTTAATGTGCTGGCAAAGTCATGGATTGTTTCAAGAAGCTGTGTTGTTGTGGAAAGGCGCTGTCGGAATCCGTGTTGTTTGGGAAAAAATGAGTTCGCATTTTCGATGTACGTGTAAATTGACTTCGCTACAACATGTTCTAGGAGCTTGCAGCAAACGCAGGTCAACGATATCGGACGATAATTTTCAATGATCTGTTTATCTCCAGATTTGTGCACAGGTATAACCTTTGCCGTAAGCCAGTCATCAGGGACTCGGCCTTCCGCAAGTGACGTGTCAAACACGTTGGCGGGCTAGTTGGTTAGAATCCATGGTAGAGTGTATAAGCGCGACTGGACGAGGACGAAGAAAGAAACAGATACACAGACACAGCACTTCACTTTCAACTATAGATTTTATTTTCGCACGCATCGATAAATGTATACAGTGCGAGCGGAAACAAACGTAACAGCAAAAAAAGAACATTGAGTGGTACATTTCGTTGAGTGGTACATTTCACATAATCTCAGAAGAATAGCGGCGAAATCGGGAGTGGACGTGGTTTTCTCTGCCCCTGAGCGTCTACAGAAGCTGTGCAAACAGGTTAACACAGAAAATAACAAAAGGCACTCATGTTCTACCCAACATCGCAAACAATTTGTAACCTGTACTCATAACGTTGTCTATGCCATCCCACTTTCATGCGGAAGTACGTACATTGGTCAAACCGGCAGATGCATCAACGAGAGATTAAAGGAGCATCAATACAACGTCACTAAGGTAATCTCGGGCCATTTGGGTATTCACTGCCGAGATTGTTCCTGCAAGCCCATGTTTGAAAGCACTTCCGTTCTGTATAAGGCTCATAGCAGGATGACGAGGGAGATTGTAGAGGCCTAAGAGATAGCAAAATTAGAGCAAAAGTGCGTAAGCAAGCCTTCGGTGTCACTATCGGAAAAGGAGATACGATTCCTTGGTCTGTCTTTGTGACGATTGTAGTACATGTTTTTTCTTTTTTTCCATTGTCTTGCACACGTGTCCGGTTCAACGAAATGTACCACTCAATGTTCTTTTTTTTGCTGTCACGTTTGTTTCCGCTTGCACGGTATATATTTATCGACGCGTGCGAAAATAAAATCTATAGTTGAAAGTGAAGCGCTGTGTCTGTGTATCTGTTTCTTTCTTCGTCCTCGTCCAGTCGCGCTTATACACTCTACCATGGTTACTAGATACGCCTCAAGATATTTAGCAGAGACAGAATGCCTGGCTATGCCCAGATATAGAAAGAAGTGCTTTCTTTCTTGCAAGCTCCAGATAAATTCTATAAATGGGGCAACAATCTGTTTCCCAATTTATAAGTGTGCACATGATTGATACATTATGAGGCATAATGTACATCTTAGGCAAAGACTTTCCCGCAGCTGATACACTGTGAAGTTCTCATGTGAAGGAGAATAACAGGCACCACAAGGGCCTACCAAGATTGAAGGCTATGCATGCTGCCTCTCCCCACCTTCTTTACAAGAACTGAAGAAAGAACAAGTGCTAGATTAATGCTGCTGCCAACTTTGCATTTTCACTCGAAAGAGCTGGACAAGGTGTTGCAAACTCTGAAAGAATTCTGGCTTTACAAGGACAATGTAGTCCAAGACATGTTGATATTTTGGCAATAAAACCATCGCGCCCAAGAAGCTACAGGAGCTTACCCACCCAGCACTTCTCACTTGAAGGCCACTTTGGAATCAATAAATGCCTAGCAAGACGTCAAAGTACTGCATCATAAATACATACAAACAGCAAATGTCTTCAAGTCATGTCGTACATGCTAGCACCACAGGGCTAAGAGAAGGGTGACACTCCTGCAATTAGGATTCTGAGAAAAGCTGTTACAGAAGTTCACTATGGACATATTTTCTATTGGAGGGGTGTGGTGGCTCATCGTCACAAAATACTAGTAAGGGTATCCTGAGCTAGTACTGGCTAGTTTGACAGGACCTGTGGTTGCGACTTAATGCCTCTTTGTTTTCACAAGGCGTGCAATAGTGTAGTGGTCGTGAACCGCAACAAACTGTAGCTTGCAAAAGGGCGCAGCTCGCTGTTTGCACAATTCATAAGAATTCCAACAAATGGCGTGCAGTCCACGCTACCAACAGCGCAATGGTCTCACAGAAGCCACCGTAAACTTATCCAAGAACTCCCTTGAGGCGTCAGGTGATGCCTACAAGACACACGATTATAGACTGAGCCTTCTGAAAAATAGCTCCTCGCTAGTGCAAATGCTTACGAGCCAAAGGCTTAGGACTACACTTCCAGCTACTGCAGACAGCTTCTTTCCACAACTCCCGGACCGGAGGGAAATGTAAGTGCATGAGCAAAAGTGCTGGCAGAAACAGAAAACTTACTCTGATGTTGGGCATGGCATACAAGATCTACCCAATTTGTATCCAGACATTAATGTCCGAGTAGTTGACCTGGAAAATGCAGGCACACTTCAGCAGCCAGGAGATAAGCCCAGGTGATAGTGGATAGACACGGACAAAAAGACCAGTCATCTCAAACAGGACACAACGAGTGCCACTGCCTCTGGCTGCATAATCTAGGATTCGATGAAAGTTCGGCTGGTCAGGCATGGAAACGAAAAAAAAAAAAAACATGATCTAAGAAATAATAGTCACACGACTATTATTTGCCGAGCATGCGCAGGAACATAGTCACAAGAGTGACTGAGACAATGCCACTGTTGTTGCCAAAGAAAAGAACATGTCATCCCGGCGGCTGCTAGAATCGCTAATCGTTCAATTGACGTCAGCTACGATGAACCAGACACCAGGGACTATGCCTGCCATTTACGCATGTTCATTACGTCACATGCTGGCTACATAGGTGACGACGATTTCCTGTCCAACTCAGTGAACGAGGAACCCGTGTGTAGTTCCGAAACGTCGGGTTATACATGAGACTTGGTCAGTGACCGTGAACCCCCCTTCATGCCTCTGGCTAGGGGAGAAGAACACAAGCAGCCACACGACTGTAGCAAAGAGGTTCCGTTTTGTAGAGATCCTGGACATCAACACCATAGAAGTGGACAATGCATAACATCAGCTAAGCAGTAAGCAACATGACCCTTTCTATACAGGGAAGGATGTGCTACAAAGATGCTCGTACTACTGTAACGCTAATGTGCATGCTTGTAGAAAATGATCACAATAAAAAACTCACCTCTTGCCTTGTGCTCAATGTTGAGGCTACCATTCTGAATCACAATTACTTTATCCCACCTAGCTAACAGTTTGTCAAATCTCAACGAGGTTTTAATAGGAATCTTGTCTCCACTACCCGAAACGCCAGTCTGTGTAGTAGTGTTACACAGTGTTGGGTTCAAATCTGCCATAATCATGAATCCGAATGAACTTGCCCACATTTCAGTTATTCTGCAAAAGTATTTGGGATCACTTCGTTGCTTCTATATGCACTGAGGCAATCACAGCTGTGAAACACATTTAGGTCGTACTGAAGATGTAAAAGACCATGTAACATATGTGCTGAAAGGAGCAATGACAACTTACGACATTGACAGATGCCATTCAGATGAGCGTTGCTGTGTCAGTCGAAATTGCTGCTTTGACAATAGCTAAACTTGAGACAGAATACCATGAGGCAAAGTGAAAAGAGAACAAAGGTGCATTTTTCAGCTACATCACCTCATTGCTCCAATGCCCATGCATTTGATAATTCATTCATACAATGCGACGGCCTAGGCAAAGCCACGTTTGGATGACCCAATGTCTGCTTTTAAACATCACAAAATTCCACTTTTTCACGCACTAACGAACAACTGGCAGGTTTGAAGATTTACGAGTGTCAAGAAATATTGAATCTGTCATTCATGTGTTTACACTTTGTCTCATTATCTTCGTATTATCAAGTGTATGCTTGAAAGCGCAGACACTACTGCTGGCTTGCTAGCTAAACGCACTTTCAAGTGGCAGCTGGTGATAGAAATCTTCGAGCATTTGTCTATAAAAACGCTCGCGTAGATTTCGCGGTATGCTCAAGCGCTTTCAGTGCTACGCACTGCGTGACACCTGCCTGTCAGGCCGAGCAGGAGAGCGCCAAGGGACGAAACACCAAATTGTTCATTTGGCACTGTAAATACGTATGTCTCTATTATAGTGTGCCTGTATATACACTTCGACGACGGCAATGATGCCACCGCTTGCAACAGTCGGCCAATTTAAAGAACGTGTCGCAGCGTTCGCTTTCCATGTGTACAATCTAACACGGCGAGTCTCTTTTTTCATGCGGAAGCAGCCTTCTGGATCTAAAAACATTGATATCGCGAGCGCAGCAGAACAAACGGGCGGTAGTGCGCATGAGTTTAAAATCGTAGTCCGCAAAATATGGGCTATAAATAACGGCTGAAACACGTTACAGATGGGTGTCAATTTAAAGCGTGCAGTGCATTTAAAGCGTACTTTCAGCGAGAACTTCAGGCGGCGTGAAAAATGATGCCTAAGCATGCATAAATTACACAAAAAAATTATGTACGTCCCAGATGAGTTGAAAGTGGTCGCGAACAGCTACCTTACCTGTCTATGTGAATGACAGGTGCAGCCTCTGAGCTTCTATACGATCCCTATTCGGTATTGTATTGGGTACAAGAAAGAGTTATTACGCGGAAATATAAGGAACAGCTGGGGATAACCAAAAAAAGCTGAGATGTACCATTGAAGCTCCCATGCTACGCACACATCCAATTGACAGGAAGCCGCTATGTCACATTTTGACTACCGGAAATAGGTGGCGCTTACAGCCTTAGAATTAGAGTTGCATTAAAGAATGTTGAAACAGTTTTTCGTTTAAAATATTCTACGTGATGCTTACTTTCATTGCCAGTTTTTGTTTTCGTCCCTTGTCCAGAGAATCGCCAACAAAAAGAACAATTTACAAACTGTTTATTATCACGAATAGCAGCGAGAACCGAAATCGAAACCAGGGCGACGCGCTCGTTGCGGGTACAATTTTAATAACCTTGATCAATGCCTCGATGATAGTGCGCCGAAACCAGCACATGCGTACAAAGGCGATGGATGCTACATTCATGAGAACAATATCTCGACATCGGTCAATGCTGCATAACATAAGCTTGCAGCTGTAGTTTTCCCACATTTCTTACACATGGTACGCTTCGGTTCTTTTCGGATTTACTCTGCGACACATTTCAAACTGTGCCACTACGCACATGCCAACATTTCGTCACAATTTCTTCAAAGCGGCATTTAGTTCATCGAGTACACCGACAAAACATGCGTGGAAACGCTTTCGAGCCTGTCTCAGCAATCCCCGCCGCCCTCCGCCCCCCCCCCCCCCCCTTTTTTTTTTCTATACCGCCGCTAATTAATGCACGTATGAGTTAACCTCCACATACAAATCACTCGTGGCGTGTCCCTTATTCACTCCGAATTAAAAGTCGGTGCTGTAAACTTACGTACGTACAGTGCTATACATCGCGGCTATAGTCGCGTCGCAATCCCGTGTTTCTCTAGGTTGAACGCCCGTTCAATACCTATGCAGAATCCAACAATCGGTTTGCTCTGGCGCAGTTAGAAGACGATCGTCGTCGTGCTCTTTGCACACCACAAACGCGCCACGCACACACACACAACTAGATTGCGCAAAACGCGCTGTTCCACCTTGCATCGCTTCGTTCGTGGTCGTGCTGCTTGGGCACGCCAAAACGCGATGTTCCACCTTCGTTCGTGGTCGTGCTATTTGTGCATACACATTCGTCACACGCGCATCTAAATTGCTCTTTGCACACACCAAGCGCATCACACAAACACAACTTCAATTGCCGTAAAACGCGCTGTTCCACCTTGTATCGCTTCGTTCGTGGTCGTGCTGCTTGCGTGCACGCACAATGAACTGCCTACCCTGCTACTCCGGCGAGTTGGCACAAACATTACTACCATAATACTACCGCGCACTATCTGCGCTATGGTATATTTCTATGGGCCCCCCGCGCGCGCGCATGGGGACTAGGGCGTTTCAGGAGCTAGGTGCGTTTTTTACACGACACCTAGGGACCTACGCTCCCCTAGGGCGAAAAGTTACCTAGATATATAGTTCCCGTTGGTGCCGCGGGGGCGGCGCTGCAGTCGACCGGCTGCACAGGCGAGCGAATGTAAATGCGCATGTGGGAATGATGGGAAGTACATGGATTTGTCTGATCTTCGTGCTTGTGGATTCAAACGTTCTTGTGGCTTTGTATATTACACTATATAAATCTTATTGTCGTATATTTCAGCGCAATCTATATTCTTCGAAGTGCGGAAGACGCCGGGAACGCGTACAATTGCTATTAATTGCAACGATTGAGCTTGTCTATGTGCCCAAATCGAAACGCGCCAAGCGTCTCAAACTGGCATGCCCGCTGGCATGCCCGCGATAAATTCATAAGTGCGTTTCATTCGCTTGTCGATACATGCATCCGTGGCTTAATGGTTTCAATATCAGGCTTCTGTACTGGAGTCCCTGTGTTCGAATCCTGCCGTCGGGCAATTTTAATGATGTTTATTTAATTAGTTATTACGCAATAAACTGATGAAAATGACGAGTTTACAAAGTCACAAAGCCATTTAAAGCCAAAAAGACGAAGTTTAGGCAAATCCATGTACTTCCCATAATTCCCATGCTGGGACAACCACTCCCATTGTAGCTCACGTAGACACTAGCGCCAGAGTTCCCTCTAGTAATTTTGTAGGAAACTCTATGCTTTCATCAGCTTCAGTTTATGCCTCCAGTCATTTGCCGAAATGACTAGCTTGCCTGTGGTTACCGGAATACAGGACACGTTCGGCGCTACGACAGAATGCTCGCAACGCAGGCTGCTTCGATAGCTCTCGCTTGGGGTCGACGGCCAAGCGGCTAGTGGCGAGGTCTCGCGCGGGCGGGGGCGAGCTCCAAAACAACCAGAAGTGGACGATGTGACGTCGCATCGTGACGCAAACAAGTGAAGGCGGAGCTTAGCCCCGCTCACTCGGCGAACGAGTTGAGGAGGACAAGCATGGCTAGGGAGGAGGGTAACTTCTAATCACTTGTAGCTCCATTAATACGTAACGCTTAACTTAAATTGTGGTGCGAATGTTCTACTTAAGCTGTACCCTACACGTCTACAAAATTTGTCCGAACCGTTTCAGGGGCCCTTTAACTCGGATATGCTCCTGACTCGAAGCTTTACCTCATTTTTCCTTAGCACCCGACTCCGCTTGTTCTCGCAGAGCATATTTTCCCACTGTGTTCCTCGCTCAGGTTCCCCGTCCACCATCTATGCGGCGGCTGCCAACCCTTTGGTAAGCCTCCGCACGGTTCGCCCCGACATCGCCGTAGTTTCAACTCCACTCCAAGAATTCGTAGATATCCTCACCCCAGGTCTCCGCCCGCATTGCCAAATGTATGACCTGTCAATTCACAGGCCAAACTGGAAGCTCATCACGGCCAGTTTCATCGACGCTAGGCGAGCTACGTTCAATACCGCCTGGCGCGAGGGCGCCTGCCGTTGAGCTACAGGGCGAGGCCAGTGGCGCCTAAATCGACCGCTGGGTAGACGTCTTCACATTCTCATAATATGCTCTATAGTATCCCTAGCTTTACCGCAGCAAGCACATGCTTCTTCTTCCTTCTTATATCTCGCTTTATAGTGCGTGTTCTAAGGCAACCAGATCTCGCTTCGAAAAGTAATGAGCTTCTCTTTGAGTTATAAATTGTTTCTTTCCTGCTTTAGGTTTTTCCTCTTAAGTAGTTACTCATGGCATGCTTCTTTTCCATTGCCACCACCCATGAGATTATTTCAGCCACAGCCTCTCTGACTTTCCGTATGTCCGTCTTTGTTGCTGTGCTGTGATGCGAGCGGCGCTCGCAATTTTTTCCAGTGACTCTACCCTGTATGTCGTTCTTGGGGTTAAAAGCAGCTATCTTTTAAGCATGTTTCATGTCTTTGCTACAAAAAAAACCAATATTATTTACAAAAATTTAAATTATCAACAAAAAATGAGAGTAATAGTTAATAAGAATTATATAGTTTTATACATCTACGAAACAGCGCCAATGGCACCAAGTTGTCATCGTCACTATTTTTTCTGCTTATCAGTTTGGAAGAACAGTACCACTGGTAGAAACTAAAGAAAGGAAAGGTATGAGCAAATTGAATGACAGGCAGCTGCAAGAAGTGGCGAAAAACATTGAAAGCATGGTATCCAAGCAACCGCAAAGGGCATGGACATACGACGAGTTAATAGGTAATTTTAAATGAGAGCTAGAGAAGGGACAGATTAGGAAACTAGGAAGTAAGCAGGGAAAATATAAACCGAAAAGCTGGTGGGACCGAGAAGTTAAGGAGGCCATAGAGCAACGCAAAGATGCGTGCAGAAAACACAGAGCAGCGAAGAAAAGGGGAGCCACACCAGAAGAGGTGGAGACAAAATGGTAGGATTACCTTGCAATGAAAAGAGAAGCATTGGCATTAATTCAAGCCAAGATAGCAAAAGTTGGGGTACAGTGGATGTTAGAGATACGAAAAAAAGACAGAAATGCCTCTAAGAAATTTTGGGAACACATAAGGCAACAGAGTAAGAAGACAGAGGTGGTTCAGCACTCACTGACCACACCAGAAGGAACAAAGGTAGAGGGAGAGGAAGCTCAGGAATTTATTAGGTTAACAATAGAGGCAGCATTTGCAGAGCCAGTGGGTAGCAAAATGGAGAACAATGACAACAGCAGGACAGAAATAGAGGAGTACAGAAGGATGACAACTAAGGAATGGGACAGAATTGAACACAAGGTCCCCGTGGGAACAGCGACAGGACCTGATGGCATACCTATGAAATTGATAAGCTTATTAGGCCAGAAAAGTAAATTAAAATTACGACAACTTATTGAACAAATAGTAGTAGGGGGAGATGTAGTTTACAAAGGTAAGGGAAGCAAGGACAACATTAAATCCTACAGGCCAATAACTATAACATCAGTCATATAGAGTAGCAATGCAGATGGTGAAAAAGAGAATGGAGGAATGGGCAGAACGTGAAGAGAGCTTGGGAGAACTGCAGAATGGATTTAGAAGGAACAGAAGGCCAGATGATAATTTATTTGTTATAACACAGTGCATAGAGATAGCGACAGCCAGGCAGAAACCGCTATGGATAGCTTTTTTAGACATTAGAGGAGCCTATGATAATGTAAACCGAGAAAAGTTATGGAGCCAGTTGAGGGAATATGGTCTAGATAGAAAGATGATTGAGTTCCTACAACAAGTTTATACAGATAATGAGGTAGAGATAACATGGGAGGGGGAAACTACAAAGCCAGCTAAAATAAAAAGAGGTCTCGGGCAGGGCTGTCCATTGTCGCCTCTGCTATTTATGATTTACATGAGCCAAATGGAAAAGAGACTAGAACAGAGCACAATAGGAACTGACATAAGCTATATGCTGGAAGGGCAGAAGGTAGCTCAAGTACTAGCCGGACTGATGTATGCAGATGATATGGTACTGCTTGCTGACACCCGAGTAGGGCTACAGGAACTAATGAGCATATATGGAGAGGAGGGAGAAAAATTGGGACTCCAATTCAGTAGAGAGAAGTCTGGGATAATAGTATACAATGAAGAAAGGGGGGAACCATTGGAAATACAATACAAAGCACTAAGATTGATCATGTTGAAAAATACAAGTATTTGGGCATATGGCTAAAGGAGGGCAAAAAGTACTTGGAATAACAGGAAAAAATTATGATTGAAAAAGTGAAAAGCAACTCAGCTGTAATGAAACACAAGGCACTTAATTTTGGAACTATAATAGGTACGAGGTGGTTAGGGGCTTATGGAAAGGGGTTATGGTACCTGGCCTCACATTCGGAAATTCAGTAGTGCATGAAATCGCAAGTTCAGGCATGCATGGAAATGAGACAGAGAAGTGTAGGCAGGATGGCCTTAGGAGCAGACGGGAACACCCCTAATGAGGGCGTGCAGGGGGACATGGGATGGACGTCATTCGAAGGTAGAGATCGAGGCAATAAGTAAACTAAAATTTGAACAGAGACTCCCAGCACTGGAGGAAAGAAGGTGGGCAGGAAAAGTGTACAAATATCTGTACATGAAAAGTTTGAACACAAAGTGGACACTCAGAACGAGGAAGCTGAGGAATAGATATACCTACAGCCGAGGGAGGGGGTCCAACGTGGTTCTAGTGTGGGAAAGGAGGTGAAGGAGACGGAAAGAAAAATGTGGGAAGAAAGAATGCTCGGAAAGCCAGCGCTATCAATGTATAGGTCACAAAAACAGGAGATTAAGAGAGAGCTCTTATTTGATAACTCGCGGGGCAGCTCACTATTATTCGAAGCTAGGACGGGGGTTTTGAGAACGAAAACATACAGGGCTAAATTTGAAGACGTGAACCTTCGGTGCACAGCTTGCGGAGCCGAAATGGAGACCACTGAGCATAGAATTTCTCACTAAACTCTATGCCACTGAGCATATAGTGCTGAGATGCACAGACCTTCGCCCGACCCTGGCAGAGGGAACAGTGGCAGATATGGAAGGGGCATTAGGTTTTTCCGGGGAACGAGGGCAAATAGACGAGAAAAGAGTGGCAGTAGCGAAGGGTAGGCTAGAGGATTGGTGGAGGAAGCCAAGGGAGAGATAATACCACAGAACACCTATAATAATACCATAAATCGGGGAGATAATGTTTTCTCTACTGTTTTAGATAGTTATTTTGAGGGAGGAGGAAAGTGAAAACTAGGTTAAGGAAAAGAGGTTATAAAGAAAGGGAAAAAAAAAGAATAATAATAAAATATGAGGGGAAGCAAAAAACTAGGTGGCGCCAGCCGCCGCGCGTTACAAAGGGTATAGCCGCCATCCATCCATACATACATCCATCCATTATCTTTGAATCGACTTGTCTCGCTCGTGTTTCGATTGAGAAAATCGTGGGATTTGCGAGCGGTGTCATGTTGTTTGTGTGCGTCGTCCAAGCTTCCAGCCGCAAACCCCCCCGAGCACCTTGGCAGCTTACGTGATACGTGATGATTTTTGCGTTGGAAAACGGCTGCGACGAGTACTACGTACCAATGTCTGCCGTCGTCAAGGTAAGTGGCTTGTTTTGAGCTTGTTGGTTCAACGTATTCGCAGGTGGTAGCCAAGAGAAATAGACAGCGCTCGTCTGTCGTCTCGCTTCTCCTGTGTGTTTCTGTGCTACGATTTGCCTATGTTTTACTGCCCACAACACAACGCGGGCGCTGGAGAGAGACAAAACTTTATTGAAAGTCCTTGCTCGGGTTGGTGCAGGCAACTCCCTTGGTCGGCCGCTGGAGTCCGGTTATTATGTTGTCAATTGTTATTTTCTGCGAATTTCTGTACAAGAAGTTATATGGACTGTGCGCCAGGGCGCGGTTCAAGGGCAGCTTAAGGACATTACCGGTGCGTATGACAACGTGGACAGATAGTGCGCAGATTGTTCTAGAAAAACTGGCCACCCTCTATAAGCAATGCCTCATGACTTCGAGCGTACCGGAATCTTGGAAGAACGCTAACATAATCCTAATCCATAAGAAAGGGGACGCCAAAGACTTGAAAAATTATAGACTGATCAGCTAACTGTCCGTTGCCTACAAAGTATTTACTAAGGTAATCGCAAATAGAATCAGGAACACATTAGACTTCTGTCAACGAAATGGCCACGCAGGATTTCCTAAAGGCTACTCAACAATAGACCATATTCACACTATCAATCAGCTGATAGACAAATGTCCAGAATATAACCAACCCTTATATATAGCTTTCATTGATTACGAGAAAGCGTTTGATTCAGTCGAAACCTCAGCAGTCATGGAGGCATTACGGAATCAGGGTGTAGACGAGCCGTATGTAAAAATACTGAAACATATCTATAGCGGCTCCACAGCCACTGTAGTCCTCCACAAAGAAAGCAACAGAATCCCGATAAAGAAATGCGTCAGGCAGGGAGATACGATCTCTCCAATGCTATTCACAGCGTGTTTACAGGAGGTATTCATAGACCTGGATTGGGAAGAACTGGGGATAACAGTTAATGGAGAATACCTTAGTAACTTGCGATTCGCTGATGATATTGCCTTGCTTAGTAACTCAGGGGACCAATTGCAATGCGTGCTCACTGACCTGGAGAGGCAAAGCAGAAGGGTGGGTCTAAAAATTAATCTGCAGAAAACTAAAGTAATGTTTAACGGTCTTGGAAGAGAACAGCAGTTTACGATAGGTAGCGAGGCACTGGAAGTGGTAAGGGCACACATCTACTTAGGACAGGTAGTGACCGCAGATCCGGGTCATGAGACTGAAATAATTGGAAGAATACGAATGGGCCTGGGTGAGGTTGGCAGGCATTCTCAGATCATAAGCAGCAGGTTGCCATTATCGCTCAAGAGGAAAGTGTATAATAGCTGTGTCTTACCAGTACTCACGTACGAGGCAGAAACCTGGAGGCTTACGAAAAGGGTTCTACTTAAATTAATGGCGAAGCAACGAGCTGTGGAAAGAAGAATGATAGGTGTAACGTTAAGGGATAAGAAAAGAGCAGATTGGGTGAGGGAACAAGTGCGAGTTAATGACATCTTAGTTGAAATCAAGAAAAAGAAATGGGCATGAGCAGGACATGTAATGAGGATGGTAGATAACCGATGGTCATTAAGGGTTACGGACTGGATTCCAAGGGAAGGGAAGCGTAGAAGGGGACGGCAGAAAGTTAGCTGGGAGGATGAGATTAGGAAGTTTGCAGGGACAAAATGGCCACAATTAGTACATGACCGGGATAGTTGGAAAAGTATGGGAGAGGCCTTTGCCCTGCAGTAGCCGTAGCCAGGCTGATGATGATGATGATGTCGACCGCAACGTTTAGTGAGGCGTTCTGGAAGGGGAAGGCTTAGGCGACGATTGTATACAGCTTTTGAGAGCGATTTACCTAGAGAATACCATTTGCGTTGAATTGGAATGGAGGTGGAGTGAGGAGAAAGTTGATATCAACAAGGTACTGAGACAGGGGTACCCTTCATCCCCGCTGCTGTTTATAATGTACATATATGCTAAGCATGGAAAGGGTGCTAGAAGGAATGAAGGTTGGGTTTAATCTCTCATACAAACAGGCGGGTACACTAGTATAGCAGCAGATTCCGTGTTTGTCTTATGCGGACAACATTGTGTTGCTTGCTAACAGGCGAAGTGATGTGCAACATCTGGCTGATATGTGTGGGCAGGAAGGTGAAAATATAGGATTGAAATTTAGCGTAAGAAAAATCTGGTTTTATGGTATTCCATGAAAACAGTGAACAGACAGTGTCATTACAGGGCCAGGAAATACCACAGGTAAAATAATTCAAATCCCTTGGTGTATGGATAAACGAGGGCAATATACATATACATGGAAATGCAGGACAAAACAATAATAGCAAAGGGGAAGAGAAATGCGGCCATAATGAAACTCAAAGTGCTGTGGGGTTACAATAGGTACGAGATGCTCCAGGGTATGTGGAAAGGTGTAATGGTTAGGGACTCTCATTTCTATTTATGCCCAAGCCCAGTGCTCGACTGCTGTGCCGCTTGCACTTACCATGTTTCTAGGTCTTTTTTCACCGAAGTGCTGTGGCACACGCCCTAGATCCTTCTAGGTATTTGGGTTTACGTCCCTTGCTGTGCCTGGGTGGGCAGTGTGGTCAGCCCAGCCCACATTCGCAGAGTTTAGGTAGTGTAGGTAAGTTTCAATTTTAAATGCGTAAGCATTTGTGTGCTTAACCAAGGAGAAAACCGTCCCTCCTACCTAGCTGTAAAAAGACGACTGCTCTTTAGATAGTGCCTGCAGCAGCGAACGAATTTGCCTTTGCGCTTTATCCTGCCTCAACACCAACAAAGTGGCGAGAACACAGCACTGACGGTGCTCTCGGCACACGCCTCACTCTGCCACTTTCGCAAATTGCTTTCAAGTTATGGGCGTGCGTGTCCCTTGAGCACTAAGTGAGCGGTGAGAACATAGTGCGTGAAGCTATGAGCAATCGGCTATGAGTGGTCTCTTCATAGGTATCGCATTGATTGCTTTCAAGGTGCGGCCCGCGTGGCAGTACCATATGAAACCGCCACCTGAGTACGTTTACGGTTCATAATGGTTCGACGTGGATTGATAAGGCGCTAAAGAGCGAGAACGGCTTATAATGATCGGAACATTATCAGCCCACCTGGTGCCTCCACATGCAGTACTTTGTTTGTGTCATCAATGCTCCTTGCGCCGCTGTGAGCAGCAGTTTATGTCACCACTGCGCTGTTGTTAGCACTGGCCTAATCAAGTTACATAACATTGGTAATGACACCGGGCTGTGTGGAGATGAGCAAGTGGCACAATGCTTATGCTTACTTAGACAACTCCCAGAGGACTTTCCGCAGGACTTTTTTTTTTGTTTTTGGATGTTGCGTGATAGTTGGTTTAATATGCGTCGTGTGGTGCCTGCTCCTCGCTATTGTTTCAGCTGGAAGAGAAATAGTGATGTAAGGAAGGAAAGGACGCTTGATTGCAGCGATGGTATGGCTCATGTTGCGAGAAGCCCTCCATGCCCTACAATTATCCCAGCTTTTGTCGATCGAAGCGCCTCGCACACCACGACCAGCTTCTTATTGCATCCCTTTATCCCCTTATCCAGACTGAAAAATTTCATCCAGTGTTACTTCAGCTTCCACACGCAACTTTTATTTCGAAATAGCCTAGGTGGCGTGTTTTGAAAAACCTATTTTCTCTTAGCGACAGACGGCTGAGCGGATTCTGCACCCAGGCATATCTCTTTAGTCCCACCAAGTAAATAGAAGGATCTAGGGCACTCGCCGCGGTGCTTCTGGGAAAAAAGTACCTAGAAACATGGTACACGTGAGTGGCACATGGAGGTGCAGCGATCGAGCACTGGGCTTGGACGAAAATAGAAACATGCTTCCAGGACTTACATTTGGAAATGCGGTTGTTTGCTTAAAGTCAGTGGTACAATCGGGACTTGATGGCAGCCAAAGGTCAGTGGGACGCCTCACATTGGGCATTCACGGAGAAAACTACGAATGAGGCTGTGCAGTGTGATATGGGCTGGACAAATTTTGAAGTGAGGGAAGCTCAGAGGGAAATTTATTATGAAGAACAACTGAGGGAACACAGAAGAAAGCAAATAGACTGCGAGAGTGTTCATATATTTGTACAGGAAAAAATTGTCTCAGCCTCTCTGACTTTGCGTATGACGTTTTGTTGCCATGTTGCTTACTATACCAGTCACATACTTGCTGGTAAGCTTCTTAGTTCTTTTCCTTCACTGTGAATCAAACTCCTAGGTGGTGGCAATGGAAACAAAAGCTGCCATGAGTAAGTACCTAAGAGGAAAAAACATAATCAGGAAAGAAACAATTTATAACTCAAAGGGAAGCTCCTTTCTTTTCGAAGCAAGATCAGGATTTCTTAGAATGCCTGATTATAAAGCGAAGTATACCAAGGAAGAAGTGTGTGCTTGCGGTGGTAAAGCTAGAGATACAATGGAACATGTTTTATTAGAATGTGAAGCTATCTACCCAGCTGTCGATTTAAGCTCTTTTGGCTTCCTTGAAGCCCTTCGGTTCAGGGGTAATAGGGAGAAAGTAAACATGTCCGCAGTAGAGATTAGGGAAGGGCGATTGGAGGTTTGGTGGCAGAAAAGCAGGGAGACCAAGAAAAACGGAAGCATACAAATACAAAGTTCCCAATAGTAGTTCGAAAAGTTTGATGCAAGGAATTCTTTGTGTGTGTGTCTTTAAATATAGGTAGGGCATAGGCAAAATAAAAACAAAAGCTTGGTGGTGCAACCCACCACTCTGTTTCAAAGGGGGTGCTCATAGCAGCCATCCATCCATCAAGAAGTTTCTAGTCCTGACGATCAACTTCTTTTAAGCGATTCCCTATCTACAACTGAAAACTGGTGCTCGACGTGGCAAGTGACTGAATTTGAAAAAGACCGTAGCAATGACTGTCACACGTAAAAAGAATCCCTTAAGTTTTACATATCGCATAGCCAACAAACCTTTCTTAGTTGTAAATACCTTTAAATACTTAGGAATTCACATAACCTCTGATCTTCGATGGAATGCACATAACTCGTATATCGAAAAAAAGGCCCTAAGACAACTGCATTACTTGAGGAGAACACTAGCCCAATCTACTCAAGAAATAAAGCTTTTAGCCTCTAAAACCTATGTACGCCCGCTATTAGAATATGCTGCAGCAGTATGGGATCCCTGGACTGAAAGTAACAAAGTGAAACTAGAAAATGTCCAACGCAAGGCAGTCAGGTTTATATTTAATTGTTACAGCTGGAATATAAGCCCAACAGCCCTGCTGAACACAGCAGGACTCGAACAGTTGGACATCCGACGTCACCGCGAACGACTAAAATTATTTTACTTATATTATCATAATAAAATAAAACTAGAGGAAGGCATTCTAGTTGAGCCCCTTACCCACTGCCCTACGCGTTCCTATAATTCCAAAAAAGTCTGCGCAATTTTGTGTAAAACAAATGTTTTCAAATACTCATTTTTTCCCCACACCATTGTTCAATGGAATGATCTGCCTGGAAACGTGGTCAGTTCCGAAACGGTGAACTTGTTTTTACAAGCCCTGAGTGAATAATAGGGCACACATGTAATTTGCTTTGAGTCGAGTGTTTTGTTTTTTGATTCTACTGTGTTTTGCACTCTAATCGAGTCTCATTGTTTGCTTCTTTTGTTGCAATGTGTTTTCTCTGTTCCTGTTATTTCTGTACCCCACTCCTGCCTAAGGCTTGTAATACAGGCCGGCAGTATTTGCTAAATAAATAAATAAATCCAAAGTGGGTGGGGGGGCGTGTACTTAGACGGCTCTAGGCTTAGACAGCTCCCCCTGCATCCGCCAGTTACTTGTAAAGCACTTTGAGAAGTTGAAATATTGACACGCCGGTACTGTTTGGAAAGTCAGCGCACTTTTACCAACAAATAAATTCCATTGTCAAATGCTGCTACAGCTGTGCGCATGTCACCATGGATCACGCAATTTATTCCAGTAGTTCACACGACTACCGCCTAGATTTTAATTTAATTAAATTTTGGTTAGTTACTGTTAGTAATAAATTGCCATTTTTTGTGCATTAAAGTATAGATTAATGCTTGTGATTGTGTGGAAATTAGAAGTATGCTGCCAGGGGACGGATGGCAGTCATTTTCTGCCTCATCGTGCATGCGCCCAAGACTTATAAATGCTCTCAGGTCGTAGTCACCCTTAAAATTGCAGATGTTTGATATCAGTTCTTATGCTTTCAGTGTACTTGCCACCCATTCACTGGCACCCTGAAACTTACTGCTGTGTTTCAGCGATTATGCTGCTGGCTTTATGGGCCATTCATGTTGGCATAACTGCACAAGCAAATATGGGTGTGGCCATCTAGGGTGCTGTAAAGTACTTGTGAGCATGTACTAGACAGAGAAGATACATTCTGATTGTGTTCACTTCTTGGGAGTTGTGCCACATCATCCACCTTACTGAACGTATAATGGTTTCCAGCAAGGACGGACACGAGCACAAGTAAGTAGAAACGGACAGGACAACACTGGACTTGCACCTTGTCCTTACTTAACAGTAAGTCCTTACGGACTTACTGTTAAGGACAGTAAGTCCGTAAGGACAGTAAGTCCGTACAGTAAGTCCGTTAAGGACAGTAAGTCCGGATAAGTCCGGTTAAGGACAGTAAGTCCGGACAGTAAGCCCGTTAAGGACAGTAAGTTCGTAAGGACAGTAAGTCCTTACGGACTTACTGTCCGTTTCTACTTACTTGTGCTCGCGTCCGTACTTGCTGGAAACCATTATACGTTCACCGTGCACCAACTGGCCCAGCAAACTACTCTACTAAATCCACCTTACTATTTTTTCTCTCTGCAGCTCCCAAGTATCGATGACTTTGTAGTGCTCAAGCCAATCAGCCGAGGTGCCTTTGGGTGAGTTAGCAGTTGCAGGTGGTGTGTCAGCATCGAACATTTTTCCCGTGCTTGCACAATTGTGAGTTCTAGGCTGTAGAGGAGAGGACAAAGACATTGGCGACATAAGATGGCATGAATGAATAAACCTTTTTATTTATTCTAGTGACAGGAGGCAGTGCCTTGCCTTCATTATTCCTGCACCTTTTACTGTAAAACGGGCTGCTCGTAATGATGCAAAATGATCATGATTGTATTGCGCTAAGTGTTGAACTGACAGAAAAACTAATGGAAGAACATAAAGCAGAATGCGGACGTAAATTTCCCTATTTTCTTCCATTAGTTCTTCCATTAGTGTAACACTAAGCGCAATGCAATCGTGGACGAATCAGAATGAATTTTTCTTCAACTGCCAGGCTTTTCTTTCGAGGAACCCATATGAGTTTCCTTTGTACCAATTGCTACAAACGGGTGGATGTCTAACTTTCCCTTTATTAATTACCGGTCTCCACCTTGCGGGTTTCTGCAGAACTATTTCATCATTTTTTTTTTTGGGGTGCAACGGTGGCCTAGAGGTAGAGCATCCGCCTCGCGTGCAAGAGGACCGTGGTTGAAATCCCGGTGCCGCGCAATTTTCCACCAGATCAAAAAAGAAAAAAGAAAAATCCGCGTGTTGATAAAATTGCATAAACAGGCCCGGAGTGCGGCCTGATCCCGGTGACCAGAACCGGTAACGCACTCCCTCACCAGAGCAGGATTGGCCACCCTGGTGTAGTACTTGGCCAGAACCTCCTATATGAATACAACAATCAAACCCCGGCCCTTAGGCCCCAGCAGCCGCGAAGCAACTGACCACGGCGGCGGTCAGACCTGCGACGCAGCAGAGGGAGCTAAGAATCCCTGTTTCCAGACAGGCCGCCATTGGAATCTGAACCTGGCAACGTTTAATGCTAGAATGTTACCTAGTGAAGCAAGTCTAGCTATTGGAGGAATTAGAGGGCAGTAAATGAGATATAATAGGGCTCAGCGAAGTTAGGAGGACGAAAGAAGCATATACAGTACTAAAAAGTGGGCACGTCCTGTGGGCACTCGAATTAGCCTAGACTTGAGGAGGGAACGGAAGGAACTGGTACGTAAGAAGCCGATCAATGAGTTAGCACTAAGAGGGAAAAAAGAGGAATTCCGGATCAAGCTACAGAACAGGTATTCGGCTTTAACTCAGGAAGAGGACCCTAGTGTGGAAAATGTGAATTACAATCTTACGGGCATCATTAAGGAGTGTGCAATTGAAGTCGGTGGTAACTCCCTTAGACAGGATGCCACTAAGCTATCGCAGGAGACGGAAGATCTGATCAAGAAACGCCAATGTATGAAAGCCTCTAACCCTACAGCTAGAATAGAACTGGCAGAACTTTCCAAGTTAACTCATTGAGGGTTGAATTATTTTGAAAAAATCTTTCCCAGGTAGTCAAATTACTTTATTACGGATCTTAAATCTACAAAATGTATAAAGTCGGGAATAAATAGTAAAAAAAAATTAGGAACAGTGTTTTGGTGTCTGCATCACTCGGAACTGCAAAATGTTCAATAGTATTTAAGAGTGTGGTTCTCCTTGAAACACGGCTCTACGCACAGCGGCTTATCGCAGTCTGCACACCTAAAATGCGTGTCTGTTCTCATCTTGGAGCGACGAGTTGTGTTGGCACACACATGACATCTTCTCTGCGTGCGGCTGCCTTGGGCAGAGGTCTGAGGCACCCTCTCATGTAAGCGCATTGCCGCAGAGAGCGAGAATACCTCGTGAGCGGTGGTGATAAACAAGCTAAGAGCAGTGCCAATCAAAATAGAAATCAACTTCCGCCGCTCCTGCGAGAGCGTGCCGACAAAGAAAAATCACCTTTCGCGCGCCTCCGTTGCGATCCTGCGGCAGAACCGAAACCGCGAAAGCGCGTTGCTGCTGAGAGCGAGAATACCACGCGAGTGGCGGTGATGAACAAGCTAAGAGCAGCGCCAATCAAGATAGAAATCAACTTCCACCACCCTGCAAGAGAGTGCCAACAAAGAGAAAAATGACGTTTCGGGCGCCTCCGTTGCGATCAAGCGGCGAAACCGAGACCGCAAAAGGGGTATTGCCGCAGTCAGCGCGACGCGCTGAAGCTAAAAAACAGTTCTGTTTATCTCCCCAAGAAGGTAGCGCAAATTTCAAACGCTTCTTGTAAGTCCTAAGAGGTGGCAGCACCTCCCAGTGAGCACGCATCGTCATTATGGCGCGAAATTTCAAACGGAGGGTTGAAACCATACCCGTACGGCAAAGACCTTGCGGGACAGAGAACCACTGTCGTACATGTACGCCGAAAACCTTCAAATGGTTAATCAACAAGCGTAAGACAGCTGACATAAGGAAGTATAATATGGATAGAATTGAACATGCTCTCAGAAACGGAGGAAGCCTAAAACAGTGAAAAAGAAACTAGGAATAGGCAAGAATCAGATGTATGCGTTAAAAGACAAAGCCGGCAATATCGTTACTAATATGGATGAGATAGTTCAAGTGGCTGAGGAGTTCTATAGAGATTTATATGGTACCAGTGGCACCCACGACGATAATGGAAGAGAGAATAGTCTAGAGGAATTCGAAATCCCACAGGTAAAACACCGGAAGAAGTAAAGAAAGCCTTGGGAGCTATGCAAAGGGGGAAGGCTGCTGGGGAGGATCAGGTAACAGCAGATTTGTTGAAGGATGGTGGGCAGATTGTTCTAGAGAAACTGGCCTCCCTGTATACGCAGTGCCTCATGACCTCAAGCGTACCGGAATCTTGGAAGAACGCTAACATAATCCTAATCCATAAGAAAGGGGACTCCAAAGACTTGAAAAATTATAGACCGATCAGCTTACTGTCAGTTGCCTACAAACTATTTACTAAGATAATCGCAAATAGAATCAGGAACACCTTAGAATTCTGTTAACCAAAGGGCCACGCAGGATTTCCTAAAGGCTACTCAACAATAGACCATATTCACACTATCAATCAGGTGATAGAAAAATGTGCGGAATAGAACCAACCATTATATATAGCTTTCATTGATTATGAGAAAGCGTTTGATTCAGTCGAAGCCTCAGCAGTCATGGAGGCATTGCGGAATCAGGGTGTAGATGAGCCGTACGTAAAAATACTGAAAGATATCTATAGTGGCTCCACAGCCACTGTAGTCCTCCATAAAGAAAGCAACAAAATCCTTATAAAGAAAGGCGTCAGGCAGGGAGATACGATCTCTCCAATGCTATTCACAGCATGTTTACAGGAGGTATTCAGAGACCTGGATTGGGAAGAATTGGGGATAAGAGTAAATGGAGAATACCTTAGTAACTTGTGCTTCGCTGATGATATTGCCTTGCTTGGTAACTCAGGGGACCAACTGCAATGCATGCTCACTGACCTGGAGAGGCAGAGCAGAAGGGTGGGACTAAAAATTAATCTGCAGAAAACTAAAGTAATGTTTAACAGTCTCGGAAGGGAACAGCAGTTTACGATAGGTAGCGAGGCACTGGAAGTGGTAAGGGAACACATCTACTTAGGACGAGTAGTGACCGTGGATCCGGATCATGAGACTGAAATAATCAGAAGAATAAAAATGGGCTGGGGTGCGTTTGGCAGGCATTCTGAAATCATGAACAGCAGGTTGCCACTATCCCTCAAGAGAAAAGTGTATAACAGCTGTGTCTTACCAGTACTCACGTATGGGGCAGAAATCTGGAGGCTTACGAAAAGGGTTCTGCTTAAATTGAGGACGACGCAACGAGCTATGGAAAGAAGAATGATAGGTGTAACGTTAAGGGATAAGAAAAGAGCAGATTGGGTGAGGGAACAAACGCGAGTTAATGACATCTTAGTTGAAATCAAGAAAAAGAAATGGGCATGGGCAGGACATGTAATGAGGAGGGAAAATAACCGATGGTCATTAAGGGTTACGGACTGGATTCCAAAGGAAGGGAAGCGTAGCAGGGGGCGGCAGAAAGTTAGGTGGGCGGATGAGATTAAGAAGTTTGCAGGGACAACATGGCCACAATTAGTTCATGACCGGGGTAGTTGGAGAAGTATGGGAGTGGCCTTTGCCCTGCAGTGGGCATAACCAGGCTGATGATGATGATGATGATTCCATCAAACCCTTGCTTTTGCTTCAAGTTGTTGACAAATTCGTCTTCGCCCTGCCATCTGCTAGCCGCCTGGTTAGCTCAAAAGGTAGAGCGGCTGCCCTGGAAAGGCGATGGTCCTGGGTTCGAGTCCCAGACCAGGAAGAATTTTTCTTCAACTGCCAGGCTTTTCTTTCGAAGAAGCCGTATTTGTTTCCTTTGTAGCATTTGCTATGAACGGGGGAATGTCTAAGTTTTCCTTTATTAGTACAATCATGAACATCCACCAACTAGCCCCGTTCATTACTAAACAAAATTATCTGTAAATTGACTATCAAGTAGTGTAGAAAAGGATATCGATAGTATAGGTACTGATACCACCATTGATAGTACAGTTAAACTTCAATGTAACAGTCAGTAAAATAGGCACTTTAGTTCATTATATTGAAATTCGACCTTTCATGCATATAAGTGCAGTCGCCAAAGATATTTCTCACACGAAAGGGGCTTTAAAAATTTCAAAATTATTGCGCAGTTGTAAAAAAGTGAGTTTCAATGATAAAAGATACTGTTTGTTGAATCTTAGACTTGGCTGCTAAAGATACGGTTTCATGCCATGTCAACAATATCTTCACATCAGCGGCACAAAGTGAAGCCTGTGAAACTTTTATGTCCTCTCTGTTGTTGTAGCTTATAGTGTCACCCACAGAAGAACGACGCTATCATGAAGAGCGCAGGCAAAGGGGAGCAAACACTTCTGCCTCTTGCCTCAGCACATCTCTGAAACTCCAGGTTATGCTACCACTGCAGTAAATGCACAGGAAAATAGCACACATGAAGCCACAGTAATCTTGGATCGCCCAACCTTAACACCCACCGTAGATTACCTCCGAGATATGGCACATGCTATGTGCTCAGCTGCGCTGACAGCCATGTGCAGCTACAGCAAGGATAGAAGAGGAAACGCATGCTCACCTGTGCCCGTCACATCCCAGTGCATGCTTGATCATGTTACTGTTACTGCATGCCAGGCTGCTGCTTGCAAGCAGCTCTTGTGCAAGCCGTTCAAGGTCACCTTGCCAAAGATGAGTGACAGGTTTTGTGAGCAGTAACAATCCGGACAAGTAAGGTTCAAGCATGGGACTTTGGCACATGTGCATTGGTCAAGGCATGAATGTACTTCTTGAGAATAGTGTATTTATTGACTGCCAACGGATTGTAGAGTAAGATATGAGGGAATAAAGGTGCTCTAGTTGCTTGTCTAGGTGAGCTATCCATTGCGCTTGTAGAAAAATTGAACTTGAGCCATGCTTGAAAGGAATTCTAGGGGATGATTGTCCCATGGTAAGGTGTACTATGTGTAGCAGGCAGCATGGCGTTTTTAGGGGGATATGAATATGTCTTGTAGTGATAACAAGCTTTATTGGCAACCATCGGCACATTGTAATAGCTTATTCAATTTTAAGGTGCTGTTGAATTAAACAAGAATCCTAAGGGGAAATTGTGGCATAGCCACGTATAATTGCATGACTAAATCAGTGACATTAATTTGTTTACAGAAATAAATACTTTAATGGTAACTAACGTCCATGTCAACATTATCACAGCAATGCACTCCTTGACACATCTGTTAACATACTAAGGACCAGAGCTACTTTAAAATTCTTTAAGGGCCATGTCTTTGAACACGCAGCACACATAAATGCTGTATTATAAATTCTTTATGAAATTATCGCTTGTTAAACGTTGATACAACCAACAAATTAGAATTGAAAGACAGCAAACTGAATATGAATTGAATTAGTAAAGGCAAGATGCAGAAGACGAGGACTCAAGATGAAACGCTAACGACAGGACCGACGACAGGGTTTCATCTTGAGTACTCGTCTTCTGTGCCTTGCCTTTACTAATTCAAGCATGAACCAACTAGCCCAAGCAAGAATTTTACTTGAGCAAACTGAATATGTTACCAGGTGGGGGGATGCTCAACTCTCACTCTCCCATTGACGTTTTCCCAGCATGGCTCTCGCATCTACTGTTAGCAGGCTTCTCTGCATACCTAAGCGCTGGCGGCGGTTGGCGTAGTTGCAGCATATTGCGAGAGGTGGTGCAAGTGTTTTGCTGCTAGCACTACCTAATGGAAGGGTTACTAAGGCCTGAAAGGGAGTTCAGCGAGGGGTCGGCAAGCAGTGTGGACGTGTACGCACCATTTGTGGGACCATCCCGCAAAAGGCTTAGGGGCAGGGCACCGGAATGGATGAACACGATCGTTCGAACATGCCACCATTTGCATGATCGTACACTGAAATGATTAGGCATTGGTGGGCAGCACGGGGGCAAACACATTCGCTTCCTGTCCGTTCGCAATGAGTCTGATGTCCTTGATTTGTTGTATGCTCATTGGCATGTTCTATGGGTAGTAATTTGGCCTGCAAGCATTCATGTATGGAAAATGCAATAATTTCTCATGTGATTGTTGTCGTTACTTTGTCCTAAGAGCATGTGTGAGACCCCACACAAGGGGAGGTGGTTTTAATGTTGCAAAAATCGGTGTCCTATCGGAGCACATGAATGCATCTCCTCGGTGATTTCAAGAATGTTACTTTTTTATTCTCTGAGAATGTGCAAAAGCTTAGTGATGCTTGCAGAATGTTTAATCAAGTGCCAATATGTCCAAGAACCGAAGATTGCTCGTACAGTTTGCACAGCTACCTGCACTGACCTCTTCCTTTGCTGGGTCAATTGTTTTTCTGGCTATGAATATTGCCTAATTGAACTGGGTGGCTGCTTGGTAGAGACTACATCTGAGAAAGTGCCATTTTCTGTGCCACTTGCTGCCTACTTGGCATTCGATTGGTGATACCGAAAGGGACACTAAAGAAAAGTATTAAGTTGAGTTAGATTGACAAAGTATTCATCTCAGAGTCTATCATCATTTTCTGTGCACCAATATATCACTTTGTTGCGTGCCGAAAGTCCTGCTGCTGCTGCTGCTGCTGCTCAGTCTAAATCTGCTAGGGTTCAGGATGCGGCCACTTGAGCCTCTGCAGCCCCAGCGGTATTAGATCTTGCTGTTGAGTGCAGTAGTTGGCAGACGTTGAGGAGGATTTTAAGAACTGAAGGTTTATTTACATTATTTACAGTAATAACACAAAGTAATGAACAGTCATACAGTCATCGATGGCCGGCAGCAAATCGGACGCTGCCGCCCATGGCAAGAAGAACAAAAAAAAAAAAAACTCTTCTCTCTGCCTCTCGCTTTTAACCCCTTTGGTCTCTCGGGGTCACATCATTTTTGGCCAATCATCGAGCCAGCTCAGGTGTCATTTTCCTCCAATGGCAGGCGCCCACGCAACTGCCGTCACATTTGGCCAATGGGGACCTCCAAGGGTTCCATTGTTCGAGGGTTGACTTGCTTCCGGCATCGTCTCCTCGCCTGGAAGCGCTCAGCTGGAGGAGTCTGGTTGTTCTCGAACCACCTTCCAGAGTCACAAAATAGCTTTGCTCGGGACTAAGATCAAGTACCTGGAACAGTGCCAGCCTCCCGTTGCACTTTCGGGAAGAGTCAAGCAGGGGCGAGACAGTAGACAATAGCGGCGCATGAGATGGGGCTTGCCAACCTGTCTGATGGGTTCGTTAACATGGTAGACGTGCCCCGGCGCACCATAATTGGAATGTGACAGCGATTGGATGTGGTCGGGGAACTTGAGTGATGCGAGGAAAAGGGTCCGTATCCAACAGCTCCTCCTCATCTCGGAAGTTCGGAATGGCCAGTGGACTCAATTCGCTGGCCATGAGGAACGCTGATGGAACATGTAGTGTACTGGTGACGAGCCTCGTGTGACGAATTTCTGGATCCCGGGTCCTGGAGAACGTACGTAAAACAAACAAATCAACATAGCACTGCACCATGTGCAAGCGTAGGCTCTTCACCCTTGACTTGCCTGGCTATTAGTATGTCAAAATCAACCCTGCTTTTTTTTTCTTCCTAATTTTAATAAAGCAGTTCCAACCACCTTTATAAACAGCTTTCCATATGTCCCCGAATGCCGACAAGGCCAGAGTGGTATTGTCGTTGCAAAAGAAACGGGAGAAAGTTAAACAATTAATGAAAACAATTTTTATAAGTATACACAAGCAAAGTTTTGAAACTACAAGTATGACTTTCAGCCCATAATAACACTTCCTACCTCGTTAGTCAAAGGCAGAAAGGTAATACGTCGGTTTACCGAAACAACCGGCTCAAACCATCCGCGTTCCCATTTAACTTGCCCCCTTTTGTAACGGATGGTGAAGTTATATTCCTGGAGTATTAGACTCCATCTGAGCAAGCGTCCGTTCTTAGGGGACATGTGTCTGAACCAGGTCAGAGGACAGTGGTCGGTCTCGAAAGTGAATTTCGCTCCGTACAGATAACAAGATAATTTCTGGACCACCCAAACTAAGCAGGCGCATTCTTTTTCAGAAGCACTGTATGCCTCCTCTCTGCACGTAAATTTTCGGCTAGCATACAGTGCTGTATGCTCCTCCACGTCTTCGCTCACCTGGCTGAGGATGACTCCCAACGGTGCTCCCAAGGTCGCTTACTTGATCGGCCTCGAGAGCCAGTCGGTTTACAGAAGGATTCAGGTTGTCCTCACTAGCTCCGTGCTGCACGATAAATTCCTTAGTATAATCGAGGGTCCGAAGCACTGGTCCTGAGCTCAGAACGTTTCAGGGGCTGAAATGTGCTTTCTTTGGCCTCGTTCCATTGAACTTTTTCGGGCTCTCCCTTTTGGAGGGTATCTGTCAGGGGGCTTGCTACCTGTGAGAAATTTGGAATGTACCGCTGGTAATATCCCACGAGCCCTAAAAAGGCTCTGACATCCGTCTTAGTTCGCGGTTCAGGAGTGTTATTGAT
This sequence comes from Dermacentor andersoni, assembly GCF_023375885.2. NCBI lineage: Eukaryota > Metazoa > Arthropoda > Arachnida > Ixodida > Ixodidae > Dermacentor > Dermacentor andersoni. Next base: position 250,943,443 of record NC_092815.1, read on the forward strand.
AGGCCCTATCTTTAGGTCAGAGGGCTGCTGCGTTCTTTGTCCTAAGACATGCCCTAGGTAGGTAACTTGCGTACACCTGAAGTTGCACTTTTTGGCCTTTACTGTGAGACCCGCATCTCGTGGACGTGCCAGCACATTCCTTAATTGCTCCATGTGATCGTTCCAGCTGTTAGAAAAGATGGCCGCATCACCTGAAAAGGGGATCACATAATCTTGTAGGTCTTTCAAAACAATATCTATCAGCTTGGAAAAGCTAAACCGTGCGTTCTTAAGCCTGAAACTTAACATTAGTGGTCGAAATGTGCCACGTGGGGAAGTGGATGCTGCATAGTAACTTGAGCTTTCTGACATGGGCACCTGCCAGTACCCCCTAATTAAGTCGATTGTTGAGATGTACTGGGCTCCGCCCACCCGTTCAACTCATTCTTCTATGTTAGGTATAGGGTAAAGTTGGTCCCTTGTAATTGCATTCAATTTCCTATAGTCCACACATGGACGCGGCTCTTTCCCGCACGCCTCTACGAGAATCATCGGGGAAGTGTAATCACTGTCTGCTGGCTCAATGATTCCCAACTCAAGCATTCGTTTGATCTCTACTTCCATTATTTCTCGCTGACAAGGTGAGACCCGGTACGGTTTGGATTGGACGGGCTCGTCTGATGTCAACTCCATCTCATGAGTAATGAGCAGGGCCGGCTGCTGAAGCATTGGCGAAACTCCTCAGAGTTTCCGGAGGTCTCTTACTTGATCGGCCTCGAGAGCCAGTCGGTTTACAGAAGGATTCAGGTTGTCCTCTATGGAGCGTTCCGCATCTGTCACTGCTGCTAAAAGTGGAAGTTCGGCCGCTACTTCTTCAGACGTGTTTACCACCATGTTCACAACGTCTTCCCTTCCACAATAAGGTTTCATTAAATTGCAGTGGTAAATGATTCCTTTATTCCTCTTTCCGGGAACTTCTAGGGTGTAATTAGTCTCCGATATCTTCTGGGTAACCTTTACGGGTGCGTCCCACTGTACCTCTAGTTTGTTTTTTCATGAAGGCCTTAGGATCATAACCCTGTCGCCTACCTTAAATTTTCGCCTACGCACATTTCTGTCATAGTATGCCTTCGCAGTTTCCTGGGCCTCTTCTAGGTTTTTTTCAACCAGTTCTCGCAAGACACTTAAGCGATCAAGCAATTTTAAAACGTAACTCACCACCGTCTGGCTTTAACCTGTTCCTTCTCACATTTCTCTTAACATTCTGAGGAGGGAGTGGATCGTCCGACCATACACCAGCTGGGAAGGAGTGAACCCCGTTGGCTTATGTGGGACTGTTCTCGATGCGAACAGGGTTGCGGGTAAACAGTCGTCCCAGTCTGCTTTATGTTCATGGCACAATGCACGTAACATTCTCTTAAGCACCGAGTGAAATTTTTCAACGCTGTTTGATTGTGGATGGTACACAGAGCCGTGTATCAGCTGCACACCACACCTTTCTAGGAACGTCGTGGTTAAAGCACTTGTAAATATTGTCCCCTGGTCAGCCTGAATCTCTGCAGGAAAACCGATTTGCACAATTGCGGACAACAGAGCGTCGACTATCTCGGTGGAGCTCAGTTCCTTCAAAGGAATCGGTTCAGGAAACTTCGTCGCGGGACAGAGCATGGTCAAAAGGTACTTGCACCCTGATTGGCTCGGCGGCAAAAGCCCGACTGTGTCGATCACTAGCCGACGGTATGGCTCCGTGATTAAGGGAACCAACTTTAAAGGTGCCTCCTGTTCATCTCCCAGCTTCCCAACTCGCTGACACGCATCACAGGACCTTAGATAATTTTCCACATCCTTAAAGCATCCCTGCCAGTAATATTCTAACAAGAGCCTCTCCTTCGTTTTGTTGATTCCTACATGGCCAACCAGCCATATCCGTGACACAAAGTCAGGAGATCCGCCCGATACCTCCGGAACGATTAACTGATCGAGGATACGGCCCCTACGATCTTGGTACAACAGTCCTCTCTTTTCGTGGATGGTAATGTTGCGCCTAGCTATGCCCTCTTTTGCATTGTAGTGTAAACGTGTCAGAGTCTGGTCCCTCTGTTGCTCCGCGCTGAGCGACTCCCTGGAGAAGCCTGTCAAAGCCCCCAGAAGCAGGTACAGAGCTGCTCTCCCTTTTTGTTACTTCCACTGATGACCTTGCTTCACTACGGGAGTTTTCTGCGGGGATCATTTTAATTGTCACCTCTGCGGTCACACTGTTTTGTTTTTCCTCCATTGGCCAAGGTTCTACTAGGGTATACGTTGAGCGCATTCCATAGTCAACTGAGCGGTGATTTGGCGTGCTCGAGAGCGGGTTAATGCCTGCACCCTTCCTTCTCTGAACTCCTGACCACGCTCCCGTAACAAACGCTCCGAATGGTTTGAAAGATACGAGTAGTCCATCGGTAGCGTCTTCAAAATGCCTGCCTCTGTCTCTAGTTCTCCAAAACGACCGGAAATTGTCACTCATGGTATTGGCAGACACATGCTGTGTTCCTCTAGCACTGACTTGATCCAAGTTACCTTCCCTGTATAGTCCTCAGCATTTACAAAAGAAGGGTGAACAAGGTCTATGGTTGCTCCACTGTCCCTTTGCGTGTGGAAAGACACAGACAGAAGAGGCTATTTACAGTGGAGCCAGGCAGCCAGGCTGACACTAGCTCGCGCCAAGCGCACCGACCAACTTCGTCGTTCTCGCGACGGCTTGTTTCTTGAGCATCGCTCGATGATATCGTAATACTACCCCCCCGGCGGCAAAAGCACCGTCACGGTGCTGTTAAATATCCAAGGCGCGTGGAGAGTTGTAGGGCTTCAGTCGGGCGACGTGGACAATGTCACTGGTTGTCACAGCGGAGGACGTAGTGGGCGTGGCTAGAACGATTTCATAGGTGACATTGGTCACTTTGCGGAGCACGTGATATGGACCTGTGTAACAAGAAAGGAGTTTTTCACATAGGCCAACTTTACGCGAAGGTGACCAAAGCAACACGAGGGTGCCGGGCGCAAAATGGACGTGACGGTGACGGAGGTAGTAGCGTTGCTTTGGTTTGCCTTGAGAGACTTGTAGACGAGCGCGCGCAAGTTGGCGAGCATGGTCAACATGGGCGATAGCATCACGGGCATAAGCGCTAGTTGAAGCTGTGGTGGACGGAAGCACAGTGTCCAGTGGTAGCGTCGGTTCACGGCCATACAAGAGGCAAAAAGGCGAAAAGCCAACAGTTTCGAGACGGGAAGAGTTGTACGCAAAGGTAACGTAAGGTAGAGCTTGGTCCCAGTCACGGTGGTCGTCTGAAACATAATTGGATAGCATGTCTGTAAGGGTGCGGTTCAATCGGTCAGTGAGGCCGTTCGTTTGAGGGTGGTAGGAGGTGGTAAATTTATGCTGTATTGAGTAGGCACGCATGATGTCGTCAATGACTTTGGCTAAGAACGTATGGCCTGCATGATATCAAAATGATATCATGCAGGAGGAAGTCCGCAACATCAGTTGCGCAACTGGTCGGAAGAGCGCGGGTTACGGCATAGCGGGTCGCGTAGTCCGCCGCGACTGCAACCCACTTGTTTCCTTATGTAGATTCCGGAAATGGGCCAAGAAGGTCTAAGCCGAAACGATGGAAGGGCTCGGCAGGGATGTCGAGCGGCTGCAGGTGACCAGCGGGGAGCTGGGAAGGCTTCTTGCGTCGTTGGCAAAGTTCACAATCGGCGATGTAACGTCGTACGGAACGGGCAAGGCCCGGCCAGAAAAAACGGCAACGTACACAGTCATAAGTTCGAGATACGCCGAGGTGTCCTGCCATTGGTGCATCGTGAAGCTCTTCTAGAACGGTTGAGCGGAGGTGTTTAGGTATGACAAGTAGGAACTCGGAGCTGTCTGGATGAAGGTTACGATGGTACAGAGTATCATCGCGGAGGACAAAGAGGCGTAGAGTAGCATCGGCCGGAGAGTACTCAAAACGGTCGATGAGTGCTCTGATGTAGGCGTCACGACGTTGCTCATCAGCGAAATGAAGCAGCTGCGACACAGAGAATACACAAGCAGCACTGGTAATATTGGAGGAGTCAGGGTCGCAAACAGGGTAACGCGACAAGCTGTCAGCGTCCTCGTGCAGGTGGCCCGACTTGTAGACCACAGAATATAAAAATTCTTGTAGCCTCAAAGCCCATCGACCAAGGCGGCCTGTAGGATCTTTTAGCAATGAGAGCCAGCAGAGAGCATGATGGTCAGTGACTACGGAAAAAGGGCGACCGTAAAGGTATGGACGGAACTTTGCAACCGCCCAGACTACAGCAAGGCATTCTAGTTCCGTAATGGAATAGTTGCGCTTAGATGGTGTGAGGAGGCGGCTCGCATAAGCAATAACGCGATCCTGGCCACGCTGACGCTGGGCTAAGACGGCACCTACGCCATGACCGCTGGCATCTGTACGCAATTCTGTAGGGGCATCAGGGTCGAAGTGGGCGAGAGAAGAGTGATGAGACGAGAGAAGGCAGTGGCTTCTGCAGTACCCCACGAGAATTGTACGCCTTTCTTCAACAGATTAGTGAGGGGTCTAGCAATTGCTGCAAAATCTTGAACAAAACGACGTAAGTACGAGCATAGCCCTGCAAAACTTCGAACGTCTGCGGCTGTCTGCGGAATCGGAAAGTCTCGGACAGCGCGAGTTTTGTCGGGATCAGGCTGTACTCTGGAAGCGTCAACGAGGTGGCCCAGAACAGTAATTTGGCAGCGGCCAAAACAACATTTGGATGAGTTAAGGGGGGAGGCTACCCTGGAGGCCGAACTTTCTTATTTTTTAAGATATCCAGATGAAACTTTAAGGGTAGGTTCACACGACTGAACTATGAGGAACTGCAAAGTTTCATGAGCATATGTTTATTAGTTCCAGAGTTATTGAGGTCTAACTAGGTGATTCATGTACTATATGCCTGAGGAAGAGCCTGGAGAAATGCAAGGACATCGTAGGAAGCTGAAATTCACTGTGATGATCCCTTGATAGATATCCCAGGGGGCTAAAGAGCCCTTTTCTTTAATTTCCCCTCCAAAAAATTTTGGGGCAAGTTTGAATTTGATGTAGCCATTAATGACCACATTCATCAAAAATTAATTGCTTATTATAAATTAACTGCACCAGCTTTCAAAAAAAGAAGCCTGTTACCCCCTGGCAAAGTCATTCAGGAACAGAATAAAAAAGACGGCATACAAATCTGAAGAGCGGTTCTTGAGATATCGCCTTTCCCAGCACCACTACTAGCGAAAAAATCCATTCCGAGAAAACAGGCCTTAAAGTTGAACACGTGTTCTCCTGGCTCCAGGCACACTCAGTGGGTCGGATTTTCGACTGGCGACAGCCGAAAGCACAGTTCCGCCGCTGGAAAGCGTCTACGCAGTCGGCACCGCTGCGGGAGATCGGAAGTCCGATGCTCGTACAAGATGCATATCTCCCTCCCGTGCACCGAACACCTGCACTGTCTTGGGCTTTGCCGGCATCGCGTGCAGCGAAGAACTAGCGAAAAAAAAAAAGCTCAGCAAATAATCTAAAAGATAGCGCAAGGCGATGAGCAGCGCGCAAGCTCATGTTGAGGCGGACGGAGCAAGGGGCAACAACAACGCGAGCGCGGCATCAAAGGGAGCAGCCGCCGCCGCCGCCTGCGCAGCAGCCAATGGCAGGCGCGCTTTAGCCCGCGAGATTTGAACGCGCTGCTCCGGCCAATCAGCGCTCCGCATCACATCGCGGGAAAACGCCAATAGCGCCTCAACCGCGCTGACGATGCCATTTTGCAAGGCGGCAAAATAGAGACAAAGAATCCACAGTCAAAACGACACCAAGATGGCGCGGGCGGGCCGCATGGGCCAGGAATGGCGCGCGAGCGAAGTTTGACTTCATTTCGGCATTTGCGTGTGTTTTTTGGGCCGCGGTGGCCTCAAAAGTAGCGTTATTTTTGGTACATTACGGTTGAATTAGGTGCTGATAATTACGGAACAGGTAGATTATTAGACATACAACCCAAAAATATAGTTTTTCAAAAATCGACTTTTTCGCGATTTTTCGGTTTTCAAGGGCCGCGTCCCCCCTTAAGTTGCAGCTTCGCCTTTCGAAATACATCAAGTATAGTTTGAAACCACTTGAAACCTTGGAGCAAGGAGTCCATCATACGCTCAAAGGTGGCAGGGGCGTTGCATAATCCAAACGGCATTACTTTAAGTTGGTATAGGCCATCAGGTGTGATGAACGCAGTTTTTTCTCGGTCCATATCGTCAACAGCAATCTGCCAATATCCCGAACGAAGATCAATAGACGAGAAATAGCTGGAACCGTGGTGGCAGCCAAGGGCGTCGTCTATACGTGGGAGCGGGTAGACGTCCTTCTTAGTAATGTTGTTCAGATGACGGTAGTCTACACAGAAGCGCCACGTGCCATCCATTTTTTTAACCAACACTACAGGTGACGCCCAGAGACTTGAAGAAGGCTCAATGATGTTCTTGTCTAGCACTTTCTTCACTTCACTTTGAATTACTCGGCGTTCCGACACAGCAACTCGATACGGTCGTCGGTGAATAGGAGTAGCATCGCCAGTAAGAATCCGATGCTTGATCGCGCGCGTCTGGCCTAAAGGGCGATCGTCGAAGTCAAAAATATCTCTGTAGGACGATAATACTTGGTAAAGGTCTTCAGCCTGCGCAGAAGACAGGTCCGTCGCAACCATTTTCTGTATCTTGGAATCGGCGGCCGAGGCTGGTACAATGGGCCTGCTAAGCTCGCAAGAAGCATCGGTCGATAAAGTTGCCACGTTATTGTCGCCGAGACAATCAACGCTGGCAAGGCAAATACCTTGCGGTAAAATTTGCTTTGGCAATCCAAAGTTAAAGGTAGGCATGAAAGTGCGGTTCGCAGTAATAGTAAGTATACTGTGAGGCTCAGCAACGTCATACTGCAGTGAAATGTCGGGCAGAGGAGTGACGAGGTACTCGCCATCAGGAACTGGTGGGGAAGACAAGAGTTCAACATAGGCTATAGATTTTGGCGGCAGGCGAATAAAGCCGGTGGGGCGTTGGCGGCACTGGGGTGCGTCAGAAGGTTCTGCGAGAATCTGCAACTCAAGGCGAAGGGTACTGGCAGAGCAGTCAATAAGAGCAGAATGCACGGAGAGAAAATCGAGGCCGAGAATGAAGTCGTGGGGGCAATGAGCAATCACGGTGTGGCGGCCAGCGATGCTAACACGTGGTGTACACATGCCTATGATAGGCACAGTACTGCCATCCGCAACGCAAACGACGCGTGCCGACGCTAGGGTGAGGAGCTTGTTCAGTCCTCGTCGGAAGGCAGCAGTCATAATGGAAAGACGTGCACCTGTATCGATGAGTGCCGTGACAGGATAGCCATCAACGTCAACGTCAAAAAGGTTTTGGTTCGTGTGTAACGTGAGGAGAGGATTTGAGGGCAGGGTCGACAAGGCAGCTTCACCTCCAGAAGCTAACACACCAGGGTCGCGATGTTGGGCAACCGTGATGATTGGAGCAATCGGACAAGCCGAAGCCGTTGCAGAGGCGGTCTCGTCACCGGAAGGCATGGTGACAAGCTCGATGTACCGACCACTCCGGAGTTCCGTGGTGAGGACGGGGATCGCTGATCTCCAGAATGTTACGTGTGGAAGTACACAGATGAAAGAGGCTATATACAGGCTATGTACACTTGAGCCAGGCCGACACTCGCTCGCGCCATGGGCACAGACCCACTTCGTCGTCGTTCTCGCGGCGGCTCATTCCTCGAGCATCGCTCGATGATATCGTAATAATATCAACAAGTCTGACCTCGTGAACCTTCTAAGGTTCATGGCAGCTGCCCCGACTGGTGGTTAGAACTGTTTTCCTTAAATAATTAGTGCAAACACAAAATATGCAACAAATTCCCGATTCCTAGAACCACCAAAATAAGCACACAAAATTTGAAGTCTGACGAATCAAAAGGATAAAAGCCATACGATCACTCACAGATGTAGCACCACACCATCCGGTTCATTTGTCTGCTGTTCCCGGTTCCTCGGGACTTCCTGGGTCGAAGGCTCTTGCTTCTTTGCTGTTCCCAGTTCCTCAGGACTTCTTGGACGAAGATTCATCCTTACCGCTGCCACCAGTTATTAGATCTTACTGATGAGTGTGGGAGTTGGCCAGCGTTGAGGAGGATTTTGAGAACTGAACGTTTATTTACATTATTTACAGTAATAACACGAAGTAATGAACAGTCATAAAGTCATCGACAGCCGGCAGCAAATCAGATGCTGCCGCCCGTGGAAAGAAGAATGAAAAAACTCTTGTCCCTGTCTCTTGCTTTCAACCCCTTCGGTCTCTCAGGGTCACGTCATTTTCAGCCAATTGTCGAGCCAGCTCAGGTGTCATCATTATCCTCCAATGGTAGGTGCCCGTGCAAGTGCCGTCAAATTCGGCCAATGGGGACGTTCCAAGGGCTCCATTGTCTGAGGGTTCACTTGCCTTCGGCGTCGCCTCCTCGCCTGGAAGCGCTCAAATGGAGGAGACTGGTTGTCCTCGAACGACCCTCCAGAGCCGCAAAACAGCTTTGCTCGGGACCAAGATCAACTACCTGGAACCGTGCCAGCCTCCCATTGCACTTTTGGGAAGAGTCAAGCAGGGAGGGAGACAATAGGTCGACATACGGTGCATGACGTGGGGGTCGCCAACCTGACGGGTCCGGTAACGTGGTAGACGCGCCCTGGTGCAACATAATTGAAATGCGACGGCGATTGGATGTGGTCGGCGAACTTGAGTGATGCCAGGAAAAGGGTCCGTATCCAACAGCGGGCAGGGCATGTTGCTGCCTCGGCAGTATTAAACAAAGCAAAGCCATGCAGTTTTCAGTGGCAGGACAGGGCTGCTCTCGGGGAATCAAAAAAGGCTAATATTATGCATCCTTATTTATTTTATTTGGGATCTGCTGCATTCAAAAGGATGATGCAGGTGGGGTTACATAGACACAAAAAGAATTGTCTTTGTTGTTTCATACAGCACGATAAGCTGCTGTAAAGTAACACACAAATCTTTTGCAAATTGAACGAACAACTTGAGGTATCATAGTTGACAACAAATGGTGCCACATCTATTTTCATTTTCATCGTTTTCTTGCTTACAAAAGCCCTGTTTTCATTACAAATGACAAATTCATTACTAAAAGTCTAATCTTTCAATCTAGCTCTACTTAATATTTTCCTTTAATGTCCCTTGAACAACAAAGTCAATTATGTGGAAGAGAATTGTTCAGCTGGTTGGTCTTGCATTACTGATGAGGGAAATTAGTGCAAACATAAAGGACAACTCACATGGGAAGAAAAAATGGACAGCTTTGTGTCTTCTTCCTGTGTTGGTTGCCGTTTTCTTTGTGTTAATTTTTGTAGTGAGCAAAAACAATTATGCGAAGCAGAGATGAGACGGATGATTTTTCACTCCAGATTGCGGGTGTGGAGCACCTGATTGTACATGCTTGAAAGTGCCCTTGTGTCACAAGATACGTGAATCTTGGGTTAGCATGTGCAGCTTTGCAAAGTATTCTTGTTCTAGGGGTGTCTTGTTCACAAAGTGCTTCTGTAGCATACTAAAGGCATCTCAGCCCTCGGTTGTTTGAAGGCCTGCAACTCAGCATCTTTTACAGTTACTTGAAGGTAAGAAAGTTTCTCTGTGGCAATGAGATTTCTGTTATTATACACTATCTGGTCATTGTTCCAAACTTGCTCTGTTTGCATAGGTAATAAGAGAAGGGAGTCATCTTTGGCAGTTTGGGTCCAGTCCTGTCTGAGGATGTGGCAACTGCCTGAGTAACCACCAAGCTGATAATCTCTGAAAAGATCAGTTTCAGTCGCTTCATATTAAAACATCATGTCGTACTCAGTCCGGAAATTAATCGGGGATATTTGCAACCACATGGGGAAGGGGGGTGGAATCCAACAGACAACGAAGCCAGGAAAATCACAGGGGTAATTTATTGCTCTCTTTAATTTAATTGTAGAGGCAACGAGGAAAAGAAAAATGAAAGTGGATGAAAAACTTCCACAGGTGAGAGCCAAACCCACATCTTCCACATTATGCGTTTTATGCTCTACCATTTAGCTTTCACTAGCTTTCTCCGACTTCACTATATGATTGTCAACTAAAAACAAGTTTCGCAGTCACTTTCGCATACGATAAATAGGATGAAGGCAAAAGCCTGCATGCTCATGAGACATTCACGTAATTACTTGACATTCTGATTAGAATGCTTTGTTACTGTCTATTGTTTCCTCCCACAAAAGGACACGTGTAGGTTTGGGTGCCTTAATTAACTTCACCCTAATTAACACCAGAGGTTGTGGGTCTGACTTCCACCAAGGGGTGCGAGTTCGAGTGCATCTTAATTAACTGTGCCTTAATTAACACCAAAAAACGTGGACTACACACCCACCAAAGGTCGTGGGTTCGTGTGCCTAAATAACTATTCTAATTACCTGTGCCTTCAATAACCTCACCTTAATTAACCGCAAAGGTTGTGGATTTGACTCCCACCAATGGTCGTAAGTTCGACCATCAATGGTGACGCAATAAATTTTGGTGTCATGGAATTTTAGTCCCACCAAATGTGGTTTCAAGTGCCTTAGTTAACACCAAAGGTTAGGCCACTAATGGTCATGGGTACGACCATCAATGGTGGCACCATAAAATTTGGTGCCATTGAAATTTGGTCGTGTTATTTGGTACCACCAAAGGCCATGAGTTTGACGCCCACAATCGTTGTGGGTTTGACCATAAATGGTGGCACCATTTCCTACTCCTACAGCTCCACCCCTCAATTATGGCCACGTAGTACCTATGTGCAGACCACAAGTCGTCGTCCTGTTTCACCTGGTGCATCGGCCACCGAGTCCTGTGATGTGGACTGGACGTGCCGTCACAAACTCATGGCGTACGTTCGACAATCAGCCAGTATTGTCACGTGGTAGTGATGGTGAAGAAAGCAGCAAAACTGTCATTGTGAAACTAGTGTTTTATTGGGTGAACTAATGGACTCAAAAGAGGCTACACTTAAGCACTACAATAACAGCGAACACAGTTGGCGATCATCGAAAATCTGACCTGCTGTTCTAGGGTGTTGGCTTTAATACAAGAGTCATCGAAGGTGCCAGAGTAATTGGTGGTGCCTGCATGTTTTCGGGAAAATTCTGCACAATTTGCATCACACATGCTATCAGATTCCAGAAGTTTCGGTAACAACAAAACAATCGTTAACATTCAAGAAACCTCTGGTCAATGCGGGTGCGTCCTGTGCTGAGCGATAACATTTATTAGATGGTAAAAAGCACTCACCTGTAAAAGATAAACAAGTTTACGTGTCAATATGCTTTGCCTGTGGCTACACCAGTCACATCGCTTGCTTTTGTCGGCGTGCTCAATAGACTGCTGCTGTACCACCAGCGACGTCCTGTGATACAGGCATGCCAAGGCCATTTTGCAGCTCTTATGTGTCAATACCCCCTTCTTAAAAAGCATCGTCCCGATGCTACAAACATAACAGGTGAGTGAAACACAAAAGGACACAACAAAGAAACAAAGTCTAAGGCTAACACAGTCCAAAAGAAACGTTTAAAGTTCAGCTATGCAAATTCTCAGAGTTCATTAGTGCTGGTAGAATGGCTTAAGTTGCACAACATGGACTATTTGAGGTTCTGAGTGGCGCCACTGTGACCACTGTGATAGTCAAATGCCGTCGGGCACGACCTCGTAGTCGACTGCACCAATGCGTCGGACCTTGTAGGATCCGAAATAGTGGCGTAAAAGCTTCTCGCTAAGTCCTCGTAGGCATATTGGGGTCAGAACCGAAACACAGTCACTGGGCTGGTACTAAACGTAGCGTCGTTGAAGGTTGTAGTATCGGCTGTCGGTCCTCTGCTGGTTCTTGATCCGCAGGTGGGCGAGCTGTTGGGCTTCTTCGGTGCACTGGAAATTGGTGGCGGCGTCAAGATGCTTTTCGTCAGTGACTTGCGGCAACATGGCATTGAGAGTCGTCGTCAGGTTCCTGCTGTAAACCAGCTTGAACGGCATGATTTCTGTTGTTTCTTGCACCGCTGTGTTGAAAGCAGAGGTTACGTACGGCAGGACGGCATCCCAGGTCTTGTGTTCGACGTTGACATACATTTGGGAGTATTTTTCACATCTGACTTAGCTTGGGGACATACACGTAGATTAGCTAACGAAAAAAGCCTTCAAAAAGCTAGGCCCCCTTAGCACCGACTATCACTCGCAAACTTGGAAACGAAAATGCATGCATACACATCCCTGATAAGGTCTTCTTTAGAGTACACATCAATCATATGGCATCCAAATAACGCTAGTCTTACAAAATGCATGGAATCAGTTCAGAATAAGGCTGCTAGGTTTATTTTATCTTCTTACTCAACATACACCAGCGTTCCCCTTTTAATGTGCACACTTAATCTTTTAAACCTTGACACTAGATGCAGGTTCTTATGTTTGTCTTTTTTCCACTCTTTATGTTGTCACGTGGTAGTGACGTTAAAGAACACAGTAGCAATACTGTGAAAGACAAAACTAACTTTTATTGGGCGAACCTGTGCTCACAAAAACAGGCTACACTTAAAGCACAACGATAGCGGCGAACACAGTGGGCGATTGGCGAAAATCTGATCAGCGGGTCAAGCACATTGGCTTTTATACATCAGTTGTCGAATGTCCCAGAGTAATTGCTGGGACCCGCGTGCCTTTCACAAAGCTTTACACCATTCACGTTGCGCATACATGCAATCAGATTACACAAGGTTCGGCGACAACAGACAGTGGATAGAAGCATAGATAATTCTAGAAACTTCCAATACATGTAGGCGCGTCCTGCGCTGAGCGATAACATTTCTTAGACGGTAAAAGCGCTCACCCATAAAAGATAGTTCACGTGTCAATATTTTGGTGACTCTGGATTCATGGCAACACGCATTGTTCGAGCGCATCATATTTCCACATGGACCGATCACATACACAAGGTATCACCTACTTTCGCAAAAACAGTAAAATATCAAACTTCCCCCCTTTTGTTATCAATTAAAGAATGGAATGCGTTACTGGAAAGCGTTGTGACAATAAGGGAAACTGCTCCTTTCCAGAAAACCTTACTTGCCCCCTTTTGAACCAAGAACAGTGCAGTAATTTGAATGTGAAGACTATGACTCGATTCATGTAAGATTTCCATGTTAGCAGAGTACATACTTATCGAATTGTATTATGCCAAGCCGAATGTTGCATTACCGTGATGTTTTCTCCCTTTTGCAACTGTACGTAGTGCTGGTTTTCTGTGCGTGCCTTTCTCTTTTCTGTTTTATGGGGTGCAAATTTGGATTGTGTAAATTCCCCCATATGTAATGCCCCTCGGGGCCCTTAGGGTATGTAAATAAATCAAAATAAGTAAACAAAATTGCTATCATGTCGGCGAGAGTCTTGTTCAGGCGCTCCGTAAGACCATTCGTCTGCGGGTGGTAGGCAGTTGTCCTCCTGTGGTTTGTTTGGCTGTATTGAGAATGGCTTGGGTGAGTTCTGCTGTAAAGGTCGTTGCTCTGTCAATGATGAGGACTTCAGGGGCACCATGTTGCAGCAGGATGTTCCCGACGAAGAATTTCGCCACTTCAGCTGCACTACCTTTCGGCAGAGCTTTAGTTTCAGCGCAGCGGGTGAGGTAGTCCGTTGCCACGACTATCCACTGATTACCGGATGGTGACGTTGGAAAGGGTCCCAACAAATCCATCCCGCTCTTCTTAAATGGTCGGCGAGGGGATTCGATCGGCTGTAGCAATCCCGCTGGCCTTGTTAGTGGTGCCTTGCGTCGCTGACAGTCTCGGCATGTTTTGATGTAACGGGCGACGTTCGGCAGTCAGGTGCAGCAAGTAATGCCTTTCCTGTATCCTCGATAGTGTGTGGGAGAATCCAAGGTGCCCCGCCGTCGGGTTGTGATGTAGAGCGTGCAGTACTTCTGGACGGAGTTTTGAGGTAACAAGAAGATAGTTGGCGCGGACTGGTGTGAAGGTCTGCTTCACGAGTAGGGGTTTTTGAAGCGAGAAAGAAGACAATCTCCGCCTAAATGCCCTAGGAACAGCGTTGATGTCCCCATCCAAATACTTGATGAGGCTTTTTAGCTATAGGTCTGCTCATTGCTGTTCAGCGAAGTCTTCCGCGCTTATTATTCCAAGGAAGGCGTCGTCATCCTTGTCTTGTGGCGGTGGATTAGTAGGGTGCGTGATAGGCAATCAGTATCAGTTTTTTTGTCCACTTGTAGATTACAGTGATGTCATACTCATGCAGTCTGCGGCTCCACCACACCAGATGTCCTGTAGGGTCCTTTAAATTCACTAACCAACACAACGCTTGATGGTTGCTTACAGCTTTGAATGGTCTGTCATATAATTAAAGGCGGAATTTTGCTGCAGTCCAAATGATGGCGAGGCATTCCTTTTCGGTCATAGAATAATTGCCTTCCACTTTTGATAGTGACCGGCTAGCATAAGCTCTCCCCCATTCAAGTCCATCTTTCTGCTGGACTATGACGGCACCAAGGCCTAGGTTACTGGCATCAGTATGGATTTCAGTATCGGCGTGCTCGTCGAAGTGCGCAAGTACGGGCGGCAACTGCATGTGTCGTTTGAGTTCTTGAAATGCGTCGGCCTGCAGCGTTTCCCACTTGAACTCGACGTCACATTTAGTTAGCTGTGTCGGCGGCTCAGCGATGCGTGAAAAGTCCTTGACAAATCGCCTGTAGCAGGCACACATGCCAAGAAATATACGCACTGCCTTCTTGTCGATGGGCTGCGGGAACTTTGCGATGGCAACTGTTTTCTGGGGTCGGGGCGTACTCCGGATTTGCTGATGACGTGGCCTAGGAACAGAAGCTCATCATAAGTAAAGTGGCACTTTTCTGGCTTCAAAGTGAGCCCTGATGGCTTGATGACCTCTAGTACTGTCGCAAGCCTCCTAAGGTGATCGTTGAAATTCCCGGCGAAGACGACGACGTCATCCAAGTAGACAAGACAGGTCTGCCACTTCAACCTTCTAACACTGTGCCCATCACGCGCTGGAACGTTGCAGGCGCCAAGCACAGACCAAATGGCATGACCTTGAATTCGTAGAGGCTGTCTGGTGTGATGAAGGCAGTTTTTTCTCGGTCTCTACCGTTGACTTCTATTTGCCAGTAGCCAGTCTTGAGATCCATAGACGAGAAGCATTTTGCGTTGCAGACCCAATCCAATGCATTGTCTATCTGTGGGAGGGGTATACATCCTTCTTTGTGATTTTGTTCAGTCGACGATAATTGACACAGAAACAGAGGGTTCCGTCCTTTTTCTTTGCCAAGACCACAGGAGACGTCCATGGGCTTTTCAACGGCTGGATGGTGTTGTGGTGCAGCATTTTGTTGACTTGTTGCCTTGTAGCTTCACATTCTTGTGTTAAAACTCAGTAAGGGCTCTGGTGGAGAGGTCGAGTGCACTCTTCGGTTATTTGCGATGCCTTGCAATTAGTGTTTGTCGAATCCTTTATGACGTTGAAAAGCAGTCGTATTGTCGGAGGAGACTTCTGAGCTGTTGCTGCTTACTCAGAGAAAGATATGGACTTATGGCTAAGTTTGGTTCAGAAACTGTGGTCGTCGGGGTAGTTGCAGCAGAATCCGAGAGTACAAACACATTGCTGGTTTCCCCAATTTTCTTGAGGTATGCAATCATCATGCCCTTGTTGACGTGCTTAAACTCCTGGCTGAAGTTGCAATCGAGCGATCCCTGTTGCGACGCAGATCTCACAATCGAGCAGTAGGCGTTGATCACCCTCGATGACACCTTCTACGTCTGCAGGTGTTTCGGTGCTGATGGAAATGACAATGCTGGAGCCAGGTGGGATGCTCACTTGATCTTCTAGCGCACTCAAGGTGTAGTGACTACGAAGGCTCTCCAGCGGTATCGCTTGATCTTCAGATAGCTTTATCGACTTTAACTTCAGGTCGATGATTACGCTGTGTTGGTTCAGGGAGTTCATGCCTATAATGAGGTCTCGTGAATACTGTTGGGTGATAACTAAGGTGGCAGGGTAAGTTTGGTCATGAACGGTAAGTCTTGCTGTGCAGATTCCAGTGGGCGTTATTAGGTGTCCTCCAGCTGTCCGAATTTGAGGGCCTTACCATGCACTGTTACCTTTCTTCAACTAGGTGGCACTGGGTCCACTCATGATGCAGTAGTCGACTCCTGTGTCCATTAAAGCGGTGACTGCGTAGCCTTTACGAAACACGTCAAGTTTGGTGGTTCCTTGTCTGGCGATGCAGTTTGGTCTTGGCTTTGGATCAAGGCTGTGTCATGTTAACCTGGGTTTGTAACGTTTCCAGACGTTTTGTCGGCGTATTCTTTGATTCTAGGCTTTGTCAGGATAGCAGTGGCGGAGGATCTTCGTCAGTTTGACAAACAGCAACCGCACTTTCATTGTTTGCTGCTTTTAGTTTTCCGGATAAGGGCTCACGGTCCGACCCCGGGCTGGGCCACTGTATGGTCTGTGCTATGGCGACAGGTAGCGGCATGGTGACGGTGAACGGGACTGTCATCGAGGGCGCCATTGAGTGGCCGTGATGTAGTCGGTGATGACACATGGCCACTCACCAAGTTGTGGGCTCGCCAAGTTGACCGTGAATCCTCGTCCCATTTTGCGGTATGGGCACCAGCGGTAGATGTGGCGCGCTTCTCCGCAGTGGTAGCAGAGCGGGCCATGGTCAGGAGCATACCAGATGTCTGTCTCCCTTGGGTAGTTGCGCTGGATGACAGGTGGGCGAGCTGGAGGCGGTAGCGGAGGCAGACGATGGAACTCGTTAAGGCACTCTGGCATGGGCGCGGAGGGTTTCTTTGGCAGCGGGTGACGGCGGCATAGGTCATTGCTTCAGGCTGGGCCTTTGGTGATGCCGGCTTCCTTTCAGGAAGTTCCAATGACTGCTGGATTTCTTGTCGCACGACGTCATCAATCGAGGCAACCTGAGGCTGCGATCTTGGGGATATCCTCTGAAGCTCCTCTCTCACGACTGCTTTGATGGTCTCGCGTTAGTTGGCGGTGCCCAATGGCTGAATTACGATGTAGTTCATAGGGAGTGTGCGTCGGTTGAACTGCCTGTTCCTAATTTCGAGTGTTTTCTCTATGGTTGTGGCCTCGGAAGCAAATTCAGAAACTGTCTTAGGTGAGTTGTGTATCAGTCCAGCGAAGAGCTCTTGCTTGATATCCCTCATCCTGTAGAGAACTTTTTTTCTCTTCTGGCATGTCGGGGTCGTTGTCTGAACAGACGAGTCATTTGCTCTGTGAAGATTGCGATGCTCTCCTAATGAAGTTGCGCTCGGGCTTCTAGGAGAGCTTTGGCCTTCTCCTTGCGCATGACACTCGTAAAGGTCTGCAAGAAGCGATTGCCGAACAGGTCCCATGTTGTCAGGGTCAACTCTCGGTTCTCAAGCCACGTTTTGGCGGCGTCTTCTAAGGTGAAGTATACGTGCCGCAACTTGTCGTCAGGGTTCCAGGCCTTGAACGTGGCAATTCTTTCGTAGGCCTCCAGCCAGCATTCTGGATCTTCAGTCGACGATCCATGGAAGGTTGGTGGGTCCCGAGGTTTTTGCAGCAGAATGGGGGACGCTGGGGCAGCCATTGGGGTTGTCTTGGCACGCGATCTTCTTGGTCGTCTCAGGTAGAAGTCCGTGATCCGGGAGCAGCTGTTGCAGTCAGTGGCTTGCTTGATGATCTGGGATGATGTTGGTGTTGTCTTTGTGGTCCAGGCTTGGATCACGGATTGTCAGGGCCGTCCAGTACATGAACGAACTAGCACATCCACCAGGTGTCAGGTGGTAGTGACGGTGAAGAAAGGAGCAAAACTGTGAATGGCGAAACTAATGTTTTATTGGGAGAACCTGTGCCCTCAAATGCAGGCTACCCTGAAAGCACAACGATAGCGGCGAACACAGTTGGCGATCATCAAAAATTTGATCTGTTGGTCTAGCGCGTTGGCTTTTATACACGAGTCATCGAAGGTTCCACAGTTATGTGTGGTGCTCGCATGTCTTCAGGAAAGTTCTACACGATTCGCATCACACATGCAATCAGATTACACAAGCTATGATAACAGCAAAACCACCGATAACATTCAAGAAACTACCGGTACATGCGGGCGTGTCCCGCGCTTAGCAATAACATTTGTTAGATGGTGAAAAGCACTCGTGTAAATATGCTCTGCCTGTGGCTACACCGGTCATATCGCTCGCTTTTGTCGACGCTCCCAATCGACTGGTGCTGCACCACCAGTGACGTCCCGTGATACGTCCAGTGACGTCCCGTGGCCAAGGCCATTTCGCAGCTCTTGCGACTCGTCAGCGGCATTGTCAGCTGCTCGAAGTGCCCGTTACCCGCTGTTCACCTTGTTCACATTGCCGCTCATTATCACCGATGCGACCTCATTTTGTGGTTCGAGAAGAGGAAAACTGATGGTTGCAGTCCACGAGGCAAGGGCTCTCGTGGACACTGGAGCCGCCACGTCTGTTACGGATGCAAAACTCTGCCGCTCACTTCGGAAGGTTATGATGCCACTTTTGGGGTTCTCTTTTCACACAAGCTCTCAACATGTTTACTCTCTCACAGCGTACATGGCATTTGTGATCATCAAGGACATTCTGTATGGCATTCAGTTTATTGTTATTTCTTTGTGCTCTCATGATGTTATCCTCGATTTGGACTTTCTTTCACACCATAATGCTGTCACTCATTGCACATGTGCTGAAGTTGAACTATCACCAATAGTAAATGTGACCTTAGCTGATGTTCCACCCGTTTCCTGTAAACTGCTTGTGAAGAAAGACACGAACATTCCCACCGATGCCTCAGCACTTCTGCCCGTGTGCAGCAGCAGCTTCTCTGACGCAGTCACACTGTTTTCTCCATCTGGCCTGTTCCTTAAATGAAAATCTGTTGTGCTACCTTTTGCTGCGGTTGACATTACGCAAGGAAGCAGCAATCTTTTTCGAACCTGCTTCCGTATCCTGTGACACTGCTTCGAGCAGAATGCCTGGACAATGTGGAAGCCATTGATGACAAGCAAGTCACTGATGTATCAGATAATGCATCCTCTGCCAGCCACCCTACCGTGCGTGCTTTATCTACATCTATACAACGTCCGCAGATGTGTTTAATCCCTCTATCGCTGATGATCTTACACCAGTTTAGGATTCACAGCTTCTATGCCCCTTAAATGAATTTAGTTTTTCTTTCGATGTCACGAAAACTTCTTTGGGCCGCACGTCCACCATTACACATATCATTGACACCGGCTCCCACCCGCTATTGCGACAACGGCTGTATCGCGTATCTGCTTCAGGGCGTAATGTCATCAATGAGCAAGTTGACATGCTTCGTCGCCAGCCCATTCAACCTTCATATAGTCCGTGGGCATCTCCTGTTGTCCTTGCTACAAAGAAGGATGGCTCTGTTTGCTTCTGTGTAGATTATTGATGCTTTAACAAGACCATTGCACATAGGTGATGCCACTGACTGCAAAACGCGGAATTCTTTTCTTCATTAGATTTGCGGTTGGGATGTTGCAAGTGTCACTGGCAGAAGTCAACCTGCCAAAGATGGCATTTGTTATGCCTGATGGCTTATATAAATTTAACACCTTTTGGACTTTGTAATGCGCCCGCAACATTTGAGTGCATGATGGACACAGTTTTGCATAGTGTAAAGTGGCACACATGCCTGTGCTATCTCATGTTGTTGTCTTTGCTCCGGACTTCACCATGCACCTTTAGCAGCTCAAATGTGTCCTGACGTGCTTAAAATGCTGGCCTTGAAGATGTTCCTCCTTGCAGCAAGACAGCTTGCAATACTTGGTCATGTTGTATCCAAGGGCAGCGTCCTCCCCGATCCGACCAAACTTCGCGCCTTTGCTGAATTGCCTAAACCAACATTGATAAAAAAACAAAGTAGATTTGTTGGAGTCTGTTCCTACTTCAGACGGTTCACTTTAAATTTTGTCGCCATCATATCACCCCTGACGAGGTGGCTCAGATGTAATGCCATTCTCTCCTCATGGTCATCGCAGCGCGAGGACGCTTTCACGAACCTGCGCCGTCTTCTTACTTTACCCCTTCTGTTGTGCCATTATGACCCAACAGCCCCTAGGGAAGTGCACACGGACGCCTGCGGGGTCGGCTTTGGTGCTGTCTTTGTGCAAGGTAAACCTGTATTCGTTGAATGCGTTGTTGCATACACAAGTCAAAGACTGACCAAAGCTGAGACCAACTACAGTTTGATGGACAAAGAATGTTTAGCCATCATCTGGGCCATTACTAAGTTCCATCCTTGTTTGTATGGGTGCCCATTCGATGTCGTCACAGACCATCATGCACTCTATTGGCTCTCATCATTGAAAAATCCTTCAGGTCGCCTTGCTCACTGAGCACTTTGGCTACAAGACTTTTACATCCACGTCATGCACCGAAATGGGCGCCAGCTTTCTGATGCCGACACCCTGTAATGCTTTCCCTTGCCCAACAACATTTCCTGTTCCTCAACATCTCAGTCTGCCATTCCGTCTCATTGACATTGGAACCATTGCTTCTGAGCAGCGCAAGGACCACTGGATTGCCTCCCTTATAGCCTTTCTCTTTGATGTGTCCATACAACTGACAACTTGCATGTTGCATCACCAAGCTCGCCACTTCACAATTTGGGATGAACCGCTTCACTGGCATAATTATTTCTTAGACGGCAGCCAATGGTTATTGGTAATACCTCGAAGCCTGCGCTCTGAAATTTGCACATCTTTCCAAGCTGATCCGCAGCGTGGGCACTTGGAAGTTTTCAAAACTTACCAATGCCTTCGACAGCGGTACTACTGGCGAGGGATGTACAGCTATGTTCGAAAGTTTGTTCGCTCTTGCCCTGATTGCCAACACTACAGATCTTCTGCCCCCAAATTGCCAGGTGCTCTGCAGCCTCTACCTTGCCATGCATGGCCATTTGGACATGTCGGTATTCATTTGTAAGGGCCACTTGCCCTAACAACTGCTGGTAACCGCTGGACCATTGTTGCAGTTAATCACCTCATGTAATACGTTGAAACCGCCCCCCTACCGGCAGCTACAGTGTGCAACGTTGCGTCATTCCTTCTTCGCAGCTTTATTCTCTGACTTGGCACACCTCAGAAACTGCTCGGTGATCGCAGGTGCGCTTTTTGTCCGAAGTAATTGAGGCCATCCTCGATCAGTGCCGTGTTCACCAGACAGCTAATGCCTATCATCCTCAAACCAGCATACAATGAGCAGCGCTGAACGCTTCAACTGTACTTGACGACATGCTTGCAATGTATGTTGCCTCTGACCATACAGATTTTTGTGTCAAGAACTGTACAGGATTTTTGTACAGGTGACTCTTTGTAACCTACGCATACAACATTGCAATACAGAGCACCACTGTTTTTTCACCATTTTTCTTATTGTACGGCTGCCATCCATCGCACACTATCGACGCAACTCTTCCATGCCGGCCTGATGCATCGAAGTGTGTGCCCGTTTTGCCACTGTGAGGCATGCTGAAGAGTGCTGCGAACTTGCATGGGCCCTAACTTTATCTGACCAGGAATGCCTGAAAAGCAGCCCCTCCGATAACACTGACGTGCCCACTTTCCTTCCTAGCTTGTGTGGCTGTCAGTTCCTGCGAATGCTACTACTGAAAACTGCTGCCCAAGAACGAAGACCCTTACTGCATCATTGAGCACACATCTCCCATAAATTATATAATCGAACCAGTCGCACAGTCTTCAGACTTGTGCTGCCGGGAACCACATATTGTCTATGTGCGATGCCTGAAGACTTACTACTACCTGCTCATCGTGGTGAATTCTTAGGTCACCAGGATGACTTCTTTTCCTTTCTGGGGGTAATTGTTGTGAACATGACAAGCGCTAGCCAATCATGATCACCAGCATTGGGAATGGGATTTGCCGCTCGGGCTGGGACTGTTGCTGCTGCTTGACCACTGCATTAGTTGCTCTCAGTCCATAGCCAATAAACCTCTTCACAAAAGGTTTATTGGCTGTTTGCCTGCTGTTAAGTTCACATACTATGCAATGCTAGTGGTTTAAAGGATGTTGCACATTTGCCATCATGGTGTTGAGGGGCGCTTGATCTAGTACACATGCACAAGAAAGCCGACACGAGGATGGCTGCCATGAAAGCATACTGGTAGAGTATCACATGCATAATATAGAACCCACCAGTTGCCGTTTTTGTCTGCCTTCACTTTTCCTTGTGAAAGGAAGAGCACCACAGCCAGTTGAATAGACAATGTGCAGGTCAGGAAGAAAACAGTCTGGCTCAGACGCTGTGCAGTTCTTATGCTTTGTACCAATGGTTCTCCCATACAACAAACCTTATAATTGGCAGAGGTGCGGGGTACTTACCGCAGGTACCATCCTGGAACTCCGTCCTGGCACTGCGACTACCATGCCCAATGTCGTTCAGCAGATGTTCTTGACACAGCCCGTCATCTCTGGTGCCCTTCACGAAGAAATCCAGCCAGATTTAGCATTACAGGCAGTGACTTCAAAAGCAGACTATCATCATAAGGGAGGGAGAGTGCTGCAACCAGTGGAACGATGCCATAAAGTTAAACAAAACAAACCTGGAGGACCTTGCGAGCCTGCAATTTAACCATCACAAGGGAAACTTCCCCTTCAAGGCCATCTTTGTTGATGTGTTTGATCGTCCAGCTGTTTGCAAAGTATATGTTGAACAACATTTGAGTTAACGGGATCAATAGCCGGATGGGACACTGACAAGCTATATTGTCATAGAGGGCAAATATGGCATTGTGTCGACGCAAAAGCCTGATAAAGTCCAACAAATGATTAAGGGCATTGACAGTGTTTCGCACATGCTTCTTTTCAAGGGCCCAGGAACTGTTTCGGAAGCTATACAGCTGTGCCAAAGCTATGATGAGCTGTGAAAGCGACACATTTTGCTGGCTGCACTTTTCTGTATGATGGGTCATTTTCCCAACTGACTGTCACTCCAAGTCGGTTTTTGCTGAGGTCAAAGCAATTGTTCGGGAGGAAGTAATATGGCCATCCTTACTGCCTTTTTGTCATTGGTAGCGGGAGAGGGAAAAGATGGCGTAAGAAGGCAAGCAAATGCTACTACTATAGACACAACAGTGGTAGCGGTCAAACAGAAGGTGCGGTATGGTACATTTCTGCTATTTCTGAAAAATAAACACCATGCAAATTTGTTAGGTGGACAACTGATGCAGGGCATGCAACTACAAAGCCACATTAAAGCATCATAGGATCTAGGTGACACTACGGAAGTGGTCGCATGCCAAATCAACACTTCTGTACCCACCGCAGTAGCTTTGCGACTATGGCATTGCTCAAGGTTGCGGATTCAGTCCCAACCACGGCAGCTACATTTCGACGGGAGGGAAATGCAATAACTCTTAGATTTAGGTGCACGTTAAAGAACACCAGGGTGTCAAAATTTATCCGGAGGCCATCACTACGGTGAGCTTCATAATTCGATTGTTGTTTTGGCTCGTGCAGCCCCATAATTCAATTAAAGTTTAAGACTTCTGCCACAATGGACAGCTTTTTTCCTCCACCCCCCCATCTGTAATTTACAAGATCTGTACCTTACAAGATGGAAAATAAACTTTCATTTCATTTCAATTTGATGTGCCATGTGAGGCAATAACAATGCTCAACCCTCTCAGAGGTTATGAACAATGGCGCAGACAAACAGCAGTGGTGCAAGCAAGGTAATGTTTAACATTAACTCACCACTCTTGTATTGGACTACACGCTGAAGAAATTAAACATTCCTCGTCAATATCACCTTTAATTATCGCCAATCAAAGCACACAGATCAGAAAGTTTTGCTTCGTGGAATCTGCATAATTCTTTTTTCCCTGAACCACCGCTACTGGTGCAAATCTTTGGTACACACCAGACAATCAGCCTATAGGCTTTGCTTGTGGCTGCCTGGGCATGTTGACCTTGCTTAGAATTGCCTGCTGCCACTTCCAGAATGACTCGCTGCGCCGACGAGCTACAGCCTTCTACAGCACTTCTGACACCTAGTTCTCCATCATCCGTCCCCTGTTAGTCATCCTTACCACATCATTCATTCTCTTCAATGCATTCTTGTGCTGCACCTTCCAAACTGGAAAACTAAGTGCTACAGTTTCTGTGGCCAGAGCTGGGTCACCATAAAAATTCTGAAGTCCTCACTTGTTGCCTACAAGCATTGTCAAAGTTGTTATTGAAGATATTTCTACATTGACATGTAGACACTGGAACTGCAGTTTCAGTAATGCACGAAAAACTTTGTCACTTATTAAGAGAGGTCACAACTTCAGTGGATGGATAGTTGCTCCAAACAGCAAGCGCACAAGTCTTTTGACCTCTAGCAGCCTGCATGGCTCCCGTTATCATGGGGGGATTGAGTTCAGGATTGAGTTTGTTGCACTATCCACCTGCTTGCTCGAAATCATCCTAGGTTGGGATGTTATGTCGCACTGTAATGCCATCATCGATTGCACACATGCCAAAGTTCCCTTTTTACAGCAAAGCTGTTTATGGCTAGGGTTCCGTGCATTTTTGTTCTGCACTAGCGAAAACCGTGGGCCAATCCCAAAGATAGTGCAGCACCAGGCCGAACCCCGGCGGAGGTGAAGCAGGCTTCAAGCACTCTGCCAATTTGCGAAAATAAGTTTGTCTTGCATCCAAATAGAACCCGTATCAGATATTAAGCTAAGAACAGATACTATGCTTCGACCTGCATCAGCCATGTCTATGGTCACACTGCCCTCTCTTTGTCGGCGTTCCAAGCACTTCTTTCTTTTTTTTAGAACATAAGATATACAAATCAAATATTTCATTAGCCCACCAAAGCAATGATGCTTTCGAGCGGGACTGGGCCTGAATGACATAATTTTGTGCTCTAAGAACAGAGGAAACAATAGGGAAAAAAGTACAATAGCAAAATTAAGTTTCTTTTATGTGCCACAAACATGTAACCTTTAGTCCGTGAAAGCATCGATGCTTTTATGGTGACCACTGTATAATTGCCTTCAACAAGGCATAAGACAAATAGTACACAATTTCTTTCGTTCCTCCCCATTATTACCTTTTCCTCCATCACTCGGCTAATTTCTAGTATTTGTTCCTGCACGAGCAATACTGTAAGCAATGACATATTACAGCAGCAAAATACTTGCACATCTACTCTCCACTCTCCCGTGGTGGCGGTCCCGTCGAAATGTCATGCTTGTCTAGTTTCCGCCGGCTCCTCAGGCCAGCGGTCCCATTCTCAGGTAGATAGTTCTCAAAGATTTGCCACTGTGCAAGCTGCGTCGGCCATGTCCACGTTCGCACCGCCTTCTGTTTGTCGGCGTTCCAAGTGCTTGTGTATCCAGTTTCCCTTCCTGCCACTCTCCTGTGGTGATGGTCGCGTTGAAACGTCACACATGTCTACTTTGCTCCCGGGCTGTCGTTTGACCCTGGACCGTCGTTGTTGGACTTTGCTAAAAAGGGGCCACGTGACCTAGCGGGAGAGGAAAAGAACTCCACATGGGGAAAGGGGTTGGAGGGACCCCTTTCTCCCTCTGAGAATGCTATTTTATACGCGAATCTTATACAGTTGTCATGCAATGCATTTTTGACGATCGAGCCAGACCGACATAGAATTTTTCGGCGATTGATTCCACCCTGCCGCAAAAGAAACAAATGTTATGCTGGCGGTTTGCAGCCAACGAACAGTGCCCAGAGGTTGAAACACGATACTAGGAGCGCATGGCTGCCGGCACTTCTAGTCCCAGCAAGAAGTGCCGGCAGGCGCATCAATTGTCAAACCAATCCAACCAGTCGTCAAAATGATTGCAGCGCCCGCATCTCCAGTGGTGGGCCTTGCGCCTTGGTAAATAAACTTGAATTTGAATTTGAATATATGAAGCTTTGGATTAGTGGTTTCACACATGGTACTGTATGGCTTATAGTCATTACTGGCACGCAAAAAAGGGGTGGAGCAACTTGCATGCGAAAAAAAAAGTACGGCAAAACACAAATAGAAACCTCACACGCAAAAAGAAAAAAAAAAGAAATTGGGAGAACCACTGAAAAAAAAAATAAAGCACTCCTAAAGCAGGCTCACCACGTAAAGCATACAAAGCGAAAATGAGGTGAAAGAATGGTGAAACAAAAGATTTACAATATAGACTGCTTGTGAAGTTTGACTTGCATGATGCAACACTCTGCATAACTAACACAGCTTTGCTGTTTGACCATCTTCATAGACTGGAAGGGGCAGTGATTTTTTTGTTGTGTGTGGTGCTGCGCTGAACTAAAACTGAACGGAAGAAAAAGTCGTTCTGCAGTTCCAGGTTGCTTGACCAGCCTGGTCAGCAAATGGGGAAAGAAGTGAACTAGGGTGGTTGCTTGGGCTAGTTGGTAATTCATGATAAAAAATAACGTACAGCGCAAAGGACAAGGACTGCGAGAGACGACATACACAGCGCTGTGCTGTGTATGTTGTGTAAAGATGGCTGAGCAAAATTTCAGTTGAGGGCATGCATCTTTTTTCTTGTATTTTGAAATTTCTTGGCTGGATAACTTAAACTGCATACCCCTATCGCTGCCATTCCTGTTGTATAACTGTAGGTCAGCCTAGTTGGAACAGATTCATTTTTAGAGAAACTTTTTGTGTGCAAAACGAACAGGGACAAAGAAAAGGAGCAACACAAGGACGAGCGCTTTCTAACAACTGGTTTTATTTTCAAAAAACCACCTGCTCAATACCTACAGATCTGTGCGATCCAGTCAACAGAGCACGCTAATAGTAGTGCGTATAACAACACTTTTGATAAAATGTCTTGGATCAGCGCTACTCAGTCAACATAAAAACAGTAAAGCGCATAAAACAAGCACTTCAGGTGAAAATGCGTTAAAAATATGATGACAAGAGCGAATTCTCTTTATCTAACAATGAAACAGAAATAGGACTGATACATTTTTCCTTTAGTTTTGCAATACAGTGAGCTTTCACAATTTCTCCCGTGGTTTGATTTCTATGCCTAAACAATATGTTGGTGCCTCTAAGTCAGGGTGAGCAAGCATGTTCTTGACAATGCATTGCCAAATGCATACTAGGGCGACCTTTAAGACTAGACAAGTGTTCCCTTAGTCTCGCGTTAGTGCATCTCGCAGTTTGCCCTACGTAGACATGACCACACGTCATAAGAATCTGATACACAGCGTTCTTCGCGCAATCGAAAAATTGGTTCTTACGTGGATGCTTAATTCTACATTCTTTCTTTGCATCATCCTTACTTTCGAACTTACTTTTTACCCTAGCACACACACTACCTATTTTGTTTCTAGCCGAAAACAGCACTTTTACTTCGTAACTCCCAGCCACCTTTTTAAGTCTGTGTGAAAGGCCATGCACATACGGAATCACTCAAACCTTGGAAGCTAAATCTTTCTGCCTTTGATTCTTTGTGCGTAGTTCTTTATTCTGTTTAAGTTCTTTATTTAGTCTAGCGCATGACGCCAGCATCACAGCGAGCAGGTACCCAGCCTTTCTCAAACGGTCAACTTGCTCAAGAAATGCAATGTTTACAGTGTGGTAACATGACTTCAACAACACTGACCGGAAACATGAAATGACTATACCATGCTTCACAAGCCTGGATTGGTTTGAGGCATAGTTCATTTGCGGTTTTCCAGCTTGGGGTGAGAATGACCCGCACACATGTTCCGGTAGAAATTCAAACTTGACATCAAGAAACTGTAGCTCATTATCTACTGGTACTTCCAAAGTAAATGTCAAGCCCTTGCCCAGAGAATTAGACGCTTCTACTACCCTATTCCTGAAAGCATCCTTGTCTACGCAACAGCCCAAAATCAAGTAGTCATCTACATATCTGTATACCTTATATACTACACCTTCTAAATCTTTTGCCAGCTTTCTGTCTCTGCTTCACAGAAAAATGCTACTAAGGATGGGAGCTACCTTTGACCTGATGCACACACCCCTTGCCTTTATATACGTTTCATCACAGAATCCTACGTGTGTATTCGCTAAATAAAAATGTAGAAGTTCAAGAAAGGATTCAACAGCCATCCCGCACGTGTTGCGGAATGACACCTCGTCGTTCTCATTTGTTATGCAATCAATAACACGGCACATTAGGGGCCCATGCCGCAAGGAATAGTAGAGATCTTGAACATCTATGTTGAATCCCCAGCTGCAACTTGTACTATCTGATGCCAGAAAATTCACAAGGCCTTCAGAGCTTTTTAATAAATACGGATCCTGTACTTCTAAGGGATTCAACATTTTATGCAGGAACCTCGCGGCCAGAATCTGCCAACACCCTCGCTTGGACACATTTGGCCTAAACGGCATTGAAATCAAACCGCGAGAGAAATTGTGGAAGCTCACTGGATTGCAAAACTAAAGGGAAAATGCATCAGTCATCCTTCTGTTTCATTGTTAGGTAAAAAGAATTTGCTCCTGACATCATATCTTTAACGCATTTTCATCTGAAGTGCTTGTTTTATGCGCTTTACTGTTCTTATGTTGACCGGGTAGCGCTGATCCAAGAAAATTTTATCACAAGTGTTGTTATACGCGCTATTAGAGTGCTCTGTTGGCTGGATCGCACAGATCTGTGGGTATTAAGCAGGTGGTTGTTTGAAAATAAAACCAGTTGTTAGAAAGCGCTCGTCCTTGTGTTGCTCCTTTTCTTTGTCCCTGTATGTTTTGCGCACAAAAAGTTTTTCTAAAAATGGACATTCCTGTTGCATTTATCTCTTCAACCGTCAATCCACGTAACCTGCCACCAAAAAACGGTGGCTGGAAAAGTGTTTGATGGCCCCTTTAACAAAGCATGCTACAGTCCCCTGTATGGCGCCGGTAAGTGAAGCCTCCGCATACCATGTGTTTGGGAAAGGTGGCATGCATATAGCGCATGTGCCAAGAAATAAACTGAGAAAGAATCTTGTCAACGGAGAAGGGCACCCTGCCTCGATGCAATTTTTCTAGTGTTGTAGACAATTTACCATGTGCAGATTGCAAACCATCTATATCAGCGAGACTGAAAATTTAAACAGACATTTGGGAAGCAACACTAGAATGAAGTCAAGAAAGGAAACATGTTGACAAATGCCTTAGTGGAGCACATCCAGGCTTCTGAAGAGACCATAGATTGGGATAGCGCAAGCGTACTGTTACGGGGATGTTAGGAGTATATAAAGACTGCATTTACAATATATATACAGGATGAGTCAGCGTAGACAAGATGGCTGACCGCCAACAACATGCAGCAGCCAGCGTCTCGCAATCTTCTTCCTCTCTTCATTCATCCTTCTGTAACACTATTGACAAAAGACCCAAATGTGTCATCACGGCTTCATGTAGAATCACTCATCATTCGGACTACTGACAACACGCTTAACAGAATCGATGGCAATCTCCACCTCAGCTACGCAAAGTCACTTTGGCACATATTCAAGAGTACATTACCTGTTCCAGCAATGACCATTTTCAATTTCTGTTTTGTAAACAAGGTACTGTTATGAAGAGTTGGGCTTTTAAAAAGGCGGACACAGGACAGAGTTTTTTTCCTGTGTTCATTCTTTCATACGTGCACCTCTTCCTAACATATCCATGCACCAACCAGCCTAGCAAAAAGTTCTAAACAAAGTACAGGCATCAAAACTTCAAGTTCGTAGTTTTACTGGTCCGTAACAATACTTATAATTCTACTATGACTTTACCTGGCCAGGTTGTTTCCTGTTAAACACTTGACTCCATGTATAAAAGTACAGTTCAGTGCATTTTTGTACAAAAAGCATTTCACATTTAAGAACTTGGACTGGCTTGGGTAAAAAGAACCTGACTTGTCTACAACCAAAGCAGTTGGACAGGAAACCACAAAAGCATGAACTTATTATTGGAAGGATGAATTTTTCTTCAACTGTAAAGCTTTTTTTCTGAAGAATCCGTATGGGTTTCCTCTGCAGCTTCGTGCTACAGTCGGGTGGATGACGATTTTTCCCTTTCGGAAACTTTCTTCCATCTTGCAGGCTCTCGTAGGACTGCTTTGCCATAGCTATTATTGCCAACAACAATTCAACATTTCAGGAACCATGAACAACATGAAAATCTGCTTGATAAAAAAAATACAAATTTTTTTACGGCTAGGCTGGCACTAATCACGTGCTTCCCATCAATGCCCAATGTAGAATTGCTATCGTGCCTACCTATCACTGTTTACAGCATCAGCCTGTTTTTGTGTCCACTGCAGGACAAAGGCCTCTCCCAGCGATATTAAATTACCCCTGTTTTTGCGCGGATTCCAACTCACGCCTGCAAATTTCCTCGTTTCATCACCCCACCAAATTTTCTGCTATCGAGTCTACAAATTCGAGTCTACACTATCGAGTCTACAAATTGAAAAATTCTGAACAATATTCTATGGCATTCTTCACGTTACCATGGCAACATTGGACAGTCTGACCAGTAAGCTTTCCTTTATTCTAAAAAAAAAAAAAAAAATGGACATCATAAATATTGGTTGTTGGCCCCTCTAATTGCTTGTTGTCTTCATATGATTGGTTGTCTCAAAATGACACATTCATTGTCTCACTCACCGATGAAATATGTTCATGCAGCAAAGTGTACCTGGCACAGAAGAAGGGCAACAAAGATCAGGTCTTTGCCATCAAGGTTGTCAAGAAGAGCGAAATTGTCCACAAGAACATGGTTGACCAAGGTGAGCCCAGTTACTTTGTCTGCTGGCTTCGCATGTCACATTTAGAAATGAAATTATCTGGCTCTGGGTGCAAACAGATTGGTGGCATGGACAATATTGACACGTGTACTTGTTTATCTTTCTCGGCTGACTGCTTTTCACCGTCTAACAAATATTGTCATTTAGTACAGGACTCGCCCCCATGTATCGGAAGTTTCTCAACTGTTATTGATGGTTCTATCCACTGTCCGTTGTTACTGAACCTTGTGTAATCTGATTCTATGTGCGACGCAAAATGTGGGGTACTTTCTGGAAGACACGCGGGTACCAGCGATTACTCTGGAACATACGACAGTCGCCGACTGTGTTTGCTGCTATCGTTGTGCTTTGAGTGTAGTCTGTTTTTCTGGGCACAGGCTTGCCCAATAAAGAGTCGGTTCGCCATTCACAGTTTTGCTACTGTGTTCTTGACCGTCACTACCACACGACATTTGCTGGAGGTGCGTTCATGTACCGGATGCAACGACCGCGAAGAAAACCCCAATGTCGTATCCACTGAGGAAGCTGCAGGCTAAAGTACCTGCCCTCTGAACATGGTCTTCTACCTGAGGCAACAAAGAAGATTGTGGCCAAGTGGCCATGAAGATGGGGACCAAAGAACGCCGACCCCCACATGTCGGAAGAATAGAAAGTTCGGTTCTTGGTGCAGGGTATGAAAGAATAACTATTCGCCGGATTGATACACAACCTACCCAAGACTCTTGCTGAATTTCTTTTGGAGGGCACAACGATCGAGAAGACGCTTCAAATGGGCACCAGGCAATACAACTGCCGTGCACTCGCAACAAACTGCACCGAAGCTTAAGTGCTAGGCAATGATGACCTGCACGAGATCAAAGCAGTCATATGAGAACAGCTGCAGAAGTTATGCCCAAGGTCACAGCCCCAGGTGGCCTCGATTGCTGACATTGTCATAGCGGCGCGTGCTGCTATCAGTGCGCGATTGGCGAAAGACTGGAGACGACTGTAGTCCAACCCGCAGGCAAGCGAAGAAAAGCCCCGCCTTTATTTCCACAGCAGTTTAAGTACAAGCAGTGTGACGTCAGTGACATGTGGTTCTATACATGGGTCACGCACAATGAATCGCCGCGTCATGCTGGAGCCTGCTTTCAGCCGCAGGGAAATACATTCCAGCACATCCCCCCATTTTGCAAAATTAAAGAGTGGTTTTCGTGCGTGGCATTTAGAACACCCGCACATGAACAACAAGCAAGAACCCTCAGTGGTAATCGACCACAAACAAAACCTTATTCATCAATCCGGTATTGAACTGGTCGCTTGACCACTCTACCAGACTTGGTCACGGTCACTAAAGCAGAAGGTACTAAAGTTGAAGTCATAGCCCCTGATGCTAAAGGTAATGAAGCTGTAAAGGTAGCGGGTGACTCCTTGTTCATAGAAACCAATTCGGATGAATCACTTTCATTTGGAAACTCGTAGCTGCCTTCTGCCTTCCTCTGTTCTGGCAAGCAGTTAGGCATTTGTCGGTTACGCCACAGTGTACTCCCTTCCTGGGTGCGTATTATGTAGAACCGCAGTGTGCGTATTATGTAGAACCGCAGTGTAGCGGCTGTGGCTAGCACCGTTGCCGTGGCCTTCATGTCCATTACCCAAACGGAATCACCAGCTTTTAGTTTATTCAATTCCCGGGTTCTGTGGCACCTGTTGTAGTACCGTGCTTGTAGGTTCTTGTTGGCACTGTCTTTAGCCCCAAGATTAAGCAGCGGTGGCTGCAATGGACCACGCAGCTGCAGTGCCATTGGAACTCTTGTCCTAAGACGCCAGCCCATGAGGATTTCAGCCGGACTAGAGTCAAGAATGCCTGGGGTTGCCCTTTAGGCAAGCAGAGCCAGCTATGAGTCATTAGATTTAAGAATCAGGGACTTAACCTGAGGGTGCCTAAGGCTAGTAGTGACGTGACCAAAGCCTAATCGTGTGTACTTATCAAACTCTGTACAAAAAAATTGTGGCCCATTGTTTGTTACTACGGTCTCCGGGATGCCATGGTGTGCAAAAATGCTTTTTAGCCTTTCTATCGCCGCAACACTTTTTGTTGAGTGAAGTAGGGCTACTTTCATATACCGTGACAGGTAGTCGACCACGAGAAGGTAATGACAGTTGTTAATAAAGCACAAGTCGACCGTAACTCGTTTCCACGTGAAACTTGGTGTTGGAGCTGAAATCAACGGCACCGAGTTCTGGGTGACAAAGCACGCACAAGTAACACATTGTTTCACTTGTCACGCAAGTTGTTCGCCGAGGCCTGGCCACCAGACCTATTCTTTTGCCAAAGCTCTAGTCCTCGAGATGCCCTGATGTCCATCATGTAGTTTCTTTAGTACTTCCTTTCTTAGGCACTGAGGCACCACCAATCTGGTCCCCTTTTGCAGCATGCCATTGCATTCGGAAATTAGTGCTCGTTCCTACCAGTACGGAACTAAGTAGCAAGGAAGCTTTGGTTTTTTTCGGCCAGCCTTGGCGACACAACTTAAGCAAGGCATGGCAAATGACGTCAGTATTTTGCACATTGCATATTCTGTTAACAAAATTGTCACCCATTTAAAGCCCTTGCACAGATGTTTTGACGAAAGACGACACTTCAGACATGGTCAGTTCACCGGCTAGTTTATCTGCTTTCGTCGGTGCACTTGAAAGAGCATCCGCCGTTATCAAGATTTTACCAGGAATGTACACAATATGAAAGTGATACAGCATCAGTTGCATTCTGAAGCGCTGAACCCTTGGTGGCAACACATCAATAGGCATTTTACCAAGCAATGAACCAAGAGGTTTGTGGTCTGTTTCAAGCATCACCTCAATACCTCTTATGTATTCGTCGAATCTATCGGCAGCCCACGTTAACGCTAGTGCCTCCTTTTCCACTTGTGCATAGTGCTGCTCAGTTTTAGTCAGTGACCTTGAAGCAAACGCTATTGGCTGGTGCTCGCAATTGCGTTGTTTCTGGAAAAGGACGGCACCGAGACCATAAGACGAGGCGACCGCCGAAGGAATCGTGGGAAAGCGTGGATC
The DNA here is from genome assembly GCF_023375885.2 of Dermacentor andersoni. Classification (NCBI taxonomy): domain Eukaryota; kingdom Metazoa; phylum Arthropoda; class Arachnida; order Ixodida; family Ixodidae; genus Dermacentor; species Dermacentor andersoni. The sequence continues at coordinate 250,977,395 of NC_092815.1, forward strand.
GTACATAGCCATGCACTTCGCTGAGCAGATCAGACATTTCGAGCTTTCAAAAGCCATGTTCTGAGCAGGGCCCCAAGCCCAGTCGGTCTCTTTCTGCAAAAGCTTCCGTAGCGGGGCAGTGGCTTGCGCCAAGTTCGGCAAAAAATGGCCTAGGTGGTTGGCCATGCCCAGAACACTGTGTAATTGCGATATATCAGAGGGTGCTTTCAGCTCTTGAATGTCTGAGTTTGGCCGGATCTGGCTGTATGCCTTCCTCACTGAGTAAGTTGCCCAGAAAGCTTATGCTTCGAACACCGAACACACACTTTGCTTTGTTTAGGGTAACATTAGACTTGGCCAGCTTAGCTAAGACGTTCGATAGTCTAGAGTCATGTTGTTCTTTGCTGTCACCAAATATGAGAATATCGTCCATCAGGTTAACAACGCCAGGAAGGCCTTTCAAAATTTCAGACATTCTTTGAAAATACTCTGGAGCTAATGTAATCCCGAACGGCAACCTAGTGAAACAGTACCGCCCAAACAGTGTAATGAACGTGGTCAGCTCTTCTGGGGCCTTGCTGAGCCGCACCTTATGGAAGCCGGAATTGGCGTCCAATTTGGAAAACCATTTTGCACCGGCAAGAGAGCCCAGTGCTTGGTCGACACTAGGCAATGTGTATCTTTCTCTTCAGACAAACTTGTTCAATTGCGTAAGGTCTACACAGATCCTTACATCTCCCGAATGCTTTTGTACAGGCACAATGCCTGCACATCACTCTGTCGGCTCTTCGACTTTACGAATGACGCCTATTTGTTCCATCTTCTTGAGTTCTCGTTTTACAGGCTCCTGAAGTGGTATAGGAAACCTGCGTGGTGCGCTTATTGCAAAGAATAGCATCTGGTTTTAGCCTTATTGTATACTTCCCGGGCATAGTGCCTAACTTTTTGAAAACCTGAGGGCACAAAACTTCGTAGTTAGGTTCCTTGCGAGCCACAGAGTCAACGAACTTGATGTCTCCCAACGCATCGACAGCCGGCAAACCCAGCAGTACATGGCGCAAAGGACTGACCACATAAAACGTTTAGCGAGAAGTTTGTCCCTTCCAAAATATATCCGCTTGAAACTTGCCCAGAACATTAAAGTGGTCACTGCTAGTGCCAGTAAATACCTCGTTGGCCTTTTCCAAACTCGTGGAAAGTCCCTGAAATGATGCTGGAATTACGGTCATTTCTGCACCTGAGTCGACCTTTGCGAAAACAGGCACGGAGTTAATACCTGAACATAACACGCCTTGGCGCCAGATGCCACGACCGCACCCAATAAAGCCTCCCTATGTCCATTTGTACAGACGACAGTCATACCTTTCGCGGGTAGCCTGGAGAAGTCCCTTTGAGGCACACATTGCCGAAGTGTCCCTTTAAGCCGCAGTTGAAGCACCTCTGGTCCCGTGCTGGGCAGGCTGTCCTTGGGTGCGAGTTTCCTCCGCAGAAGATGCGCAGTCCCTCGGAACAAGCTGATGTCAGCCGGGTTTCCTTGCTGCATTACGGTTGCCGGCGGTAGTCCACTGCGTCGACGTTGATGTCCTCACATGGCTTGCATGGTGTGTATTCGTGGACTTCGTTGCAGTTTCGAAGTTCTTGCTGCTGCTGAACAGTCTCTTTTAGGCGGGCCCTCGCCAGAGCTGTTGCGAGAGACAGCTTGGGATCCATTTGGAGCGACTCTGAAAGTTTTTCATCCCGCAGGCCCACAACGAACAGGTCCCTGGTGAGGCACTGATTGAATTCTCCGAAGTCGCATTTGTCCGCCAAGACGTGTAGAGTAGTCATAAACTGGTCAATTCACTCGCCAGGCATCTGGTGCCGCTTGTGAAAGCAAGTGCTCTCGTAGACAATCTTGCTCTCCTTGATGAAGTAATTGTTGAACTTCTCATTGACCACCTCAAATTTCTTAGACTCTTCTGCAGAAAGATTGAAGGTGGCGAAGATGTCCCTTGCTTGTCGACCCATGGTATAAAGCAGAGTGCGTACTTGTGCCTCTTCCGAGCACTCACTCAGGCCTGACGCATAGCGATAATCGTCAAAGTGCAGTATCCACGCCGGCCACTCCATGGTAGTGTTGAAGTCCAGCGGTGTCGGCTGCTGAAGGCCCGGCAGCGATGCAGTGATCATTGCAGCCTCCTTTTCTGACGTCTCAATCCTCTTTTTCCAATCGCTTTTAAAAGTGGGTGGATCGCATCACTTCTGACACCATGTCGTAGTGGCGCCTGCTGCTATCAGTGCGTGATCTGCGAAAGACCGGAGACGACTGTAGTCCAACCGGCAGGCAAGCAAAGAAAAGCCCCGTCTTTATTTTCACAGCACTTTAAGTAGAAACAGATTGACTTCAGCGACACGTGATTTCATACATGCGTCAGGCACAATGAATCGGCGCATCATGTGGTAGCGTGCGTTCAACCGCAGGGATACATTCCAGCACAGACATAGTAAAAGAAGAGCTTCAGCAGTGACAAGTACCAGAAGTTCCAGCATTGCCGCAACCCCAGCCAGAAGCAATGACCTATGCCGCCGTTGCCCATTTCCAAGGTCCCCTTGGACGACTGCTCCAGGGCCCTGTAACGCCGCAATTCTGTCGTCAACCACCGGCGCCGTTAGCACGGCCGCCCGTCTCCCAGCACAGCTACCCGAGGATGACCGACATGTGGCGTGCCCCCAAGCACTACCCGATCTGCTATCACTGTGGGGAAGCCGGACATGTCTACCACCGATGCCTGTACTGCGTCTTGGGACTGTGAGGGTTTGCCATCAATTCACTACACCCACAGCAGGGTGAACGGCCATGTGATATCACCGATGATCTCACTGCCACTCAGTGGAGCCCTCAACGACTGTCTCGTTTGCTGTCACCAGGGTGCTGCCACAGTGCCTACCATACACTGGCCCAGCCTGGGGTCGGTCTGTCAGCCTGTATCCAGAAAACTAAAAGCAGCAACTGATGGAGGTGCGGTTGCTGTTCGTTGAAATGATGCTCCTCCACCACCGAGGACGCCGAAGAGACTATCTTCACAACATAACAACATGCCGCCATCCCGACGAAGCCTGAAAGCAAAGAATGTGCCAACCAAACACCTGATGACCCGACATTCCAGCCACACATCAATGCGATGCAGCTATGATCTGGTGCCAAGGCTTAACTGCAGCGCAAAAGAAAGAGCCACTGACCTCGACATGTTGCTCGACAGCCACACAGTCACCACGTTAGTAGACACAGGAGCCGACTACTCTGTCATGAGTTGGCCCTTCACCACCCAGTTGAAGAAAGCTAAGGTTGTGTGGGAAGGCCCTCAAATTCGGACCACTGGAAGACTCCTAATAACGCCGACTGGAATCTGCACGGCAAGAATTACCATTTATGACTGGATCTACCCTGCCACCTTCGTTATCCTCCAACACCTATTGGACCACCAACATCCTACAGAGGTCCAGCAGAGATCCGAGATGGGACATTCGAACGTCCCTAAGGCATATGTGAGAAGCCTGTGGATCATTCTTTAATGTCCATGGGATCATCCCGCGCACGCGAATTAACGTTCATAGAAACGTCCCACGAACGTCATAATGGGATATTCGGACGTCCAAGAGATGTTTAAATATGGATTATTCTTATTGCATAATCTCGAGTGCATCCTAAGGACAGTTTTGTCAGGATTTAGGGCGCTTTTGGGACATTTTGTCTTACCAATCGTCCAAAGGGTGTTCGTGGGACATTTGGTTGTGGATTTAGGATATCCACAGGACGTTCATATTGATTATAAATTAACATAATTGGGACGTTCCTCATGATGTGCCTTAGCAGTGCATTTTTACATACAATTAACAAAGCTTGGTCTGGTTTTGTGTTGGCTTGTTAGGCAATGACAAAAAGGAACTGTATGGCTCTTGAAGATCCATCCCAGCAGTCCAGTAAGGCGACCGAACATTCTTGTCATGCAAAAGCTGAAGTGCCAGGAATACAGCCCACTACATCCCTAAGCATGCTAAAGAATTCTGCAGTGCAGCTAAGCATTGTGCACATAATTCCTTGCTACGATAAGCTAATATGTTACATACAACTTGATAAAGCTGCATTAAATCAGAACATATAGACATGCAAGCTATACTTCCTTGTGCTAACAGGAACGAAACTACAGAACTAAGTTCTGTAGTTTCGTCTGACAATCATCTGACAATCTCATTAAAAATGCAGCATTTAGTTCAATAAAACATTGCAGGAAGACCTCAAGTTCAACTCTCAAATGCACTCAGCAGTTTTCAGTGAAGTGCACCAATGCAAAAATAAAACTCAATAATTTCATCGTACAAGCTCAGCCATTAGGAGTTGTTCATGATGCATCATGGTTAGTAAAATTGCACGCGAATTAACCTGTTTACAAATGCACTTTGGGTAGCAAGAAAATTTAAGAATTCACAGTGGAGCCACTACGGAAGTTATCATGAGGCTTGCTGCAGGCTCACTTTCGTGTTCGCAGGCACATTATCGCAAAATTTGCTCAACAGTTCTGATATATTAGCCACTTTAAGTTACCAGAGCTTTTCTCTAGGCATATTTAGTATTTACCCACACTAACACGAGTTATGCTAAAGATGTCACAACTACATAAGGCATTAACGAAATTACTTGACTAGTTCAGTGGTCATATAGACACAAATAATAGGGATGGGTGAATATTCGGTGGTATCAAATATTTGATTGAATTATTCTCTATTCGTTATTCGCTTCTATTGGAATTCAGGTGTTTGATGTTTTCAAATTATTTGCCCCCCCCCCCCCCCCCCCCCCTTCGAAAAATTGAATAATCGCACTGTATTCATCGGAGCGGTATACAGGCCTCCGAACTCCCCAGTAGAACACATTATGCTGCTAAGAGAATTCATGGAAACACACGTGAAAGAGCAAGATAGCATACTGTTACTAGGTGATTTTAATCTTCCGGCTATTGATTGGGATTCATATGTAGCCGGTGACACAGATGTTACATCTTCTGAGTTGTTCTTAGATTTAATATATTCATACAATTTAACCCAGCTTGTTAACCAATATACTAGGGAGTGTGCAACAAGGTCATCTGTACTTGATCTTATACTAATATCAAATGCTTTGACACTGCATGTGATTGACTGTCTTGTTGATGAAGGGCTATCTGACCACAAAATGATTATTCTGTCCATGAACATGTCATCGTACCCTTTGCACCAGGATTCAAGCATCCAATATCTAAACTTTCAAGCTGCTGATGATGTTAGCATCTTGGACTACCTTGAAAGGTCGTTTGATAACTTTATGTCTGTTTATGAATCCAATGGTGGCACTGACGATCTCTGGGACTTTTTTTCCAAGGTTACGATGCATTGCATTACGCGATTTATCCCTATAAGCGTCAAAAAATGTAAACGAAATAACCCCTGGATTACAAGGGAAATCATACATGTCAAACGGAGGATAAAAAGGAAACGAAAAGCTTGTTCTCGAGATCCTAGCGTCCAAAACAAGACTTTGCTTCATAACATGAAGCTCGACTTAAACCGTCTGATCAAGGAATCCATGGAGAGATTCTTTAATGTAACACTGAAAAATTTCCTTCATAACGCACCTAGTAAATTTTGGAGATATGTGAACCCTTCTAAAAAACAACACAAAGACGAGGATGAAATGATTAACCAAGAACGCACAGAAAATTTCAATTCCTTTTTTTCCTCCGTGTTCACCAGTGATGATGGCACACTTCCGTACTTTCGTGACACCTCTGACCGCTCTTCAGCATCTGACCTTCTCATCAACGAGGCAGGAGTCCTGAACCTTCTTCTGAGCATTAACATTAAGAAATCCCCGGGCCCCGATGGCATCCCGAATGAGTTCCTATATAGATATGCTCCATGGGTTGCTAAATATCTTACCATAGTCTTTCAATCTTCGCTCACCCTGGGAACATTTCCTACAGCCTGGAAGCAAGCTAAAATAATTCCAGTTTACAAAAGTGGGAGCACATCTGAGGTAGGAAACTACAGGCCTATTTCTCTTACGAGTACCTGCTCCAAGCTACTTGAGCATATAGTTTGTAAACATCTGTCAAATTACCTGGAAGCTTACGAGTTATTGTCACCAGCACAACATGGCTTTCGCAAGAGGTTGTCTACAACAACGCAGCTTGTTCAAACCGTTCACGATCTTTCACAAACTTTAAATTGCCGAGGACAGGTCGACCTAATTTTTTTAGACTTCGCCAAAGCGTTCGACAAAGTATCACATCCTAAACTTCTCTTAAAAACGAATGAAATATTTAGAAATCCAAATATTACTAAGTGGCTTAAATCCTACCTTCAGTCTCGTGAGCAGTATGTTGAAATAAACAAAATTAAATCCATGCCCAAACCAGTTTTGTCTGGAGTACCCCAAGTCAGTGTCCTGGGTCCCCTTTTATTTCTTATATTTATTAATGATTTGCCTTCCGATATAACTGTTCCACTAAGGTTGTTTGCAGACGACTGCGTCATTTACAATAGGATCGGATCTTTAAGTGACCAGTTAGAACTTAACAACAATTTACAAAGAATATTAAAATGGTGTAATGAATGGCAAATGTCACTGAACCCAGTAAAATCAGTTTGTATGACCATAACAAGAAAGAAGGTGCCCTTGCGGTACAAATACAGCATAGGTCCACAGGAACTAAAAAGAGTAACAGAATATAAATATCTAGGACTAATATTTACTCAAGATTTGAGATGGAATGCGCATATCAATCAGGTGTGTAGCAGACCAAATAAAGTCTTATGGGGTCTCAGGCGAAGACTGTACAGCGCAACTCCTGAAGTGAAAAGCTTGGCATATAAGGTATTAGTAAGGCCAATTGTTGAATACGCTAACATTATATGGGGCCCACACACTGTAACCAACCGTCATAAATTGGACAGAGTTCAACGACTCGCCTCCAGATTCATATTTAATAAGTATCAGCGCGTGCACTCTCCTACTGAACTATGCAGACGCGCAAACCTCTCCGCTTTAAAACTAAGGACTAAGTTTGACCGGCTGAAATTTTTCTACCTAATTGTTCATAACCAGGTTAAACTTAATTTCACTGATTTCTGTATAATTTCACCAGATCAACGCTCCAGACACAAGCACAGTTTATACATACACCCGCCAGTTACACGGAATGATATATTCAAGTATAGTTTCTTTCCTAGGGCGATCAAGGAATGGAACGAATTACCCAATCCACTTGTCACATGTTCCTCTGTCAGTGCTTTTACTGCTGGTTTAGAGAATCTTATTTTTCCGGATATGACTGCATCATAGCATTTGTTTCTGATGCGCATATTACGAGTGTTTTGTCTTTGATCACTGCATGTCACTTTTTACAGATACTGCTATTGCATTGTTCTTTGTTCAACATGTACCGATATTTTGTATATGTGTTGTTGTATTTCTATCCACTCCTGTAATGGTCCATCCTTGGACTGACAGTATAAATAAACAAACAAACAAACAATAGGCAGCTGGAAGCCACGGACGGCCGGTACAAATACACATCTTGGAAGCTATGCTTATATGTCATGGCTGCCATACAACAACCGTAAATCTCTAAGGCTATACGTTTTTGCATTAAAGAGGCGGAAATGTGTGACGTAAAAGACCAAAAACGGCTCTACCGTCCAACCGAAACGAAGCGGCGGAGTCCGCATCACCACAATCATCAGCGGAAATTGTATGTGAATAACAGCAACAACGGAACACTTTCATTTCATTTTCATTTATTTGTTGTTTGAGACATACAGCTGTCTCAGGTGCTGCAGCAAAAGGCAGTATTCTTGCCTGACAAAGGCTGCAGCACCCAAAACATGTTGACGCTCTACAGCAAACAACAGCACAACAAGTGTTACAATTTTCAAAATATGATAACATATCAAAGCAATAAAGAATTCGAATCTTAATGAGAACATGTTAAAAAAGGAAAACAAAACAATAGCATTCAGGTACATAAGGAAGTTATACAATAAAGCAGTGAAGAAAATACGTTTTAACAGATTTCTTGAACCTCAAGCTTGATTTCGAGGTTTGTAATTGTTCCAGGATTGTGGGATTATTGTTTAGTAACGTCGATATTTGAAAGTGTAATGCCCGTTTCCCGTAGTTCGTACTAGTAAGCGGCACGGCGGCCGCATTTCGATGGGGGCGAAATGCGAAAACACCCGTGTACTTAGATTTAGGTGCACGTTAAAGAACCCTAGGTGGTCGAAATTTCTGGAGTCCTCCACTACGGCGTGCCTCATAATCAGAAAGTGGTTTTGGCACGTTAAACCCCATAATTTAATTTTTTTTTTAAGTACGAGTAAGCGGTATAGAGATTGTGTCATGTCTGAGATTATACGGAGTTTCTTAGGTGGCAAAGGTCTGAAGACAGAACGCCTCGAGCGATAGTTTATGCAAAAACAGGTGGTCTATATGGAGTATGCCAAACTTATCAAAAAACGGTTTAGTATGTGCCAGAACAGGTAGGTTGCAAACTGCCCTTACGGCTCTTTTTTGCAGCCTATATAGTGACATAAGGTTAGTTTTGGTAGTACTTCCCCAGACCAGAAGGGAATAGTGTAGACGGGAGTGAATTAGTGTGTAATATGCTGTTTCTTTAAATTCATTGGAATAAGATGCTTTAACATGTTAATCATTCCCGTCGCTCTACGAATGTCGGCTCTGACGGTCTCTACATGAATGGACCAATGCAGGTTTTTGTCAAACCATACACCTAAAAATTTTACGCACTTCGTATTTCCTATAATGCGCCCGCCCCCCAAACTTAACTTGTAGTGGCCCATCAGCTGCTTTCCTTTAAGTCTAAATATGACATACTTTGTTTTTTCGCAGTTCAGCTGTATTCTATTTGAATTTAGCCAACAGTTGAGGTCCCCCATCCATCTATTGGCAGCGTTAAATGCTTCTTGAATGTTATGATCAGAGAAGAAAATGCTGGTGTCATCTGCATACAAAGTTATGCACGGTGTGTTTGGGATGTTAACAATATCATTAATATAGAGAAGAAACAAAGTTGGGCCTAGGATTGAGCCCTGAGGAACACTGCGCTTTAAATCAAGAAGTTGGGACTTAGAATCTTTTAGGCAAACAAACTGCTTATGGGAGCTGAGATAGTTCTTAATTAAAGCATATGCTTCACCTCTTATGCCATACCAGGGTAATTTTCGAAGCAAAATATTGTGATTAATAGAGTCAAAAGCCTTTCAGAAATCCAAAATCACTCCAATAGTGTAAGTCTGTTTTTCAAAGTTCTTAATTAAGTGGTCTTTCGCATGCAAAAGCGCTTGCCCAGTAGACTTTTGTTTCTGAAACCCGAATTGTGCTGGTACTATTGCTTTGTTTTTTGTCATGTGCCCAACTATTCTTTTATTTAAAATGCGCTCTGGGATTTTAGAAAAGATAGGAAGGACTGAGATGGGTCTGAAATTATTGAGGTTATCTAACGCACCCCCCTTATGCAGTGCCACTACTCTCGCAATTTTCATGAGCACAGGAAATTCACCAGTCGACAAGACGAGGTTGCAGATATGCGAAAGCGGGTGACGTATTACTTGCGCTACACTCTTTATAGGCTTTGTAGTTATTTCGGCCGCATGCGCAGTTATTCTTTAGCGTAGATATGACGTCTGCTATCTCGGCTGGGCTTGTTGGGTGCAGGAATATAGTGGGCATATCAGAACATCTACTGTGTGCTTTACATTGGCCTACAGGAGCATCGCTACACTGCGCAGCAGAAACCTGGAAATGCGAGTTAAATTTGTTGGCTAGGCATTCCCCTGATAATGTCATCCCATCGATAACTATTGACTGAGGACAGTTCGCTTTGTTGCCCGTCATTAATTCTCGAAATGTTCTCCAAAGCAGTCAAGGATTGTTTGCAGCCGTAGTGAACTTATTCTGATAGTACTCGCGTTTAGCCTTCTTCATTTTAGAGTTTGTTTTATTTCGAAGCTGCTTGTAGGCTTGCAGGACGTATGGATCTTTCGATTTAATGAATGTTTCAAATAACCTTTTACGCAGCTGCTGGGGACTTCGCAGCTGCTGGGGACTGAGGGCCGGGGTTTGATTGTTGTGTTCATACAGGAGGTTGTGGCCAAGTACTGCACCAGGGTGGCCAATCCTGCTCTGGTGAGGGAGTGCGTTACCGGTTCTCGTCACCGGGATCAGGCCACACTCCAAGCCTGTTTATGCAATTTTATCGACACGCGGATTTTTAAAAAAAAATCCAGTGGAAAATTGCGCGGCACCGGGATTTGAACCACGGACCTCTTGCACGCGAGGCGGGTGTTCTACCTCTACGCCACTGCTGCAACGATGTTTTAGTGCACATCAACAAAGTCCGTACTTCCATCGCTCGGTACAAGGACGTCCGGATGGGGTATTGCACAAAGTGGAAGATGTAGACGCATTCCTTATCGGTCGTGCGTGCTGCACGCGCTAGAAGAAAATAGCTGATTTCTTCAAATAAAGCTCCCACGTCGGGACCGGAAGGCCAAGCCTTCCGGTCCCGACGTGGGAGCGGCCCACTTAGCGGTTAATTATCACTACTTGCAGGACCAAATAAAGTTTTCCTTCCTTCCTTCAAATAAAGCAGCCTTGAAGTGAGTGAAACATATTTATTTGAGAGTATACTTGTCTGCCCACGCATCTACTGCCAAGGTACATCATTTTCATTCCTAGGTTTGTCCAATGGCTTATAACTGCAAGTTCTTCATTACAACAGTATTTCAATATAACGGAACGATTTTCGGCAGTCCTGCATGATTCGTTATATCGAGATTTGACTATTTTGCAGATGCATCTCAGCTAGTAAACGAACTTTAAAAGCCCTCTGCAAGGGTGAGGGGTACAAAGGAAGTCAGTAGGAGGCCTACTGTGGGCTGGCTCATTTCAGCGGTCACAGGCACATAATGCAATATTTGCTGGAAAGTTCACAGGTGTCTTAGCCATGAAGGAAGCTACTCCAGACTTTCTGCGGGCCTGTTTCAGTGGTTGCACTCAGTAAAAGTACTAAAGGATCCTATAAGCAGTTGCAGACACAAACATTACTAGAGAGTTCACAGGTGCAAAAGCAGATACAGTGCAGTCCACTTATAACGATACCACATATAACGATATATCGGTTATAACGATGGGTCGACATGAGAGTGTCATTTTATGCATTAGGTCTATGGGGAAAAAAACCATTTATAACGATAGGTTATTCACCGCATATCGGATATAACGATCAAAATTTTGCAGTCTGGACGGCGTTTTCCGTGCCAAATAATCGTAACGATTGCGTTGCTTAGTTCCCTGAAACGAACGATGTCGAGACGAGGCGATGTTTACCTCCGTAAGTTCGTATCTGCCGCCATTACCGCGCAGCGCGTCTCGCCCCGCCCGTGCACGAGTAGGCGCAGCCAACGTTGGCGCAGCGCGCCACAAGATGGTGCTAGCTGCTTCATGCGCGTCGGCCACAGTCGCTCCGATAGAGAGAGAAAGAAAAAAAGAAGCGACAAGCAAAGTGGCGCGGTGGCGCCCGTCCCGCGTCTCTCTCGCGATAGCAGGCTGATGCCACCGAAGCAGCGTGCAACAAACGGTTCAACCCAGTTCGAAGATGGCGCCAACAAAGCGCCAAGCTACGTCGCTTGACACGAAGATTGATATTTTGCAGGACTCTCGATGCGGCTTCAAGGTGAGCGCCCTCGTGAAGAAGTATGAGCTCGTTCAGTTAACGATATCAACCATCTTGAAAACCGGGAGCACCGCGATTGTGAAGGCAGGAGCTATCAGCGGCCATTCCGATCAGCGGAAAAGGGGTTAGAGACCCTTTGTACGCCGATGTTGAAGAGGCGCTTTACCAGTGGTTCATCACCAATTGCTTCAAGAAGGCGGGCTTTGTGCGTAAGGACGAATTTCCCCAACCCGCTGAGACCGACCCGGTGGAATTCGCTGACATAACCGAGCTCTGGGAGCTCGTTCCTACTGGTGACACAGGTGGTGTGTCGAAGGAGGAGTTTTTGACTGCAGACAGTGCTGCCTCGTTCTGCGATGAGGTCACCGACGAGGCGATCGCCGAAGATGTGCTGTCTCGACAGACGCAAAGTTGTGCGACGGTGGCGACGGCATCAGCGACAGTGGCTCCTTGACCCCGACCACGATGTCCACGCAAAGTGCACTCTCGTCGATCGACTCCTTAATTGATTTTATGCATGCTAATGGATTGCCGCCAGTGTTCGCGCAGCAGCTGGAATCCATGCACACCGCGGTTGTGAAGCTGAAGCTGCCGCAAAAGCAAGTGCAGATTTCGGACTATTTCGGTGCGCCTAATCCTTGACACGGTCATTGGCGCTAGAAATAAAGTTTGTTTTTCACGGCCTACTGTATACATCATCTATTCTTTAGAGCAAGTAGCGAATTCGAGTTCAGAGCTGCAAAGGTAAAGAGCGCAAACGCGTTAAAAAATTTTTTTTTTGGTAACTGCAGTCCAGATATAGCGATCATCGGTTATAACGATCATATTTTTCGTCTTTCTCGATATCGTTATAAGTGGACTGCACTGTACAAGACGATTGCTTCAGCACCAAACCAAACTCATGTCACAGGTACTAGAAGTTACAAGATACTTGCTGTACTTGAATGGTCACAAACACGAGTTCACCATAAGTGTTCACATGCTCGAAGCCCTCTAAGCAAGTAAACATAAGCTGAATGCGACCTTTCTGTGGTTGCAGCCAAATATTGCTGAAGTCGTCACAGGTACCTTGGCGACTACACGATTAACTAAAGGCTTCCAGCATGCTTGCTTGAGCAGTCATAGAGAGAAAAATGCATTATATGAGTTCACCTGTACCAAAAGCTAACAGAGGATTTGTGTGGGCTTGCTTCAGCGGCCACACACAAACAGAAGTTCATCCTAAAAATTCACGGGTATCGGGCAGCCTCGATGGAAGTTACCAGAGGCAGAGCATGGCTGTTATTCCATGGCAGCAGATACAAATACTTCTGAAAAGATCACAGGTATCTTGGCGACTAAGCATTTTACTAAGGCTCACTGCAGGCTGGCTCAGCAGTCGCAGACAACTACATTGCTGTTCACATGTACTAAGAAATTTAGTGGGGCATTTCTGGGGATTTGCTTGAACAGTCCCAGAGACAAAAATTAACCCACAGTTCACAGGAACATCGGCCCAAGCAGCAAGAAGCCCCACTGCTTCAAGGAAAATCGCCGGCTGCCTGTACAATACACCGCGAACCTGAAGGCATGGATGACCCGGGCCATATTTAGCAGCTGGCTCGAGGCCTTCGATACCGACATGCGGAAGGCAGGCAGGTCGGTCTGCCTCTGTTTTGGACAGTTGCAGTGCCCATCATGTTGACGTCGTGGAGCTTGGAAACGTACGCTTGGTTTTTTCTCCCCAAACGGCACTTACGTGCTGCAGCCGCTCGATCAAGGCGTCATTCGTAGTGTCAAATGCGCCTACAGGGAGAGGCTGATTCAACGTCTGCTGCTGAACCTCCAGTTGAAGCGTCCCACCGTAGTGGACATATTCATGGTGCTTGAGATGGTGGTGGCCACATGGGTTGCTACGTCGCCAGCCATGATAGCTAATTGTTTTAAAAGTGCTGGCTTCATTGCCACTCGGCAAGCATCATGCGCTGATACAGTGGCGTCGCAGGAAGATTTGCCTGAAGGGGCACTCGATGACAGCGCAGTGCCGCCATCGCTGGCCCACGCATGGGATGAACTTTCTGCCGTGACAGATGGTGTTCCGGATGGCCTCAGCATCTACGAGTTAGTTCGTGCGGATGAAGGTCTTGTCGTGCATGAAAAGATGACTGATGAGGTCATCATAAGTAACGTTTGCGAAGGTGCCGACGACGACCACCACCACCGGATACTTAATCATGAGAAGACGGCGAACCCGTGGGATGTATTGAATGCCTTCGACATAATTCGTTCATTTTTCAGTGAGCACGATGAAGACGTGGCAATGGACCACTTTTTGCAGTAAAATTGAGTAAAATGTGAGTAAAATTGCTGCAAGGCAAGGCTCGCCAAAGTAAGCTGACTGACTTTTGGCAATAAACTTTTTTTTTTTTGCATGCCAATTCCCTTCCTTGTCTTTTCTGCCTCATTCTCGCGCTAACTAAATTTTCCCGCAAAAGCGACATTTTTTGCTTTCGCCGGCGATTTCGTTATTGCATGTTTCAACTGTATCCACCATGTACATGTTAACCTGCACTTCTAACGCCAATCTGCTGGTTCTGACAGCAACTTTACTTCCTTGTGGCTTTATACAAACTTGGTGAGCTACAGTCATCAGAAAAGAAGTTGTGATAATTTCAATTCTGTGCAACACAGCATAGCTTGTCAAATAGCTGTCAGCATAGCTTTGTCAAATGAGCTGATAACAGTAAAAAATGTCGCAGTGTTGCCTGAAAAACGAAGCAGTTATTACGACCGCAAATTACCAGACAGATATAATGAAGCAGCTGTATGTGTCATCGCCAGTATACACTACATTAAACCTTTGCTTCCTTGTTAAGGGGGAGCCTGCGCCTGAAAACTCTTCTTTAATTCTTTGTCGATCTTGATGAAACTTGCTGAGTTTATGTATATCAATGTGCTAGTTTTAAATATACATCCTATTTTCTTGCAGAGTAAATAACTTTCCAGAAATTGAAGACATTCAGCTTTATTGAATAATTTTCTTGGGGGTGAGCTATCTACCAAACTATACATGGCATAATAAATATTCACACACGAAAATGATGTGGAACTAACAAATAGTGCAAATAAGCAAGTTTGGTGTTTTTACCCAAGTTTATATCAAATGAGAACATTACAAACTTCAGTTAGAGAAATCCATCTAACTGCTAAAAAAAAAAAAGAAACATTAAAAAAAATTTAATAAAAGCAGCAACGTTATTTCATACATTTGCACTCTACACAGCTTCGCATTTCTGAAAACAAAAGCATTGCAGTGATTGCACAAGTAGACACGGAAATAATGCACCTCCAATACGGCATCATGAAAATTGTGGTTTTGAGAAAACAACAAAAAACATTTAACCGCTGATATATTGAAAGATGGAAAAAAAAAACCCGCCACCAATGGCCATCAGTAGGCACTACGTATAATTCATTGCTGTTTGGCCATTGCCAGTCAACGACATAGCATACACTGTGAGTACGTTCACTTAAGAAGTATTACACGTTATAGGGCCCTCAATTCCCCGTGAGCTCTATCCCGATGCAACTTCACCGCAGATCTCGCAAACCAGTCAGTTTAGTAGTGAGACCATAATCCTGATCACTCCACACCAGCTATGCAGAACCACCGCAAGTATTACACAAGAAAACACCTAGAGATTATTCACTGCTACAAGTCTTACAGCAACGTACAGAGTAGTGGGCTTCGCGACCGAGGCTGTTGCACTATCGGTGGTCGGATCTTCAATAAAACGCCGAATCTTTCGCTCCTTGGCCGTCGTAGATGCAATCTTTTCGAGTGTAGCTTTCTCATGTGCTCTTATCCACTTCCTCTTCAGTTATTATAGCCATGTCCAATTCTTTCGCGAGTGTAACCAACATGTGGATATGCGTGATCCGGCAAAGCAGTTGAGGCGTCGACGTTCGGCGGCGGTACGGCTTCAGCGGCGAGCTGCTGGGTATCCTGTGCTGACTGCGACTGCAGAATCGCTTTCGGAAGTTTATTGCATCTTGTACGTTTCTGCCCATAATGACTCACGGAACGAAACTGTGTCGGACCTCCAGCATATCCAGTGTCGCAGTCGCGAGACTAAACTGGCGGATGTTTCTCCTCGTTTGAGCGCTTGTGATCCTTGGAGCCAATCATGACTCGCCATCTTGGTCACATGCTCGAAGTGGCCAATAATAGCATGCGCTACGAATTTCTTTTTCTGTTGTTTTTTTGGGACCGCAGCGCTGGCAATGTTGACGTCCGACAAGTAAAGAAAGCCAAAATTGTGAGCTTTTGAATGATACCAAAATAATGGTGCTGGCAGACTGTGTAGTTATGGAGTTATGCGCAAAGAAAATCGTGCGCAATTTGTCCCTAATTTAAAAGGCAACGCTTGCGGAGTCGCATTTTTTAGGTCACGATGACGGAAGAACTGCGCAGTATTTTGTAACCAAATTTCAGAGATAGGCGCGGAAACACGTCAGGAACGTGGGAAATATAAATTGAAAATTCAAATTTTGGGTTGATTTTCGGTTCCACGGACCCGGGTCCCCCCTTAAGCTAACAAACTTGGTGTGGTGCGCAAAGCAAAACATGAACACATCTCATTGACGGTAAACTCGCTGTAGGCACGCTGGCGTGATGACGCGAGGTAGTAGCGATAAGCGATTGCTTCTTGCGGCTGCCAGCTGCAATGCATTTCCAGAGCCAAGTTTATGCGACCTTCA
This sequence comes from Dermacentor andersoni, assembly GCF_023375885.2. NCBI lineage: Eukaryota > Metazoa > Arthropoda > Arachnida > Ixodida > Ixodidae > Dermacentor > Dermacentor andersoni. Next base: position 250,993,882 of record NC_092815.1, read on the forward strand.
ACACTGCAGCTGCACAGGAACAGCGCTCACGAAGCCACAGCCCACTGCGGTGCACATCTGCATCAGCAGAATTTCATAAGGAGTGCCCCTACAATTTCTATTGCAATAATAAAAAAATATCAGGTGAATGTCAACTTTATAGCTACACTAAGAATACAATGACAATATGGAGATGCAACAGTCTCGTAATCTTGTCCAATGCGTCGCGCACCAATGTGAATACATCATCATCATCATCATCAGCCTAGTTACGCCCACTGCAGGGCAAAGGCCTCTCCCATACTTCTCCAACAACCCCGGTCATGTACTAATTGTGGCCGTGCCGTCCCTGCAAACTTCTTAATCTCATCCGCCCACCTAACTTTCTGCCGCCCCCTGCTACGCTTTCCTTCCCTTGGAATCCAGTCCGTAACTCTTAGTGACCATCGGTTATCTTCCCTCCTCATTACATGTCCTGCCCATGCCCATTTCTTTTTCTTGATTTCAACTAAGATGTCGTTAACTCGCGTTTGTTCCCTCACCCAATCTGCTCTTTTCTTATCCCTTAACGTTAAAGCTGTGTTCGAATCCCGGTGCTGCGCAATTATCCACCGGATTAAAAAAAAAAAAAAAATCCGTGTGTTTATAAAATTGCATAAACAGGCCTGGAGTGTGGCCTGATCCCGGTGACCAGAACCGGTAACGCACTCCCTCACCAGAGCAGGATTGGCCACCCTGGTGCAGTACTTGGCCGCAACCTCCTATATGAACACAACAATGAAACCCCAGCCCTCAGTCCTCAGCCGCTGCGAAGCAACTGACCGCGGCGGCGGTCAGACCTGCGACGCTGCAGAGGGTGCTAAGAATCCCTGGCTCCGGACAGGCTGCCATTGGAATATGAACCTGGCAACGTTTAACGCTAGAACGTTACCTAGTGAGGCGAGTCTAGCAGTGCTATTGGAGGAATTAGAGGGCAGTAAATGGGATATAATAGGGCTCAGTGAAGTTAGAAGGCCAAAAGAAGCATATACAGTGCTAAAAAGCGGGCACGTCCTGTGCTACCGGGGCTTAGAGGAGAGACGAGAACTAGGAGTCGGATTCCTGATTAATAAGAACATAGCTGGTAACATACAGGAACTCTATCGCATTAATGAGAGGGTGGCAGGTCTTGTTGTGAAGCTTAATAAGAGGTACAAAATGAAGGTTGTACAGGTCTACGCCCCTACATCCAGTCATGATGACCAGGAAGTCGAAAGCTTCTATGAAGACGTGGAATCGGCGATGGGTAGAGTGAAAACAAAATACACTATACTGATGGGCGACTTCAATGCCAAGGTAGGCAAGAAGCAGGCTGGCGACAAGGCAGTGGGGGAATATGGCATAGGCACTAGGAATAGCAGGGGAGAGTTATTAGTAGAGTTTGCGGAACAGAATAATATGCGGTTAATGAATACCTTCTTCCGCAAGCGAGATAGCCGAAAGTGGACGTGGAGGAGCCCGAACGGCGAGACTAGAAATGTAATAGACTTCATACTCTGCACTAACCCTGGCATCATACAACATGTGGACGTGCTCAGCAAGGTGCGATGCAGTGACCATAGGATGGTACGAACTCGAATTTGCCTAGACCTGAGGAGGGAACGGAAGCAACTGGTACATAAGAAGTTGATCAATGAGTTAGCGGTAAGAGGGAAAATAGAGGAATTCCAGATCAAGCTACAGAACAGGTATTCGGCTTTAACTCAGGAAGAGGACCTTAGTCTTGAAGCAATGAACGACAATATTGTGGGCATCATTAAGGAGTGTGCAATAGAAGTCGGCGGTAACTCTGTTCGACAGGATACCAGTAAGCTATCGCAGGAGACGAAAGATCTAATCAAGAAACGCCAATGTATGAAAGCCTCTAACCCTACAGCTAGAATAGAACTGGCAGAACTTTCGAAGTTAATCAACAAGCGTAAGACAGCTGACATAAGGAAGTATAATATGGATAGAATTGAACAAGCTCTCAGGAACGGAGGAAGCCTAAAAGCAGAGAAGAAGAAACTAGGAATTGGCAAGAATCAGATGTATGCGTTAAGAGACAAAGCCGGCAATATCATTACTAATATGGATGAGATAGTTCAAGTGGCTGAGGAGTTCTATAGAGATTTATACGGTACGAGTGGAACCCACGATGATAATGGAAGAGAGAATAGTCTAGAGGAATTCGAAATCCCACAAGTAACGCCGGAAGAAGTAAGGAAAGCCTTGGGAGCTATGCAAAGGGGGAAGGCAGCTGGGGAGGATCAGGTAACAGCAGATTTGTTGAAGGATGGTGGGCAGATTGTTCTAGAGAAACTGGCCACCTTGTATATGCAATGCCTCATGACGTCGAGTGTACCGGAGTCTTGGAAGAACACTAACATAATCCTAATCCATAAGAAAGGGGACGCCAAAGACGAAAAATTATAGACCGATCAGCTTACTGTCCGTTGCCTACAAAGTATTTACTAAGGTAATCGCAAATAGAATCAGGAACACCTTAGACTTCTACCAACCAAAGGACCAGGCAGGATTCCGTAAAGGCTACTCAACAATAGACCATATTCATACTATCAATCAGGTGATAGAGAAATGTGCGGAATATAACCAACCCTTATATATAGCTTTCATTGATTACGGGAAAGCGTTTTATTCAGTCGAAACCTCGGCAGTCATGGAGGCATTGCAGAATCAGGGTGTAGATGAGCCGTATGTAGAAATACTGAAAGATATCTATAGCGCCTCCACAGCCACCGTAGTCCTCCATAAAGAAAGCAACAAAATCCCAATAAAGAAAGGCGTCAGGCAGGGAGATACAGATACGATCTCTTAAATGCTATTCACAGCGTGTTTACAGGAGGTATTCAGAGACCTGGATTGGGAAGAATTGGGGATAAGAGTTAATGGAGAATACCTTAGTAACTTGCGATTCGCTGTTGATATTGCCTTGCTTAGTAACTGAGGGGACCAACTGCAATGCATGCTTACTGACCTGGAGAGGCAAAGCCGAAGGGTGGGTCTAAAAATTAATCTGCAGAAAACTAAAGTAATGTTTAACAGTCTCGGAAGAGAACAGCAATTTACAATAGGTAGCGAGGCACTGGAAGTGGTAAGGGAATACATCTACTTAGGACAGGTAGTGACTGCGGATCCGGATCATGAGACTGAAATAATCAGAAGAATAAGAATGGGCTGGGGTGCGTTTGGCAGGCATTCTCAGATCACGAACAGCAGGTTGCCATTATCCCTCAAGAGAAAAGTTTACAACAGCTGTGTCTTACCAGTACTCACGCACAAGGCAGAAACCTGGAGGTTTACGAAAAGGGTTCTACTTAAATTGAAGACGACGCAACGAGCTATGGAAAGAAAAATGATAGGTGTAACGTTAAGGGATAAGAAAAGAGCAGATTGGGTGAGGGAACAAACGCGAGTTAATGATATCTTAGTTGAAATCAAGAAAAAGAAATGGGCATGGGCAGGACACGTAATGAGGAGGGAAGATAACCGATGGTCATTAAGAGTTACGGAATGGATTCCAAGGGAAGGGAAGCGTAGCAGAAGGCGGCAGAAAGTTAGGTGGGTGGATGAGATTAAGACGTTCGCAGGGACAACATGGCCACAATTAGCACATGACCGGGGTAGTTGGAGAAATATGGGAGAAGCCTTTGCCCTGCAGTGGGCATGCATTTATGCAGACCAACCCGTTTCTATACATTCTGCAGGTAAGAAAACGTTATGGAAAAGTTTACTGTAGTAACAACGTCTTTCTGCTCCTGGTGCCGTGCCCACGGCCCTTGATCGATCTTGTGTACTCAATGCATGCTCTTTTTCAAACTCTTCTACTACTTAGCGGGGACGTTGAAACAAATCCGGGCCCAGATGATGTGACCATTGCAGAACAGCTGAAGTCTATTGCGAAAGATATCCAAGAAATAAAGAAAGGTAAAGCAGCGGCTAACCAAAAGCTTAATGCAATCGAAAAAAAATTGGAAAAGATCGGAATGCTTGAGAAACAAGTTGCTGAGAGTAATGAGCTAATATAGCTGTAATATAGCTGCACTTGAAGAGAGTAATATAGCTGCACTTGAAGAGAATGTGTCCTTTCTGGCAAGAAAGGTTGACGAACTGGAAAATAGAAGTCGTAGGTTGAACCTCATCATCTATGGGTTGGATGAAAAAGAGGGTGAATCCACTGAAAGTCTCCGTGGGTCTGTAACTAGAAACATCCTTCAGCATATACTACTTATTGAAGTCGAAGGCATTGAAAGGATTCATCGTCTGGGGCGAATGCGAAGTGACAGAACAACAAACAGGCCGGTCATGTTGAAACTTTTGGACTATCGTGATAAGGTGAAGATCTTCAAATGCTGCTCAAAACTAAAAAATTCAGGATATTCTATCAGTGAAGACTTTTCACGTCCTCTCACGGAAATCAGAAAGAAACTATGGGACACAACTAAAATAAACTGTGACAGAAAGGAGAAGGTCTTAATGCACGACAAAGTAAGCATCAATGGCCAGCTTTTCAAATGGGATGAGGAAATAAACGACTTGGTCAAAATAAAAGAAGTGAGAAGAAAATAGAAAAAAACGGAAATGGGAGCAATCCATCAAAAAGAACACTCAGCTGCTGATAACCCTATTAAATATAAACGCGCGCAGCCTTCTAAATAAGATTGACCACTTGGAAGCTACCCTTCTCGCCTTTAATCCAAATATTGTTGTGATCAGTGAGACTTGGCTGCACTCTGGCGTTCAAGATCATGAAATCGTTCCCCCGGGCTATGTCATCATTCGCAAAGACAGGGAATCTAGGGGTGGGGGAGTGGCCTTGGTCCTAAAACGTGATCTACCCTTTATGCAAATGCCTGACATTCCTGGTGTAGAAGCCGTTTGGTGCAAAGTTCACTTGAAATGTAAATCTGTTAATGTGCGCGCGGTGTACAGGCCACCAAATGCTGAAACTGTGTATTTGGATCTTCTGTTTGATTACATGTATAAATATGTCTATGGCTCTATAATCATATTAGCTGGCGACTTTAATTGTCCGCTAGTTAACTGGAATACTTTAAGCTCAACTGATGCAACAAGTAAAGCCATGTATCGTATCCTATTCACTTTAGAACTTGTACAAATTGTTAGAGAGCCTACTCGTGCGCAAGGATCATCCAATTCTATACTAGACTTGGTGTTTGTTAGTAACTACTTCAGAATAGATGATTGTAAAGTTGAAGTGTCAAAAGGAATTTCTGACTATGAAACGGTACTGTGTACGCTGTTCTTGCCAAACTTGGGTCGCCAGCGTGGTCCGACGAAATATGTGCGCGCATTTAACAGAGCGAACGACGCGGCTGTTATGATGTATCTTATTCATGAATTTGAGAAGAGGTCTATTGGCGGCTCCTAATGCAAAAGCGCAGTGACCGGAAACGGCGAGACAGCCCGAAGCACTGTCCAAAAAAAGGCGACAGTAATCAGCAGCGCGAGCGGAGCCGAGCCATGCGTTGGCGATGCTGTTGTGCCGCGAGGCGCGTCTTCTTCTTCACAATCTCCCCCGGGACAAAAAGCGCCATCCTGGCGCCTTAAGAATCAGGAGGCAGAGGGTCGTGGTAGGGCTTGAGACGCGAGACGTGGACAATGTCACGTCCACGCCGGCGCAAGTCTTCAGGTGGTGACAGTGGCTCAATTAGAAAATTCGCCGGAGATGTTTGCTCCAAGACTCGGTAAGGCCCTTCGAATTTTGGGACGAGTTTCGAGGAAAGCCCCGGAGTCTGGAAAGGGACAGACAACCACACAAGAACGCCTGGACCGTAGGTGGTGTTGGGAAGCGTGTCGGTGCGGTTTTCTTTCTGGCGCTGCTGTTGCTCTGCCGTAAAGGAGTGCGCTAGCTGGCGGCATTCTTCGGCTTGTCGGGCAACGTCGGACACAGGTAGACACTCGGAGGCGTCAGAACGGTATGGAAGGAGCGTGTCAATGGTATGCGTAGGCTCGCGGCCATACAGGAGGAAGAAAGGTGAAAATCACGTAGTGGCCTGGATCGCGGTGTTGTACGTGAACGTGATGAATGGAAGGATGTGGTCCCAGTTACCATGATCAGATGCCACGTACATCGACAGCATGTCACCAAGTGTGCGGTTAAATCGCTCTGTGAGCGCGTTAGTCTGGGGATGGTATGCCGTGCTTGTCCGATGAATAATACGGCATTCCGAGAGCAAACTTTCGACGACTTCGGAGAGGAAGGCGCGACCTTGATCGCTGAGGAGTTCTCGAGGTGCGCCGTGTCGAAGCACGAAGCAATGTAGGATGAAAGAGGCTACATCCCGCGCTGTAGCACTTGGTAAAGCAGCAGTTTCGGCGTAGTGTGTCAAGTGGTCAACAGCAACTACGATCCACCGATTGCCGTCTGGCGTCATAGGAAGCGGGCCGTATAGGTCGATGCCGACGCGATCGAAGGGTGTGGCAGGGCACGGGAGCGGCTGCAAGGCACCAGACGGGCGTAAAGGTGGCGATTTGCGGCGTTGACAGTCAAGACAGCACCGAACGAACTTTTGTACAAAATTGTACATGCCGCGCCAGTAGTAGCGGTGGCGAATTCGTTCATACGTCTTGAAGACTCCGGCGTGGCCACACTGTGGATCGTTGTGGAAAGCAGCACATATTTGTGTCCTTAAGCTGCGGGGAATCACCAGAAGCCACCGATGGCCTTCAGGAGAGTAATTGCGTCGGTGGAGCAGCTGGTCACGAATGGCAAAATGAACTGCTTGGCATCGGAGGGTTCGGGATACAGGGATGTTCGATGATCCAGATAGATAGTCGAAAAGAGAAGCGATCCATGGGTCACGACGTTGTGCGGTGCCAAACGAGTCCATGTCAAGAGATGAGATGGAGTGTGCGGAAGTTGTTACGCAGGCCGAGTCTGGAGGTAAAGGTGAACGAGACAGGGCGTCTGCGTCGGAGTGTGTTCGCCCACTGCGGTATACGACGCGAATATCGTACTCCTGGATGCGTAATGCCCAACGGGCTAGGCGGCCAGTGGGATCTTTCAAGTTGGCAAGCCAACAAAGCGCGTGGTGATCTGTGACCAAGTCGAATGGGCGCCCGTACAGGTATGGTCGGAGCTTGCCAAGTGCCCATACCAAGGCCAAGCACTCTTTTTCGGTCACGCTGTAATTGGCCTCGGGCTTCGTCAGCGTGCGACTCGCATTGGCGACAATGTATTCGGGGTAGCCGGGCTTTCGTTGGGCAAGGACGGCGCCGAGACCGACCCCGCTGGCATCTGTGTGTACCTCAATTGCAGCTGACGGGTCGAAATGGCGAAGAATAGGTGGGGAGGTGAGAAGACGACGCAGCGTAGCGAAGGCGGAGTCACATGCAGGGGACCAGGAGGAGAGGGTGGTGTCACCGCGCAGAAGCTGAGTCAATGGTCCCATGATCAATGCGAAATTCCGAACAAAATGCCGGAAATATGAGCATAGGCCCACAAAGCTTCGAAGTTCTTTGATGGTCTGAGGCTTCGGAAACTCAGCGACTGTTCGAAGTTTTGCAGGTTCGGGTAGAACGCCGTGCTTGGACACAACGTGGCCTAAAATGGTGAGCTCTCGCGCGGCGAAGCGGCACTTCTTGAGGTTGAGTTGGAGGCCAGCGTTCGTTAGACAGGTCAAAACAAGTCTGAGGCGGAGCAGGTGAGTCGGAAAATCAGGCGAGAAAACCACGACATCGTCGAGGTAACACAGACATATGGACCACTTAGGCCACGCAGCGTGTTGTCCATGAGTCGTTCAAAGGTAGCAGGGGCGTTACAAAGCCCGAACGGCATTACGTTAAATTGATATAAGCCGTCAGGCGTAATGAATGCGGTTTTCTGGCGATCGGCTGGAGCCATCGGTACCTGCCAGTACCTTTAACGCAAGTCAAGGGACGAGAAGAATTCTGCTCCCTGAAGACTGTCGAGGGCGTCGTCGATGCGCGGCAAAGGATAGACGTCTTTGCGCGTTACCTTATTTAGCCGACGGTAGTCGACGCAAAAGCGAATAGACCTGTCCTTCTTGCGAACGAGAACGACAGGCGATGCCCAGGGACTGTGCGAAGGTTGAATAACATCACGGCGCAGCATATCTTCGACTTGAGTGGTAATGACACGATGCTCTTCGGCTGAGACGCGGTACGGTCGTTGACGTAACGGCTGATGTGAACCGGTGTCAATGTAGTGCTGCATTTCCGACGTGCGGCCCAAGTGAGGTAGTGAAACGTCGAATGAACTTCTAAAGTGGTGCAGGAGATCAAGAAGGTCGGCGCGTTCGGCAGGTGTTAGGGTATCGGCGATGGCACTCGAGAATGCATCCTTGGACGTGTCCTCAAGCGCGGAAATCAAAGATGACTTGCCGGAGTCGACATCAAAAGAGTCTCCGGGGACATCAACCAAAGACGTCGAGTCGAGGAGTTCGACGATGCCAAGGCATTCACCAACGAGCAACGTAATAGGCGCACAGAGGGGATTGCAAAAGTATATATTGCTGCAGCCGCCGGCCATGTCAAGTGTTGCGAAGGGTAGTGGGAGAGATTTACGGCTCATGAAGACGTTGGACGGTGTGAAGAGGACCGTTGCATCAGTGATGGCATCGCAAGAGACGGGTACGAGAGCGAAGGAGCCAGGTGGAATATCTGTGTCCTTGCGCACGGTAAGTTTAGAAGGGCGGTCACAATCTTCATGCAAGGGTGCGACACAAGGGGAAAATTCAACTTCGGCGCGTGCGCAGTCGATCACGGCTTTATGACGGGATAAGAAGTCCCATCCGAGGATGACGTCATGCGAGCAGGTGGGAAGAACAATACACTCGACTATGTAAACAATGCCGTGAATAAGCACATGTACAGTACAGGCTGCGTGCGGAGTGACGTGCTGCGCGCTTGCTGTACGAAGCGACAGTCCAGAAAGCGGCGTGGTCACCTTGCGCAGCGAACGACACAGTTTGGCAGCTATCACAGAAACGGCTGCGCCAGTATCCACAAGAGCGAATGCAGGAACACCTTCTACACAAATTTCGACCACGTTAGCAGGACAGGCGCGAGGACTTAGACATTTCGAATGGGGCGCAATTCTTGCCTCGTGAACTGCGACGTTCAGTTTTCCTGGTCAGGTGGTGCGGGTTGCCGACGCATTGGGGAGAGCGAGCGTCGGCGAGGGGATGGCGAGCGACGCGAAGGAAATTCTGGAAGGTCACCACGAGCGTACGGTTGGGGGGAAGGAGTGGCGTATTGGCGAAAGGGCTGGCTGTCGTACTGGAAGGGCCGAGAGGCGTTGCCGAACGCTTGAGGCCGACGGCGGCAATATCGGGCGACGTGTCCGGGAGTGCAACAAGAATAACAGATGGGATGATTGTCAGGCGTCCTCCAAGGATTAGCTCTCGGTGTGGTCCAAGATGCAGCATGGGCTTCGGGTGGCACCGGTTGGGAATGGGTCGCGAAAGACGCAGGTTTATGCCTGCGTACTGCCTGCGCGTACGTAAGAGGCGCGGCCACAGGCAGGACTAGCTGCGCATAGGTGGGAGGCGTGGCGACAGGCTGCACTGCCAGCGCAGAGTTGAGATTCGCGGCTGCAGGTGGCTGATGGTGTGCGGAAGGGACAACTTGAGCGAGCTCTTCGGAAATGAGAGTGTGGAGCGTGTTTGGAAGATGGGAGGTGGGCTCCTGAGTGAAGGGGACTAAACAAAGTTGGCGGGCAACTTCCTCACGCACGAAGTCCTTCACCCGTTGAAATAATGAGCATGGGTCATACATGCTGTCAAGGCTGGCCACCAAGTCGTCGCTTCCCAGAGCACGCCGAGTCGAAGCGCGTTGCTTCCTTAACTCATCATAACTTTGGCATAGGCTGACGACTTCGGACACAGTGCGCGGAATCCTGGCTAGGAGCATCTGGAAAGCGCCGTCATCGATGCCCTTCAGTATATGGTGAATTCGCTCAGCTTCGGGCATTGCGGCGTTGACTCGTTTGCACAGGTCCACGACGTCTTCAATGTAGCTCGTGAACGTTTCTGCTGTCTGCTGTGCTCGGGCGCGCAAGCGTTGTTCCGCACGCAGCTTGCGAACAGCGGGTCGGCCGAACACTTCCGTAAAGGTTGTCCTGAAGATTAACCATGTGGGTAAGTCACTTTCGTGGTTGTGAAACCAGAGTTGGGCAACACCAGCCAGATAAAAGATGACGTGGGTTAACTTCGCTGGATCATCCCACTTGTTGTGTGCGCTCACCCGTTCATATGACGCCAACCAGTCTTCTACATCTTCGTCGTCTGCACCGCTGAAGATCTTGGGCTCCCGTTGTCGTGGAACGCCGGTGCAAGTGACGGACTGTGGCGTCGGCGCCGTTTGGGATGAGCTGTCGGTCATGGCGGGCGATAGCGTTCTTGATCGCAGCTCCAGTGTTTCAAGCGACGGGGTTTGAGTCCCCGCACCTCCACCAATTGAGAAGAGGTTTATTGGCGGCTCCTAATGCAAAAGCGCAGCGACCGGGAACGGCGATACAGCCCGAAGCACTGTCCAAAAAAAGCCGACAGTTATCAGCAGTGCGAGCGGAGCCGAGCCATGCGTTGGCGATGCGGCTGTGCCGCGAGGCGCGTCTTCTTCTTCACAAATTTAATGATTTTTATGATTTGTATGTTCAGAGTATCATAACTGTTGACGCCTTGTGGGTACAATTTAAAGAGCACGTGATGCATTGCATCACAAATTTTATCCCTTTGAAAAAGAAGGCAACATGCAAGCACAATCCGTGGATTATTCAAGAAATAATCCACATGAAACGAAAAATTAATAGGTTAAGGCAACGACCAAACTTATTGTAGTATAGTGTCGCCCCCTGTCAGATCTCTGTGTCATTGTACATGTATGTTTTGTAGTTGTTTGGCTAGATGGCGCACCCCCCTTCTGTCATGTGACGAGCTTGTACCAATCGGGAGGTGTCATCTGGCATGTGAAGCCTTTTTAATAATAAACGGCCGCCGGTCAGCTGAGTCTTCGTTCCGGTTTTCATCGGGAGCAGTTAGCCCCCGTGTCTCCTTTACTGCGCCAGCGCTAGCCGCGCGTTCGCCTGTCGGGGCCCCCTGCTTGCCTGCCGCTGCCGACACATCTTTTGGCGACGAGGATGGGATTCCCGCAGCGGTTCCGATCGAAGCCCCGGGAAACCAACGAGCTTCGTAAGTGAAGCGACCCTTCCCGTGTCCGCACGGCAGGCAAACGCCGCCGACGCACTCGGCTTCGCGAGGCTTCCGAGCCTAGGCCTTCTCGCCCCCTTTGTTCTTCCTTGCCCATTCCTGCGGCGAGCTCCGGCTTGCCTCCTGCACTGTCTCCTGCACGCTACCCGGCATGGCTTTTACGGCGAACCTTCCCGTTTTTTTTGAAGTGCCCGGCCCACCGTTAATCCCTTGGTATCGCTGGAAAAAAATTTTTCAGGCCCACCTCGAAGCGGCCGGCGGTGGCGACTGGACGGACGCACGACGAGCGTCCGCGCTCGTCAGCGCTCTCGGGCTTGAGGGACAACGGAAGTACTCTGCAGACCAGGATCAGGAAGCAGCAAGGCAGTTAACCTGCGCAGTGTCAGCTTCAAGCGAAGCAGCAAGGCAGTCGACCAGCGCAGCGTCAACGTCAAGTGATGCGGTCCTGCCAGCGTCAGAGTTCCTGAGACTCTTGCAGCGGCTTGACCGGCTGTTCGCCGCGTCAACAAATGTCCTGGCGGAAAGGCACGAATTCACCAGTCGAAAGCAGTTCGAGGGAGAAGGATTCCTGGAATTCATGACCGCATTGAAGGAGAAGGCGGTACAGTGCAACTTCGGCACAACCTACGACGAGCGCGTCCGAGACCAAATAATACATGGGGTAGCGAACGTCAGCGTTCGCGAAAAGTTGGTGGCTCATGGCAAAACCCTGTCCCTGGACTAGGCAGAAGAAATTGGACGCTCGTTAGAAGCCTTGCATCGAGCGAACCGCGCGTTCGGCTCCAAAAATGTACGAAGAATCGAGGCATCTCAACTTGGCGTTCCGTCGACGGGCCAAGATGACCGACTTCTTCCGGGGAGCCGCCAAGATGGCCGACGTAGTCCGGGAGGCCATGAAGATGGCCGACTTCTTCTGAGAAGCCGCCAAGACGACCGACTTCTTCCGAGAAGCCGCCAAGACGACCGACTTCTTCGGAGAAGCCGCCGAGACGACCGACTTCTTCCGAGAAGCCGCCGAGACGACCGACTTCTTCGGAGAAGCCGCCGAGACGACCGACTTCTTCCGAGAAGCCGCCGAGACGACCGACTTCTTCAGAGAAGCCGCCCAGACGACCGACTTCTTCCAGGAAGCCGCCAAGAGGGCCGACATTTCGCACATGGCTCCTCCGGGAACCGTGGTGCATGCGATCGGTGTGGCAGCACGAAACATATTGCAACGTATAGGAATTGTCCAGCAAGGAACCGGCGGTGCAACGCTTGCCACACGTTGGGCCATTTTGCATCAGTGTGCCGAAAAACCCGTACTGTTCAGCACGTCTCTTCCGCAGAGACGCGGTCTTTGTCAACTTCCGCAGGACAGCCGTCCGCGTCTGTCTTGACGGTGAGCACTTTGGAAACTAAAAATGATTTACAAGTTCCAGTTGTAGTGAACGGCGTCTCCATGCGACTGCCGGTGGATACGGGAGCGTCTGTCTCATTGATGACGGCCGAAGATTTTAGAAAGCACTTTGGTCGACAGCACAGACTGTCACAAACAGTGGACTTTAAAAATTTCTCCAAGCAATGCATCGACATTCAAGGCCTGTTTCAAGCCACTGTCCAGTTTTTCCAAAGGTCATGCTCCGTCACGTTCCACGTAACGACTACAGGAACATCACTGCTGGGTTTAGACGCCATCCAACGCTTGGGCATACAGATCGACGGTACGTCGCTGACATGTCTACCATCGCTTCCTTCAGTACAGAGCCCCACAGGTGTGCCTCCGGGTTTTGATCACCTTTCCAGTGACGAGTTGGGTCTCGTCAACAACTTTGTGCACCGAATTCATCGGCAGCAAGATGCGAAACCAGTATCTTCAAAGTTGCGCCGACTACCCCTGGCTCTCCGTGACCAGGTCACACATGAACTGCGACGTCTCGAGGACTGCGACGTCATCGAGCGCGTCGAGGCTACCGAGTGGGTGTCTCCACTCGTGGTGGTGCGCAAGAAGGATGGAACCATGCGGCTCTGTGTAGATCTACGGGAACAGGAGAGTCTTGTGTCTCAAGTGCAAGAAAGGGTCTTGCAGAAACAGTGGCAGACTAAACAGTACGTAGACAAACGTAGAGGTGCTCAGGCAACTCGTATCAAGGTGGGAGACACCGTCAGAATAAGATTTAACAGGAAAGGATTCTTTAAGTACAGTAAACCTCGTAAAGTCAAGGCCCAGATAGGACCATCTATTTTTGTACTCAGTGATGGGAAGACATGGCATGTGTCTAAGTTAACCGTAGTGATGAAGGATCCAGCAGGTAGTACATTGTGTACAAGTGATAGAAACTTTTTGTACTCATATTCAAACTTGGATAGTCATTCCGATGACTCGTCTGTAGTGACGTCGTCCTTTCATAGGCATCAGTTAAGTAGTGCGTCTGACTGTATCACTTCCGAGTCTGCACAGACAGCAGTCGTCTTTGATTCCGTGGGGGAATCGGTAGCCTCCCAGGACTTGTTGGGACTTTGAGAGGAGCTTCCTGGGCAACCCTCTCCAGCTTTGAGCGACAACCACATTCAATTGTCCAACCAGGGGGAGGGAAATAGCAGTGGGACGACTGGGTCTTCAAAGTCGACCGATACGCGTCGCAACCCCCAAAGTTCTTCTGAGGTACGCACGCGTCCTCATCGTGACAGAAAACGGCCTCCGTGGCTCGATGATTTTGTTTCTGTAGTGTAGAGTGTATTTCAGTCTTCGAAATGCCACGACTAAGGGCCTCGTTGTGACATTTAGCAGACAGTCCACATGTTTCATTAACACAGGTATAAAATGTGCTCCTTGTTGCGGTGCAGTGAGTTTTGTGCCGTGTTCCTTGTCAGGCTTTGTTTGAGTGACTGCCTGTGTTTTGGTGCCCAAGACTGGTGCACGTGTATGTGAACTTGGGCAGGGACGGACTGAAATTGTTGTGGACTTAAGTGCGTGCTTTGTGTGCGACTGGTGCGCGTGTGTGAACGTGGGGGGGGAACGAACTGAAATTGCCTTTGGACTTAAGTGCGCGTCTTCTGTACGCGTTTCACTGTATGCTTGCTTTGTTTCCAGGGGGGGATGATGTATAGTGTTGCCCCCTATCAGATCTCTGTGTCATCGTACATGTGTTTTGTAGTTGTTTGGCTAGATGGCGCACCCCGCTTCTGTCATGTGACGAGCTTGTACCAATCGGGAGGTGTCATCTGGCATGTGAAGCCTTTTTAATAATAAACGGCCGCGGGTCGGCTGAGTCTTCATTCCGGTTTTCATCGGGAGCAGTTAGCCTCGTGTCTCCTTTACTGCGCCGGCGCTAGCCGCGCGTTCGCCCATCGGGGCCCCCCGCTTGCCTGCCGCTGCCGACACAACACTTATAACTAAAGGTAAACATAATTTCGCTAACAAAACAATTAAAGAATAAAGTACTCGAAGCTAGGAAACGATTTTGTGGCACTACACTTAACAACTTCACTGAAAATTCGCTGGCCAAGTTCTGGAGGTATTTAAACAGAAAGAATGTTACTGCTAGTTTGCCTACACGTGGAAAGCAGCAAGCTGACTCATTTAACAATTACTTCCAGTCGATATTCACCACCGATAACGGTGTTTTAGGAGCATTCGCGTGCTATAGTAATGAGTCTACACAACTTTCTGGCGCTCCGGTCATAAGTGTACCTGGGATTCTTTCTCTGTTGTTGAACCTTGATGAAAGAAAGAGTTGTGGTCCTGACGGAATTCCAAACTGCTTTCTTAGGCGCTATGCTGAACCAATCAGTGAATATCTCTACCTCATATATTCTAAGTCACTTCAGGACAGCTGTCTGCCCGCTGAATGGAAGGTAGCGAAAATTGTGCCCATTCACAAATCAGGCGACGTAACGTCCCCGTCCTATTACCGGCCTATATCCCTCACATGTACCTGTTGTAAAATTCTTGAGCACATCTTATTAAAATTTGTTAAAGAAGGTACTGAGACTAAAAACATCATTCGCCAAAACCAGCTTGGCTTCAGAGCAGGGTTGTCCACTGTTATACCCCTGTCAAGCGGGCAAGTTAAGTGCACTTCCAGCGAGTGCACTCGGTTTTTAAGTGCACTTTCCCAAATCTTAACATCGCAGCGGAGTGTACTCTCAGATGAGTGCACTCAAGTCGGAGTACGTTCACGGAACGCACTTTGCTGGCCGAGTGCGTAGCCTCGCCGCCAACGGTTTGAAGGAGTGCCTAGCTTCGCCACCAACGCTTTCAACGACGCAAAATGTAATGCATAGAAAAAGGACACAAAAGTTCATTTCTGTTATTGGACAGCTTTTAACAATATAATTTGTGTTTAGCGAGAAGCAAAACAGCACAATAAAGAAACGAATTTATCATGTACGCAACTAACGGCGCCAGAATGATGCAGCACTGCGGCGCCGCCATGTTCATTCAGTTCGTGTTTATTTTGGTGTGACAGCGTGCTGACCACGTTAGTCGTGCTTTGAGCCGTGTGCGTGGCATTTTGCAGCGTAGCTAAATATCGAACTCGCCGTCTTTGCTCATATATACTCGCTCATATTCTGTTCTAGCAGGATCATGAGCAGGATCAACTGTCGCACGCCGCCGTGTTGTTTTGGATTGGCTAGGCATTCGTCTTGGCCAGCATTGACTTGCAACACACTTATAATAAAGACATCTTCGTTTTTTGTTGAGACAAATAGATGAAGTTTGTTTTTATATATAATTTTACTTAAAACAATCGCTTTTTAGCAGCTTTCTCTTGTTAATGTACATCTTTAAGAACGCGCTCTGAGTCTGTCGCCATTTTTTTTTTTTTTTACTGCGAGTGCACTCTGTTTTCCCGTTAAGAAGCGCGTTGCCTAAAGTGTGACTCAAGGTCCCGAAGTGCACTCCCCGTAAGTGCACTTAACTTGCCCGCTTGACAGGGGTATTACCCAACTGGCAAAAATCTTTCATGACCTCGCAGAGGGAATCAATCATCAAAGTCAAACTGATATAATTTTCCTTGATTACTCAAAGGCTTTTGATCACGTGGCACATGCTAAACTGAATTTCAATCTAAACAAAATACTTGGCGATGGTCCCGTTACGAGGTGGATAGCCAGTTACTTATCGGAACGCCGACAATATGTGCAATACAATGACCATGCTTCTGATATCGTTCCGGTCATTTCTGGCGTGCCGCAGGGCTCTGTGCTAGTGCCATTTTTGTTCATTTTATACATAAACGACATAACATACCACATTGATGTGAAGGTGCGTCTCTGCGGATGACTGCGTGCTATACCAAAAAATAAACACTCATGCAGACCAAATAAGGTTAAACACAGCTTTGGGCAACGTCATAAAGTGGTGCAATACATGGCAAATGGCAATCAATATGGAAAAAACTGTAGTGATGTCTGTCACAAATAAGAAAACAAAACTTAATTTTCCTTACGGTACTGGCAACGGCGCTCTCAGAACAGTAACTGAAAAGAAATACCTTGGTGTGATTATCTCTGATAATCTCAGCTCTAAAACCCAAGTACAATACATTACCAAAAAAGCAATGAACAGTTTATACTTCCTTAAGCGCACCTTGCGCTTTGCGACTTCAGATACCAAGTTACTTGCATATAAAGTCCTTATCCGTCCAATCTTATAATATGCAAACTTCGTCTGGTTTCCATATATGCAAAAAGATGTACACATGCTCGAATCAGTTCAATGAAAAGCTGTTCGTTTTATCTACCATAGATACCGGCGCACTGATTCTCCCACAGAGCTGCTTTCCTACGCAAGCCTAGCCACCTTATCAAACCGCGTCACGCTCCATAGACTCAAGTTTCTTTATCGATTAATTCATAATGCATTTAACATGGATCCTGCTACTTACATTAGTTTTAATCGTTCTAGAGAAATACGTCACAAGCATGACTTTACGATTAATGAATACTCTTGTGCTAACAGCACATATTACTTTTCCTTCTTCCCTCGAGAGCCATAAGAGAATGGAACGGCCTAGATAAATCTATAACTGCGCAGGATTCCTTGAAAAAGTTCGCTGAGCTCGCAGCCTCGTCAGTCTTGTCGACAATCCAGACCTGATGATCATGTTCAGACTGTATTGATTTTGTGTTGTTGCCCACTCGGTGTCTAACTGGCGTATTACTGTACTGTACTGTATACTGTTTGTATTGTTGCCCGCTTGATGTGTAACTGGCGTATTACTGTACTGCACTGTATACTGTATTCCTGTATCTTGCTGATAAATCCACTCCTGTAACAGTCCCAGTGGGACTAACAGTATGTTAAATAAAAAAAAATAAAAAAAAATAACCAGGCTGCTGCTGCTGCTGCTGCTGCTGCTGATGATGATGATGATGATGATGATGAACTTGGCATGTCTTTGCAGTCGGCACTTCCATGCTGATAGAGCAAACACAGAAAACAGGAAAACGGGTGGTGCACCAACGTAAGCCAAAAGAAGCATTGCCGAAGCATGCATACAGCTAGCTGTACATGGAGAAAGCTACGGCAGCTAGGCTCGAAGTGCGTACGAGGTGACCATATTGAAATGTTGATGGCGATATGGTAACGCAGTTCAGAGTGTACTTGATTCTAACGTGCAGACAATTTTTGGACCCGTTTTCTCAGAAAAAAAGTGTGCGTTAGATTTGAGTAAATACAGTACTTATTTGGGCCATCTTGTCAGCCAGGGAATGAGGCGTCCGGCCGATCTGAGGACAGTAACAATTAGAGATTTTTCACAGCCGTGCATGAAAACAGACTTTCGTTCATTTTTGGGGCTTGTTGGGTATTATCAACGGTACATTCTGAGTTATTTGCAAATAGCAAGTCCTTTAATGGATGCACTTTGAAAGGGAGCACAAAGTAGCATGTACTGGGTTAAGAATGAAGAGAACGCTTTCCAAGGTTTGAAAACATTAGTTTCTCATCCTGTGATTCCCGCGCCAGACTATACAAAGGAATTCATTCTTCAGTATGACACAAGCGACAGGGGAAGGGGCTTGGTACTTAGTCAGGTCGGCGATGATTATGAGGAACATCCTATTCTCTATGCCGGCCGTAAACTAAGAGAGGAAGCCTATAGCACTTCGGAGAAGAAATGTGCCCGTTTGGTTTGGACAGCTTAGAAGTAGTTGCGTTACTTGTACGGAGCGAGATTAATCTTCGGGACCGACCACTGACGTGGCTCAATCAAATGTAAAAAAAAAAAAATGTCTGCTTGCTTCAATGAAACCTCACGCTTCAACATTACTTCTCTGCTAGATATAAAAAGGGAAAGTTGCATAGCTATGCGGATGCCTTGAGCAGGCTTATTTGAAAACTCATTCTATGTTTAAATATCCTTCAAGGGGTGTACGGTAGCACGATTAAAAGATGGGACAAAAGAAGACACACAGGGACACACACAGTGCTGTGTGTGTCCCTGTGTGTCTTCTTTTGTCCCATCTTTTAATCATGCTACCGTGCACCCCTTGAAGATGCATTACCAACAAGCCCACATTGCAACCCTCGTTAAATATCCTGACTAATTTTTAAAAAAATTTAAATTTTGTGTAGCCAAGACAATCCCCTTTCATTTAGCAGGACTCCATCCATGATTGCTAACTTTGTCGGCACGAAATTCCTTTGAAATTTGCATAGGAAAATGCAGCATTTGTTGTTTCTGCACTCATTTTTTTTTTTTTTAAGCCTGGCAGGTCTAAAGCGAGATCCAAGATATTTCAGCGCTGCACAGAGCTGTGTTGGGGGGGTTCGCTTTGCTGCTGCCTTTCATTATTAGATGTTTTGGGGTGTATGTCAGCATTTTGCAGCTGAATGCTGCGAGCCATGTCATGCCCCTTGCCACCAGCCATTCCCTTCCTGCCCAGTGGTTATCAGCAGTGGCCAGTCGAGATTTTCCAGGCTATGAAGAAGCTGTTACAATAGGCTGGCGGGCCTCTCCTGCCCCGCTGCGACAAATTGCTTCGTGAAGCCAGCAATGTGTCTCCCTCGGACAGACTACCAGTGCTAGCAAGGCGAGGCACATTTGGCGGATCAAGTATTGTTTGTTGGTTTACTGTAGCCTTCATGGACCCATGAGAAAAAGAAACTCCTGGAATAAGGTGTTCTAAGGCATTCCCTCACATACCCCGGTAACTGCCACAGTCATCTGACAAATGCTCCCGCTAACTGCAGGGTCATCCCAAGAACCAAGACTCACCAGCTTGAGTCAAGCCTGACAACACCAGCAAAATTCTGCCCTTACCTATATGGCAGGCCGTTCAAATTCATCAGTGACTATCACGTGTTGTGTTGGCTAACGAGTTTAAAGGACCCTTCAGGACACCTGGCGCGGTGGAGCCTCAAACTACAAGAATACAACATCACTGTAATCTACAAGTCCGTACAAAAACACTCTGATGCCAACTGCCTGTCTCGCATTCCCGTGGACATGCCATCCCAAGATGACCAAGACGAGGGAACCTTTTTAGGTACAATAAGTGTAGACCACTTCGCCGAGCAGCAGAGTGCATACCCTGAACTCGGAAGCCTTGCTGAGTACTTGCAAGGCAAAAGTGACGTTGTCCCGAGGGTGTTTGGGTGCCGATTGACTTCGTTTGTCTTACGAAATGACAACCTGGTGAAGAACTTTTCGCGAGCCTGCACAAACTACCTCCTGGTTTTGCGCGCAGTGCTCCGGTCAGAAGTGCTGCGCTCCCTGCACAATGATAGTGCCGCAACAACTTGGTCACATTCAAGTTGTGCGCCCTTCGTATTGGACACTGTGCACGCCGTACCATGGTGTTGTTCAGCAACAACAGGCAGCGATCTTCGTGGCACGGGTAGCCGATTTGACCCAGCTCGCATGCGCCACGCACCCGAGGTATCGCGCGGAAAGAAAGAAGACGGTTCGAGGCCAGTTTTAGAATGCGAATGCCGGGGATTTCTTCACAACCGCAGTGACATTTAGTTGTGGGCACAGGTCCGCCCTTAATAAATATAGTTGTTTTGTTAACCTGCATTCCTCAACATCGTTACATTTCTGGTGGAGATGCGGGGTATGAGTCGAGCCCCACAAATGAAAGTCAGCGTAGCCCCGACCACCAGTGAGTCCATCCCGTGGAACTGACACCTGTGCACCAGTGGACCAGCCGCTGTATTTGAGGTGATTCGCCCAAATTTGGTCCTCTTCTCTTCACGCCAAGGGAAACTCGAACAACGGACACCGCCACAATGACTAGCCAGGTAACACCGGCACAGCTGGTCGTAAGCCAACCTCGCAAGCCACCAACATTCCATGGTGACTCGTTCGAAGACGTGGAAGACTGGTTGGAACTGTTCGAGAGAGTGGTGAGCTTTAATGAATGAAATGAGAGACAGAAGTTCCGTAACGTATATTTTGCTTTGGAGGACTTCGCAAAAACGTGGTATGAAAACCACGAACCCTCTTTGTCCTCTTGGGAGCACATGTTGATGGGCGAGTTGGTTATACATGATTACAACGAAGGCGCCAAATAACACAACGGATGAAGGAAGGCGACACGGGACAACCATATAGGCGCACTAACAACTGAACGTTTTATTTCTTGACACAGGAATAAATAGCTGCTGCCAAGAATCAAAACAAAAAAAACAGTGCAGTCATCTGCATCGCACAACAAGAACACGATAAAGAACAGCTTCTAAGCGCTGCTCTCAAGATAAGCCAATTCCTTTGTCGATAGAGAAACTGAGGGTTCACTGATACAAGCATCACGAGGAATTTCGACAACTGCTAGCAACATGTGCCAGCATGGATCGTAAAGAAAAGGAGAAATTGCACTTCATGCTAGGAACCAGCTCACAAACAAGAATGTGGTGTTGTACATGAAGGACACGTCCTGCCTGTTAAGTGGGCTGATCCAAACATGAGTGAAGATAAGAAGCTGCACCATCTCATGTGTGGAGTAAAGCAGGAACTCTTCACAGTTCTCATCCGCAACCCACTGTGCACGGTCGCCAAGTTCAGATACGAAGCAACGACCATAGAAAAGACGCTTTAACAGCAGGCTCGGCAATACAACCATGAGGCAAGCTGTGCACTTGTGCCCATGTCTTCTTTGGAGGCATGCTGAACGACCTTGAATCTCTGCGGGAGCTCATCCGGTCACTGATCAGGGAAGAGCTCAACAAGTTGCAGACTCCTCAGACTCCAGCTGTACTATCTATCGTGTACGTTGTCCGGGACGAACTGAGGCAGGTCATACGGGATCCAGAGCGTGAGTCACAGTCGATGCGGCGCACCCCAAAGAACACTGACGTACTCAGGCAACCCACTGTACGCAGTAGTGGAGCAGTTGTGATGACCTTTCCCTACCTGCCGACAGTACGCAGTGCACCTCATCTGCTGGAACCACTGGCTGCCTATCCGCCTCCAGAACGTAGTGCACCTCGTTTTGTGGAACAAAGACCCCGGAAAAGTGACGTCTGGCGTGACCACGAGCGCAAGCCTCTATTTTCACTGCGGAGAAGCGGGTCACCTGTATAGGTTCTGCCTGTACCGTCAAGCTGGATTAAGGGGTTTTCCCTTAAGTGCACCATGCCCCCGAAACGGTGAACAGCCAGCAGAGATCGAGGAATGCTTGTCCACCACGTGCCAAAGCCCCATTACTCCTCGCCAGCATCAACCACAGTCATTGTCGCCCATGCGCTACCGATCGCCTAGCCCACACGCGTCTCCAAGATTGCCTAGGCGTCGTTCCAAGCCCACACCAGGAAAACTGAAGCAAGCGACCCGTGGAGGTGAGACCGCTGATAACCAGAGTTACGAAGATCCTCTAACACAGTTCCAGTGTGATGACGAGATACTTCCAGTAAACAGATGCAGGAATGAAACAATTACATCAGATTTGCAGTTGATTATAGACAGATGCGTGCTGAATTCCTTAGTCGACACTGGCGCTGATTATTCGGTACTAAGCTTCAAGATGGCGAAGCACCTGAAAAAAGTTGTGACGCAGTGGACTGGACCGCAGATATGCAAGCCAGGCGGTCATCTTATTACGCCTCTTGGCCTATGCACTGCCACATTGTTCACAGGAACTTATATTGGGAATGGATTTTCTACAAGCTAACGGCGCCATAATTAACCTACATAGGTCCAGTGTTTCTTTCTCGACAAAACAAGCTATACCTGTGGAAGAATCGGAGGAGTGACGTCTTGCTTCACTGTGCGTCGTTGATGATGTAACTGTGCTGCCACGCTGCAGTTTAATGGTTCTTGTGGAGAATGAAACATTTTACGACTGTGAAGGCATAGCAGATGGAAACATAGAGCTCCTTTTCAACAAAGGTAGTTGTGTGGCTCGGGGTCTTGTTCACTTAAGTGATGACCATGCAAATGTCGTACTTAGGAATCTCGGAAATGAATTCCAACACATCGCACAAGGAACAGCTATTGCCTATTTTCACGAGTTCTATGCAGCGAGCGAATTATGCAGCCTAACGACGTCAACTGCTCTGCCAAGAACCTGCAGTGTCGACAGATCAATTACCGTCAACCCGAGACTCCCGAAAGCCCAAAAGAAACGAATATATGCCCTGATAAAGGATTTTTCTTACTGCTTCTCCACTTCTTCAAAGGTATGGCACACGTCTGTTGCAAAGCACCGAATCATAACAGAGGATGCCACAAGACTGGTATGCCAGCGCCCGTATTGAGTTTCACCGAAAGAAAGGGAGGTCATCAAGAAGCAAGTAGAAGAGATGCTTTCAGTTGATGTTATTCAGCCTTCCAGCATTCCATGGGCGTCTCTCATAATGCTCGTTAAGAAAGAAGATAGCACACTTCGATCCTGCGTCGACTACCGTAAATCGTACAGCGTAGCTAAGCGGGATGTATAACCCCTTCCACGTAGCGACGATACATTAGATCGTCTCCGATGTGCAAAGTTTTTCTCCTCCCTGGATCTCAAGAGTGGATATTGGCAAATAGAGGTGGATGAACGGGACCGTGAAAACACAGCATTCGTAACCCCTGATGGCCTCTACAAATTTAAAGCGCTTCCATACGGCCTCTGTTCCGCTCCTGCAGCGTTCCAGCGAATGATGGACGCTGTGCTTGCAGGATTGAAATGGCAGTCGGGCTTTAGTGTATTTGGATGATTTGGTCATATTTTCTGCAACATTTGACCAAGACCTAGAGTGCCTGCGACTAGTATTAGAAGCTGTTCGCGCAGCAGACTTGACAATTAAGCTGGAAAAATGTCAATTCAGCTTCGATGAACTTCGGTTTCTCAGACACTTCATCAGTGCTGAAGGCGTTCGGCCAGGTCCCGAAAAGACAGCAGCTGTTGCGAGGTTCCCGACACCCACAGACAAAAAGTGAGTCCCACATTTTTTGAGTTTGTGCAAATACTACAGAAGATTTGTGGAAAACTTTTCAAAGCTTGCTGACCCCCTTGCTATACTAACAAGACAAGATGAACCTTTCATGTGGGAAAGCGAACAACAAGATGCCTTTGACGAGTTAAGGAAACACCTGCA
Source organism: Dermacentor andersoni (assembly GCF_023375885.2). Classification (NCBI taxonomy): domain Eukaryota; kingdom Metazoa; phylum Arthropoda; class Arachnida; order Ixodida; family Ixodidae; genus Dermacentor; species Dermacentor andersoni. The sequence goes on from NC_092815.1 coordinate 251,017,603, forward strand.
AGCTTCTCCAATCCTTACCCATTTTGATGAGACAGCCGACACTGAAGTTCATACCGATGCGAGTAATGTCAGCCTCGGTGCCATACTAGTGCAGTGGAAGAACGGCCAGGAGAAATTAATGGCTTATGCCAGCCATAAGCTCTCGAAAGCAGAGGCAAACTACTCAGCAACTGAGAAAGAGTGTCTTGCAGTCATTTGGGCAATATGTAAATTTCGACCCTACCTCTATGAAATCTCGGGAATCCATCTGGATGACTAGCAAGATAGAGCCTTAGGCTTCAAGAGTATGATATTACTGTCGTATACCAATCCGGGAGAAAACACAGCAAGTCCGACTGCTTGTCACGCTCACCAGTTGAGACAACTGTGTCGGAAGAAGAGGATTTTCCGTTCTTTGACATTGTTGATGCGTCACAAATCACTCAACAATGAGGTGACCCAGAATTGCTTCCACTTATACAGCACCTAGAGGGACTCGATGTTCAACTTTCGCATATTTTCTCTAGAGGGCTATCCTCGTTCTGTCTGCGAGGAAGTGTCCTCTAGAAGAGAAACTTCGAGAACAATGAGACAAAGTTATTACTTGTCGTACCCACAGCTATGTGAGAAGAATTTTGCATGCATGTCGCTATGAACTGACATCTGGATACATGGGCATGAGCCGTACATTCGCCAGGATTCGTCTGAAGTACTACTGGCCTGAGTTATTGGCATCAGTGCAGCACTATGTCAAGACTTGTCGCGAGTGTCAAAGGCGCAAGGCTCCATCCGTAAAACTGGCAGGCCTCCTCCAGCCAATAGAGCCACCAAAAGCCCCATTCCAACATATCGGTGTGGACCTCCTTAGACCCTTCCCAACATTATCTTTAGGGGAAAAGTGGATAGTTGTGGCCATGGACTATCTGACCTGTTTTGAGAAACTGATTCTCTGTACAGTGCAACGGCTGTCGAAGTTGCAAAATTCTTTGTCAACGATATCGTATGCAGGCAGGGTGCTCCCACAGTTGTTATTACCGATTGTGGAATAGCCTTTACTGCGGACCTAATGAAGCGCTTGTTGCAAATGACACACACTGGTCATAGGTGAACCACGGCATACCACACTTGGACAAATGGTTTAACTGAACGCCTCAACAGAACACTAGCTGACATGCTTTCGATGTATGTTGACTTCGAACATAGGCTGTGGGACGAAATTTTGTCGTACATCACCTTCGCATATAATACAGCTGTTCAAGAAATAACACGAGTCGCCCCGTTTGAACTTGTATTCGGCCGAGCAGTAACCACAACTTTGGATGCTATGTTGCCGTTAGAGGAAGAAAATAACTCATCTGACCTAGATGATTTCTTGCAAAGAGTCGAGGAGGCACTACAGATGGCAAGGTACCGAATCCGCCGCCAACAATGCATCGACTCCAGCCGATACAACCAGCGACGTAGTGAAGCTCATTATCAGCCCGGTGACAAGGTGTGGGTATGGACCCCAGTGCGACGCCGTGGGCTGTCTGAAATGCTTCTCTGCCGATACTTCGGCCCTTACGAAATACTTTGTCGTATAAGTGACGTCACTTGCGAAGTGAAATCTGCTGGACGCAAGAGCCCAAGATGGCGCAACTCCACGGAAGTTGTGCGTGTTGTCTGCATGAAACCCTACCACGAGAGGTCAAGAAAAAATAAAGTGAGAGCCCACAGGAGCCCCTACTTCCTCTTAGGCATTGGGCCGATGCGGTAAGGAGGGGGATAATGTCGCAACAACTTGGCCACATTCAAGTTGCGCGCCCTTCGCATTGGGCACTGTGCACGCCATAATGTGGTGTTGCTTATTTATTTATTTATTTATTTATTTATTTATTTATTTATTTATTTATTAAATACTGCAGACGTGGTCCAAGCAGGGAGGGCGACATATGGTACATGCAATGAAAATCAGATTGACAAAACAAACAGAACCATGAAATTACAAGATTAGGAAGTGGATTCAATTATACAATTCCATTTGGTTACGGAGGAAAAAAGAAAACTTATATGTGTTTGTTCTTACAAAGTAAGGGGCTAATGCATCATGTTTGTGGTGGCTTGTAGTTCTGGTCGATAAGTGCGATAAATGTTCAGATGGGTCAAGGGATGAATGGTTGGTGTGAAGTAGTTTAAGGAATTCAAGTCTCTGTTTCTTCTAAGTTTGAGTGGTTCAAGGTTGTTAATTTCCATAAGTTCGGTGGGGGAATCACATCTGGAAAATTTGTTCAATATAAATCTGACCACTTTTCTCTGAATTCTCTCAAGACTATTGATATTAGTTTTTATGTATGGATCCCAAACTATGCAAGCATATTCCAGCTTAGGTCTAATTAGGGAGCTGTAGCATAGCATTTTAACATTAGATCGGGCTTTCCTAAGTTTGTGTCTCAACAGGCATAGCTTTCTGAAGGCTGAAGCGCAAGTGTTAGTTATGTGATCGTTCCATGATAGTGTATTGTTAAAGGTCACTCCTAGGTATTTATAGCTAGTGACTTCATGAAGAGTTGATGGACCTAACTGATATGTATAAAGCAGGGGTGATTTCTTATGTGTCATTCGAAACAGTACACTTTTATCTGTGCTTGGTGTCATTCCCCAGCACCTGCACCATGCAAGAATATTATTTAAACTACAACATAAACTAGTTTGATCATGGAGAGAAACAATATCTTTAAAGAGCAAATAATCGTCAACAGGCCGTGATCTTCGTGGCACTGGTAGCCGGTTGGACCCGGCTCGCCTGCTCCACGCGCACGAGGTATCATGTGGAAAAAAAGAAGACGACGGTTCGAGGCCAATATTAAAATGTGACGGCCAGGGATTTCTTCACGATCGCAGTGACTTTTATTTGTGGGCAGTGGTTCGCCCTTAATAAAGATTGTTGTTTTGTTAACCTGTGTTCCTCAACATCGTTACAATAGGACAGCAGGACACCTCGGGTTTTCCTGTACGCTTGCAAGAATATAAGAAAAGTACTATTGGCCGCGCCTGACCACTGACATCGCCCGCTACGTCATGACATGCCATGATTGCCAGTGCCGCAAAACACCACCGACAAGGCCAGTAGGTTTACTACAGCCTACTTAGCCTCCTTGCTGACCGTTCCAGCAGATCGGGATGAATTTGTTGGGACCCTTTCTAACGTCAACATCTGGAAACAAGTAGATAGTAGGGGCCACTGACTACCTTACCCGCTACGCCGAAACAAAAGCCCTGCCCAAAGGTAGTGCAGCGGAAGTAGCTAAATTTTTCGGCGAGAACATCCTGCGATGACATGGTTCACCAGAAGTGCTCATTACTGACAGAGGAACTGCTTTCACAGCTGAGCTTACTCAAGCCATACTGCAGTATAGCCAGACAAGTCACTGGAGGACCACTGCCTACCACCAGCAGACGAATGGGCTAATGGAAGGACTGAACAAGATGCTTGCCGACATGTTAGCGATGTACGTCAATGTGGAACACAAGACATGGGATGCCGTCCTTCCATATATCACCTTTGCTTATGTCATTTTCCATTGTATAAAGATGTCATCACCAAACACGCTTGTTAGAGTGCTAACATGTGTTCTTCTATAACTCATGACTTGCTTTTGTTGCGAGGAGAGCGAGTAGCGCATTTTCCTAACAAGGAAGAGGTGATGTGGTATCCTGTGTTGGATTCTGGTTCCGGTTTTGGGTCATTTGTGTCAGGGCGCCACTCAGTGCCAAACACTGTAAGTTGCCTGCTGCGTTTCCCCTCGCTGAAATAAAATCATTCTTTGTCTGGTCCCCGACTTGAGCAGTCCGGTTCTTTATTGCGGAGCCGTGCGCCCCAGCCGTTTTAGGCCTCATGCCATAGGTCCTCTGTCCGGCCACCCTGTTGAAGCCACAACAAACTGTCAACGAGGTAAACTGTTTGTTTACTCTTTTTCTACGTGCCCTGGCCATTCTACTCCTGCTCTTATCCTGCTTCGGGCATGCAAGACGCTACATCTACTTCTGCTTCGTCCACCTCAACTCCCCCGCCTTTGTTCTCGGTGCCCAGCATGGCGTTCGCACCCTCGTGCCGCCTTTCCTTGCATAACCTGGTACTCCTTTCGTACCGTGGCTCACGTGGGAACATTCTTTTTGTACGTTTCTCCAGGCAACCGGATGCAAGGCCTTACAAGACGACAAGAAGAAAGCTATTTTACTCAATAACTTGGGCTTCGAGGGGCAGCGTCTCTACTACGACCTCGCATTGCAAACGGACCTGACGGCTACTACATTCGAAGACATTCTTCGCATCTTCGACTAACACTACGAAGAAAGCACCAATCCCCTGGTGCACCACATTATCTTCTGGGACAGGAAGCAACTACCCGGGGAAACCTTTCAGGACTTCGTCACCGTGCTACAAAGGCTAGCACCTGCTTGTGTGTTCGGCGCTTGGTTCGACGAGTCCCTTCGCGACCAAATCCTGCAAGGCGTCGTATCAGCAAGAATACGAGAAAGGCTACTCTACGAAGGATCGTCCCTCATGCTCAAGAAAACCGAGGAAATTGGATGAAGCGTGGAGCAAGTTGACAAGGATCTTCAAGTCTTCAGCAACCCGTCTGTTCAGCGCATTTCGATGCAACGCCAAGATGGCATCGACAGCCATCACCTTTCTCGCCCGGGCGCTCAAGATGGCGGTCCCCACCACCCTTCTCCCTCGACCCGGCGGCTTCAAGATGGCGCTCCACGGCATGCAGGACAGTCGCATCCTCTGGAGGCCAGCCAACCTAACGCCTGGCCCGAACTCTGCGAAGCCAGTCGAGACATTGCAGTCCATTGCTACCGATGTGGTTCACCTCACCACATCGCATCTGATCCGGCCTGTCTGGCAAAGCACGTTACCTGCCGTGCGTGCGGAAAAGTGGGACATTACGCTTCGGTTTGCCATTCGAGGAACCGAACACAGCGACAGTCTCCTGCTCGAACACAGCTTGTTTCCGCTACCACTGATACAGAATCAGCCACTAGAGTGCCGTTTGAGCTTACAATTCAAGCACCAAATTTCCATCCGGCAACAATTCATGCCGAAGTTCTCATTGCGAATACTACACTCAAGCTGCTCGTGGATACAGGAGCTATGGTGTCGCTGATGAACAGCTCCCAGTACGAAGAACATTTCAAAGTTTTTCCATTATCTCCTTCAAGTCTTCAACTCGAGAATTATTCGTAGCAAGAAAAATTCTGCATTCAGGACATTTCTCCGTGCTCATCAAGTACCACAACAAGGCTGCAGTAGTGACATTTCACGTCAAGAACCAAAGCACTTCTTTTTCTGGGCTTAGACGCCATTCAAGCTTTGGGCATTGACATTCAAGGGTCTTTGTTCACGTGTTAACAAGTGTCAGGAGTTCCAGCTGACCCAAGCGTTCAGCTTCCGTCTCTTCCACACAACACTCCAACAGAGTTCGCCCATCTGTTGTCAGGACAATTGGGACCTGTAAAGGGCTTCAACCACGACGTTTGTCTCCGAGCTTCAGCGCAACCAGTCTCAGCGAAACTGCGTCCTCTACCTCTGGTTCTCCGTGAGCTAGTCTTCGCCGAGCTTAAATGGCTGGAATCACCTGATGTCATCAAACGAGTCGCTGCATCTGAGTGGATTTCTCAGTTTGTCGTCGTTTGGAAGAAGGACAATTCCATTCGACTTTGCGTCGATCTTCGAGACCCCAACAAGGCTATCATCATCGACGCCTTTCTGCTACCGACAGCTGACGAACTGTTGCATCGACTTTCTGGTGCTCTTGTCTTTAGTAAGTCGAACTTGCAGTCCGTTTATCATCAGGTTTTAACCCTCCCATGCGAATTCGGCTCTGAACGCCAAAAGTCTTTCCTTACATGTTTGTTAAGTAAATAGTGCATAAGTAGTATCCTTCAAATGGGGGGATTTCTGGCAGCATAAAGGGTACAATGCGCACACTGTACTTACTGCTATACTGCAGATTTATCAGTGGGTCCTAGTGGCAGGAACACATTGCTTGATTTCTTAGCATCCTTGTAGAAAGGATACTATACATTTCTTGTACGTTACATTTCCTGCAGCATAAGCATGTAGTATGCACATTCTCACTACGGTAATAGCCGCCAGACGAATTTGTCTTTCATGCCAAAAAGTTTTGTTATTTAGGTCCTTAGCAACCTCACAGGGGGACTATCCCAACTTCTTTTGAGTGTAAAGTGCTTTATACGCGCAACCTCCAATCCATGACAGCCACAGAGCTGTCTCGAGTCAGGCTCAGGGCGAATGAGCCGCGCATCAGTGCTGTCCCAGGGGGCACACAGATGTTCGCATTGTCTACTTTTTCTATTCTATGAACTCTTTTTCATGTGTGATCTGTGTGTGCAAGTGTGCATCTCGTCGTCTTCCCAAGACGGGTACGGAAACTCTTCAGAATGGTAATGCAGTCATGTTTATTTTCAGTCTTCATGTTGTGCATTTCTCTTAAAATGGGGAAGCCAAAGATGTCATTTTTTATTGTATAAAGGTGTCATTACCAAACGTGTGTTACAGTGCTAACATGTCTTCTTCTGTAACTAGTGACGTGCTTTTGTTTCGAGGAGAGCGAGTAGCACATTTTCCTCCTAAGGGAGAGGTGATGTGGTATCCTGTGTTGGATTCCGGTTTCAGTTTTGGGTCATTTACGTCCGGGCGCCACTGAGCGCCAAACACTGCAAGTTGCCTGCTGCGTTACCCCTCGCTGAAATGAAATAATTGTTTGTCTGGTTCCCGACTTGAGCAGTCCGGCTCTTTATTGCGGCACTGCGCGCCCCGTCCGTTTTAGGCCTCATGCCGTGGGTCCTCTGTCCAGCCACCCCATTGAACCTACAACACATGGCAGTGCAAGGAACAATACAGATTGTGCCGTTCGACCTGTTTTATGGAAGGAACCCAATGACGACTATTAACGCCAGGCTGCCGCACGTCACCAACGAAGGAAATGCCGATGTCACCACCTACTTCTAGCTCGCCGAAGAAGCCCGACAGCTAGACCGCCTGCACATCAAGAACCAGCAGAGGACCAACAGCTGGCACTACAATCTTGGATGACGCTACGTGGAACCAGCGGAACCAATACCAGCTACGTGGAACCAATACCACCCCGGTGACACAGTTGAAGGGCTGGTATTGTGTTGCCGGGCAGCACGTCAACAGGACTTGATGGCATCCCAATTATGTTAATAAAGACATTGGACCCAAAATCTAAGCAAGCAGTAAGAGAGGTAGTGAGCAAAACGATAATGCACGGTTAAGCCCGCGATGGGGCGAGACTAAGCAGGATGAACATGATATACAGGGTGTTCAAAATTGAGCTTCATGGTTTTTTAAAATTTAGGCACTGGGAGGCATGTGAAGACCACCTGTGCAGATAACTTATGTGCCCAGGGGGACACAAAGTTAGATAATTATCGCTGGCAGCAGCCCAATTAACTAAAATTGAATGATTACCTTATTGTTGAATGCAGTAACTGGGTATGTTTGTATTTAAAAGTTAGAGGCAGTCGTGTTTCTACACAGTATCAGTTGGAAGAATTCTTCTAGCATGTACGTGCTTTGAGATATCTGACTCCAAATTTTAATTGTTGTTCGCATGATTACGCATGCAAGAGAATTGTGATCGGTGCAACGCTCCTCCCTAATGTGATGCAGCTGTTACGTGCGGAGTTTAGTCTGAGATGGAACACTGGGTTGAGGAAGGTGAGCCACAGTCCATATTTAGTTAGAGACATTACGAACCATTATAAGACGGAGAGGCGCCATTACCCTGATCCTCACAAATCGCTTAGCAGAGAACAGCAAGCGATCTACAGGCAAATACAGGCAGGATCCTTCCCGCACCCTTACCTTCAAAACAAGATGTACCCAGAAAGGTACGAGAAGGACTGTAACTTCTGCAAAACACAGTTAGGCACGCTCCAACATGTCATTGGAGTATGCGATTTCATCAAGGCGATCCCCCCACCTCTTAGCTGCCCCGCTACCTTACCCCATCCCTCATCCACCCTTACCGAGAGATGGGAGACCTTGCTAACCAGCACCGCCTTGGAAGACCAGCTCGTCCTGATCTCCAGGGGCCAGGCGGTTAGGGAAGCATATGGGTCCCGTGAAGAGGGAACCACTTCCATCGACGGCGTCTAAGATGATGTCGAGCTCGGCTCAATAAAGTTGTTTCTCTCTCTTAGTCTGACAATGGGACGGAGGCAATGGCAAAGGTAATTGTCCCCCTTCCCTTCTTGGCTGACAAAATAAAAAATTGAAGAACCCAGAACCGCAGTCGTAACACGCGACCAGGCTGCCTGTAACGATGGTGGCAGCTGCCATGCCGAGATAATGGCGTGAGCAGGGAAGCTGGAGGTCAGTACGCATGCGTAATGGTGACTATTTGAGCGGGCATGCTCCTTGCCTGGGCTATGCAAATAAAGTGACTGCTAATTTCCAAGTACTGTAAGTTTTATTGAAATCAAGAGCAATGACAGCACGGCACATTGCACTGTTATATCTTGATTTCGCCACCCGCCGTGGTTGCTCAGTGGCTATGGTGTTGGGCTGCTGAGCACGAGGTCGCGGGATCGAACACCGGCCACGGCGGCCGCATTTCGATGGGGGCGAAATGCGAAAACACCCGTGTACTTAGATTTAGGTGCACGTTAAAGAACCCCAGGTGGTCGAAATTTCCGGAGTCCTCCACTACGGCGTGCCTCATAATCAGAAAGTGCTTTTAGCACGTAAAACCCCATAAGAAAAGAAGATCTCTTGATTTCGCCAGCCAAGAGAAGAAGGGGAACAGTTGCCATCTTTACCCATGCCTCTGCCCTGTTGTCAGACTAAATGCCACATGTAACAGCCACGTCACATCAGGGAGGAGCTTTGCACCGATCCTAACTCTCTCGCATGCGTAGTCATGCGAATGACAATTCAAATTTGGAATCAGATATCTCGGAGTACAGCCATGCTGTAATTCTTCTAAGTGAAACTGCATAGAAACATGACTGCCTGTAAATTTTGATTACAAAAACACACTTACTGCAATCAAATTTTATTTCATTTTATTTATTTCGGCATTACAGTACATTACAGCATGTACAAAAATGCTGGGGGCGTAGACTAAAAGCCAGAAGCTTGACGTGGTCTGTACCTGATAGTTGCACTTTGACAGGGGCAACAGGAAATGTTCGTATCCGACAAGCTTACAATGCCAAAACTATACTTTGAAAAATAAAACTAAAAGTGTTGAAATTAACATTAATACGGAAATACTTTACTTTTGTGTATGACATCAAAATTTATCAAAACTTGGAGAATCTTTCCAGCACAAAATCAAAACTTAACAGCAGCAGCTTTACAGAAAACAATGCTGGTTGTTTAAAAGAGTAGGCATTGTATATGCAATCATTTGTTGGCCATAGTTAGTATGGGTCTGTGGCGTAAACCAAAAAGCGATTTCGCGTGTGTCATAAACGTGCATTCTTTCAGTCAAATTAGCAAGTTCTTTCAAGCACAGATTGTTTGTTTTAATGCCTTGTTTGTAGCGTGTCATTAGTAAAGCATCGTACAGGTCTGCAACAGGTTTTTACAGATGAGCCCTGTGTGTGGGTTATACGGAGCATTAACAATCAGACAGCCTTTTTCTGTAATCTAGAAAGCCTCAGAATGTTGGAAATTGTGGTGGTTCCCCAGACAAGCTAGCAATAGCACAGTTTTGAAAGGAGAAGTGAATTATACAAGTTTTACTTTCTCAGGCAAAAGAAAACGTGTGCGCGATAATATACCAACCGAGCAAGAAAGGCTGGAACAAACAATCAGACTGCGAATCCCAGGACATGTTCTCATGAAAGAGTAGATCAATACATTTCACAGCAGGAACCACCTAAATTTTTGATGTAACAAGAAAAAGCGCTAAATCAAAGTTGAACACATTGTATGGCTAGTTGGTGCATAGCTTTCAATAGGTGAAGCGCCAATAGTGACGGCACACAAGAAGAAATAAAGACAGGACAAGGCGCTTTGTCCTGTCTGTATTTGTTTTTGTGTGCCGTCACTATTGGTGCTTCACCTATTGAAATCAAAGTTGACTTCCTTGTTTTTAGCTCTAAATAAAATCGCTCGTTTTTGAAGTATTTATAGTTAGCGAGTTGTTCAAACTCCAGGTATGCAGTTTCGCAGGTACGTTATTTGCTCTGGTTTGAATTTCCAATAAATCTGATCCTAAAAAAATTACGCTAGTATCGTGAGCATAAACTATAAATTGGGTATTTTCATCTACTCCTACTACGTCATTAATATATACATTAAAAAGTAGAGGCCCTAGGATGCTTCCCTGCGGTACTCCGCTGTTTAGGGATCGAAAGCTTGATTTATAGTTGTTCAGTTGTATCTGCTGCTGGTGATCACTCAAGTAGCTTTGCATAAGTGTGTAAAATGCTCCACGGAATCCGTAATGCTCTACCTTTTTTAAAAGTGTGGTATGATTAATTTGATCGAAGGCTTTGGAATAGTCTATAAATATTCCAACTATGTAATGTTGACGTTCGAAACCATCTAATATGATTTCTTTTTGAGGAAGTAACGTGGATTCCGTGGAATGTCTTTTACTAAAACAAAATTGAAACGTCGTTATGATGTTATGGCGACTCAAAAAACTATTCATTCTTATGTGAATCAACTTTTCAATAGCTTTGGAAAAAATGGGCTGTACGGAAATAGGCCTGTAGTTTGATACATTATTTTTATCACTGCCACGAAAAATAACGGTGACTTTAGCAACTTTTCTCGGGAAATCGCCAGAAGAAAATATTAGATTGATCACATGTGTTAGGGCTGGGGCAGTGACGTCAAGCACGTACTAGACCGGTCGAATTTGGAGATCATCAGGGTCGGCGCAGTAGCTATTTTTGAGGGACGAGAACACTGCTACAACTTCTGGCTGGGAGACTGGAAACAAATGCGCGGATTCCCGCGTTTTCGAAGGCATAAATTCCATGCAGGAAGTATTATGCACACTACTTGCGACAGAGGCAAAAAAATTTTTAATAAGGTCAGCTAGCTTACGGCCAGTGTAAGTATCGTTATCTAATTTGATCTCAGTGGGACCAGTGTTTTCTTTAGAATAACCTTCTAAGAATTTAGCCTCTTCCAGACAAGTTCTGGATTTCTAGATACTTCGTGATTGAACAAGATATAAAAGTATCATTCTTTTTGTCTGCGCAAAAGGCTATTTGTTTTATTCTGGTCTTTCTTAAACACTTGTAAATCGGAGGCACTTTTTGTCCTAAGGAACTTTTGAAACAGAGCATTTATATCGATGATAGCTTTCAAGCATTCTGAAGTAAGCCACAGCTTTCTTGCCTTATGGGGATGGGTCTTTTTGATGTAAGTTCTCAGTTGCTTGTACATGATGAATGTTTGCACATAATGGAGGAAGCGAACCAGAAAATTTTCTTGCAAATATTTGGACAACAGCAGGGAAGCAAGCCAAGAAATATCGGTTAAGAAAAAGGTTAAAGAAACAGAGAGAGGTCTGTGGAAAATAGGGGTGCAGATGAAAGCAGCACTGGGTACAGAACTTTCAAGCAGAAAATTACCAAAGAAAATATATACGATAATTCTAGGGGAAGCTCCTTGTTGTTTGAAGCCAAGATAGGAGTATTGCGAACTAAGATGTACGGAGTCAAGTACCAAGGGATAGACACATTATGTGGTGCATGTGGAGAGGAAGAGGAAACGGCAAAATATACTTTTCTGTAAATGGCTTCACCCTACAGTTCAGAGCAACGGGGCGGACTTTTTCAAAGCATTGGGGTTTAGGGGCATTGGAGGAAAAATAGACATTAAACAGGGTAGAAATAACCAAACGGAGGTTGTCTGATTGGTGGCTAAAATCAAGGCAAGAGTGAAATTTCGGCTTCCACTAAGTACAATATATATTATTAGTCATGGCGAGCTGGCGTGTGCCTCTGCCTGATTTAAATGGTTCAACTGTATCCATCCCTCTGTCCGTGTTTAGGTTTTGACCCCGATACGTCTATAAAGACTCGGTGTGAAACTATTGCGACACTATTTCAGACCCTACAAGATTATCCGACGCATTGGCGCACTGGACTATGAGGTTGTGCCAGACGGTATTTGAATTTTTTTTAATGCAGAAAGGGGGTGGTTTAAGTGATCCCCTTCCCTTGCGGTAAAGTATATGTGGGGCAGTCGTGTTAATGATTGACTTCGGGAACACAACGCATCATTAAAATCCACAAGCTATACTCATCTAGCCATACACTGCAGAAACTACAGCAATGGTGGTTGTAAGCCACAGTTTAGTGACACACACATTATTTTTAAACACAAAGATCAAGAAACTCATGAAATAGTTGAGGCATACCATATTAGGAAAAAGGGTAGTGACGTTGCATCAGTCAAACAATGATTATGCTGCACGATAAAGAGTGTGTATCTAGGTAGACAACGATCACTATAAAATTTTGAGGGGTCTGAAGCCATGGCGCTGGCGCCATGAGTGTTTCATCTTGCTTTGCTGCACATGTGCGAGAATACTGTAACATTTTTATAAATGTATGTCTGTCCATCAATAAATTCAGTTGTGAGTTAAATGCTTTCCTGTCTACCTCCCTATTTGTGTCCCCATCTTATGTGCGCTTCAATCAAATTTCAAACATGAGCATCAACCAACTGGCCCAGCTCGCCATCTTGATGCTTTTCCACCTCAACTCGTATGCCTAGTGATGGGGGCTAATCTCTGCATCATGATGCGACGTCATGTTGTCGACTTCTGTTGTCTTGGAGCGTGCGCACAAAATCTCTCCAACCTCTCCACTAGCTGCCTGGCTGTCGACCCACAGTGAGAACTGCCCAAGTAGCTTGCATTGCAAACATTTTTACGGATGGGTGGACGCATAACTGTGAGTGGCCTGCACAGTGCAGCCACCTGGTGACACAGATCAACCAGCCAAATACAGAGCTGATATTGGTGTAACCAAGTGCAAAATATTTGAAACATTTAAAAAGACCTGTTCACAATTGCACTGTTGCCGAAAATTCACACTAGCAGCAAAGTAGAATACACTTGGTTACTTCTGTATTAGCTGTGTGTGTCTGGTTGAGCTCTGTGCCACCAAGTGGCTGCACCCTGTAGGCTGTTCATGTTTGTGCCTCCCCCACTCTGGCAAAACGCCCAGTCCACCTGCATTTACTGAAATACTATCACATGCTAAACCTCTCTATTGTAATAATCCTCTGGCGTGAAGTGACGGCCACAAACACGCAGATCCTGATACTCGCATGTTACCTCGCAGAGGGACATAATGTTGCAGCTTGACATGTCGCCGATCACTAGATTTGCAGCTCTCAGCGCAACAGGGGCAATTCATAATCCTCACGAAAAGAAACCTTGAGAGCAACACTGGCCGCGTAGCTCACATTAACACAGACCATGTTGTAACACAAGCGGATGACACTTGCATTGTGCCGGAAATGCTTGAGTGTAGTGATAAATTGTCTTTGTGTATTCTCTTTTTGTTACTTTTTCTTTATAGAAGAAACTTAACTGATATTCCAGCTCTTACAAACAACATTTGTTCACCATAAAGTTTGAAAAATTGTTACGCAACATGGGTAGCCAATCGAACAGCTTGCCCGACTGATGTTACATGCAGCCACTATGTAGATGTTGGCGTGGTGGCTGAAAATTCAGGGGAGCAGTGCTGCTACAATCAGCAGGGATGCATATTTTAAAAATCTTATAACAAGTTAGACACTTTGCGTGAAGTGCTTAAATGTGTCACCTAATGATCAGAACGACGTAGCCTAATGACCCGGTACATTTGTACAGAATCGTCAAAATCATTTCAGGGTCCCTTTAAGATTGCAGGTTTGATGCTGGGTGCAGTGGTGGTGGTTTGATGGTGGTGAATTGCAAGAATGCTTGTCTGCTTACATTTAGGTGCACATTAAAGAACCCCATGTGGTCAAAATTGATCTAAGGGCCCCCACTGGGGCTTGCCTCATAATCTGATCATTGACACTAAAAACCCTAGGATACCTTCTTTTTAAATGGCAAAGTGGCATACTTGTTGATAACCAGATGGCACCACAATTTTATCACTCATGAGATTTCAGAAGGCATCACCTATTTCCCACGTCTAATGAAATGGCTATTGTGCTAGGTGCAGCATGATAAAATAAAAGAAAGTTGACTGGAACCTGAAGAAAAGGCACGCAGTATGTTAGATTAACAATAGCCTCCACAATGTTATAGGGCTGCATGCAGAAGAATTATGCTTGACTTGGGAATTCATTAGAGCATTGTCTAGCAACTAGGCTTGCTTACCTTCTGCACTCCTTTAATTTTGCTTAAATGTGTGGCTTTCATATGCAGTACTTGCCGAACGCAATGCCTTGGCTGTCAGTTGCAGCCCCTTTGTGGTGCGCCTGTTCTACAGCTTGCAGACACCCAGCTCCGTCCACCTGGTAAGTAATGGACCCCATGCAGCTCACAGAAATGGGGTGGAACAGGGTTCCAACAGGTCTTACTGCACTGTGCTCAGAGAGGCAGGCTTGGAATGGATACATGTTGTTGAATGTTTAAGAAGCTTTTCAGTCAGTAATGTTTACTTCCAATTCACATAGAAAAGATGACTTTAGGTGTCTCATGCCTTTAGTTCTTTGATGTCATTGCTTTTATAGATCTAATATCATTGCACAAAAATTTTTCTCTTTTTATTCTTCGTGTTATTGTGTGGAAGACTTGTGCACTTCAATTTTTTGTGCTTGCATCGACTATTAGTTGAATTTTTATTTGTCTAATTCGGTTCCAATTTCATACAAGTTTTCTTTACTCAACTTTCTGAAGAAAAAGAAAAGACGAAAGAAAAATATCACCTCGTCTGGTTTCATTAAACACAGTATCAATGGCTTTTGCAATTTAAGAAATACACTAAGACCAATCTCAAGGCTCTGTCCACCATAGGACAAGAGGCTTCAAGGAAGGCTTTCAGAAAAACTCCTCCAAGTGTGTCAAATTTGAAGTCTCGCAACTCTTGTTTTAAGATGCACAGCAATAAGCAACATTAAAATACTGACACTTGTACTTCTGTACACCTGTACGCCTGTATTGGAAGTTTGTCAAATGTCATCGATCGTTCTATCCGTTGTCTGTTGTCACCGAACCTTGTATAATCTGATTGTATGCACAATGCTAATTGTGTAGTACTTTCTGGAAGACACGTGGGCACCAGCAATTACGCTGGAACCTTCGATGACGCGTGTAAAGCTCAGCATGCTTCACCCGCAGATCAGAGATTTCGACGTCCGCTGCTGTTGTTGTGCTTTTAGTGTACGCTGCATTTGTGGGCATGGGTTTGTTGTGTGTCACTGATCTTGGGGGTGGGCAGAGGCTACGAGAGATTTGGTTGGGAGACGCTGGGAAGCACAGCAAACGGATTTTAATTAGGCTCAAAATTCAATTGACTCAAAACAAAACTCAATGAAGGAATGGTAACACTTATGTAACCCAAACGTGTCCTTATCCCTGTCTACAATTGTCTTAGGTGTTTTTTATGCAAAAGTCGGGCAACCCTAGCCTATGGCTGCACGCTATCAGGAAGGATCGTTCTTACAGACTTTTGTCGTCGCACGTTTCTTCGGAGTCCAATGCTTGTTGGATTTTCATCGTAGTCTGTGTTCTCACTGATGCCATAAATGTTGCTGCCTTGGTGTTGGCCAGTCAACTCGTCCGTCTCTGATGCTGGTGTCCCAAACTCCGTCGGTGACGTGCACTCCGGCCTCACTGGTTGGGCCTAACTCTGGGTTCTGCCGCTACTTCTTCGAGTGCCGACGAGACGCTTCGGGGACTACCGTACGTGCTGGTCTGCCTCTGAAGGGGGATCCTTCCTGGAGTGCCTGGTAGTGCCATGAGAGGCTGCAGCAGGTCCAAGGAGCCTCGCTTGAACGTCGCCGAGGTCGATGGCCACACCCTGGATCGCCAGCATCACGGACTTGACCAAACCTCCATTGCTCCCATCCCCAAGGCGATGCTGACGCTACAACCTTGGCCCAGAGACACGTCGATAATGCCAGCTCAGCGCTGCTGGTCTCTCGATAACAGCCTAGGCCACGCGCCTCGAGGGCTGTGCCACTTGGGCCAATACTTGCACATCGTCCTCTTCCTTTCTTTCTGCGCTGCATGCCTCTTACATATGACATGGGTGCCCTTTTCAGGATTTTTTTTTCCGAAGAACTGCCTTCTGTCGGTTTTCTTGGTGGTGAATTTGACTCTCCCGTTGTGACTTGGGTGATTTTTCTTGCGTCGTCGTGGCTCGCAACACATAACCACCCTGTCACACACATTTCACCACATGCACTGTTTACAACATTTGCGAGTTCATTGCTCCCACCACTTTACGTGTGTACACTTGCTCTGTACGCGTTATACTCGTGATATTTCATCGCTCCATCGCCCTACTCATAAAACTCGCTCCCAGATTCTATCCTTTAATGTACTCTATATGGAAACAGTATTCTATATGCAAGCTGAGGCTCCATCTCATTATTCTGCCATTAGTTGGCTTAGCTTTGCTCAAAAACTATAGGGGCTGGTTGTTTGTTTGTACCCTAAATTGTTTGCCAAATAGATAGATGTAGAAGTTCTTTATTGCCCATACAAGGGTGAGACGTTCCTTCTCTATGGTTGAGTAATTCTGTTCTGCATTGTTAAGTTGCCTGCTAGCAGAAAATACTGGATGGAGTCTCTCATCTTTCTCTTGCAGGAGTACTTCTCCTAATGCCTTATCGGAGGCATCAGTGCGTAGCACAAACTCCTTCCATATGGCCGGTGCCAACAGCACCGGTGGATGTGCTAACTTTTCTTTAATATTTTAAAAGCTCTCTGTTGATGCTCACCCCACTCCACGACGTTATTTGCCCCCCTTTTTCGTCAACTCTATCAATGGTCCAACTACTTCAACATACTTTGGGATAAATTCTCTATAAAATCCTGTAAGCCCCAAAAACAATTGTACTTGTTTCTTTATCTTAGGCCTGCCCACTGCTTGTATCTTGTCCAGGGTATCGTCCTTGGGCTCAACTTGTCCCATTCCCAATTTGTGCCCCGTAAATTCCACGGCGTTGTACCCTAGCTCACATTTCGTTGGCTTTATCATCAACCCAGCATCCTTTACTCTCATTAGCAGCTTTTCTAAGGCCTTAAGGTGTTCATCCCACGTATCAGTGGCAACCAGTCTCTCATCAATATAGTGTTAAAAGTGTGGCATACCACTGCAGTTTTTAAAACATTTAGATACGTTGACGACTTTTTAATCTTCATTGACTGCTCTTCTGATGCCTTCATTCTGGAAGCTAAGAAAGCGTTAGAAACGTTTCAGAAGTGCTTAGTCCCTCTTCAAACCACTCATCAGATGCCGGTAGATAGGTCTCTTCATTTTCTTGATCTTCGCCTAAACTTTCAGGACAACCACACGTGTTGGTCGTATGAGCTGCAAGCCAACAAGCCACTTCTGCCGTATGCGTCCGCACATTCTAAGCTTGTTAAGCGGGCCATTATCAGTTTGTGCTTCAAGAATGCCCTTAGCAAGTCTTGCTGTCATGTTGTGGACGTAAGCTTTGAAACGCAAGCTTTACGTTTGTCCTTGGCTAGATATCCTAGGGTGGTGCTCGTGTCTGTCACGAAACACATTTTAAGAGAAGCGCGATCCAGTACGCAGAAGTCAGTTGCCAATGCCCCTTCCAGCACACGCCCTAAATTAAGTGTCATACCTTACATGCACGGGATATCCCACAACTTGAAAAAGATTGCCCAAAGGGCGAATGTAAGAGTTGTTTTTTCTGCTCCCAACAAGCTCGGCAGGCTTTTCAGGCTGACGGATCCAAATGCCGCCCCTTCTGATAAGTGCAGAAAGCATCACCGCAAAAAGTTTGTCAAGTGTGTCCACCGGGTGGTGTACAACCTCCCGCTTTCATGTGGGAAGAAATATATCGGACAAACTGGGTGTGCCTAGAGCAAACGAATGGTGCAACACAAATTGTTTGACACTGAACAAATCGAAAACAAGGTATGTGTTGTTTCATGCGTTAGGAACATTGGTTAAAGTACCTGATTCCCTTATGCTTGGCCCGTTCAGTGTTTCGATTGAAAAATGTGTAAAAACACTTGGTATTATATTTAATGAACATATGTCCTGGAACCAGCACATTCAGTCATTACTGCTTAAATTAAGCAAAACAGAGGGCATAATGAATAGGTGCTGACAAGATCTCCCGGTGGTAATTAGAAGATTGCCTTATGATGCCCTGTTTAGTTCTTGTTTGTGTTATTGTGTGCTAGTTTGGGTAACACTACAGCAGAGAACCTACACAAACTAGTTTTAGTACAAAAAAGGGCAGCCGGCGCGGTATCAAGCGCTTTTTATTTAGAACACACCGCGCCTCTTTTTGAAAAACATAAAATCCTAAAGTTCGAGATTTGTACACTTACACGCTACTGTGTTCCTATAAGAAAGCAGTTCAGGGCAGATTAGATGCTTTTCTCGATATTGCAGAACTTGAGCACACCCCGACAACATATCCTTTTCGGTATCAACCACCATGGCACATTCGTTTTTCGCACACACAGTACGGCCGACAGAGAATTCGGCATACATTGCCAAGGACATTAAATCACTATGACACACTAAATATTGACATCACAACGTTAGCGAAGAAAGACTTAAGTTTATTCATGCAATAAAAAAAAATTGTGTTTTGTTTTTGTTTTGTTGTGTCTAGCCATTGTGTTATATATGTATATTATGAGCACTTAGCCTTCCTATTTCATTCTTACTTTCCACATGTCCTTAGAGAGGTGTGTTTGATAGTAATGTATACTTGGATTCGTTGTATGCCTGGTACAGTGCTTTTTATGGTTTAGTAATGCTAAATGGGTTTCGCCTCCGTTGCTAATGGGTGGCTGGAGCCCAGTCAAGCTGCAGTGTAGCAGCTTTTTCTTCGGCCACCTTTTTCGCCTTGTAAAGTTGCGAAATAAAGTTGCTTACACTTTCACAATAACATTGTCTATTGCATCTCATTGTAGGGATACATGTACGTTACTAATTTGTCAACCATTCAGCATCTCCAGAATCAAGCAATAAGAACAATAACCTTCGGTAGCTACATGTCCAATGCATCCTCCCTACTCTACTCACAAAAACTAAGCAGATTCTTTCTCCGCATTCTTATATATAAATATCTGAATGGAAGGCTTCAAATTCCTTTACTACACACTAATCAATTTCTTCATGTATCAACTCGCTTTGCAAAATTAAATAACCTTCTCTTACCTAAACCCAGGACTAACTATGACAAGTCTACAGTTAACTTCTAATCAGTATCATTTTGGAATTCCTTGCCTGTAGGTCTAAAAAAGAAATCCATTGAAATGTTTAAAATGACTTTGCGCTCATACTTGTTAAACTCGTAAATGCTTCTTAATGTTCATAATCAACATCATCAACCTGGCTACACCCACTGCAGGGCAAAGGCCTCTCTCATACTTCTCCAACTACCCCAGTCATGTGCTAATTGTGGCGATGTTCATAATAATTCTTCTTATATTTATGTATATATGTTTTATTTTTTTGCTGAACTGAACATTTTTATAACTCAGTTTTTTGTATTTATCGCTGTTTACCACTGTTTACTGAAATATTGCTGTCTGATATATGGCTTTGCAGGAGGTCTCAGTCTTGTAACTTTGAGACCTCCTTCTGTATTAATATTGTCACGTGGTAGTGACGGTGAAGAAAGCAAAACGGTGAATGGCGAAACTAGTGTTTTATTCGGTAAACTTGTGCTCACAAAAGCAAGTTACACTGAAAGGACAGCAATAGCGGTGAACACAATTGGCGGTTGTCAAAATCTGATCAGCGGGTCAAGCGCGTCGACTTTTATACATCGGTCATCGAATGTTCCAGAGTAATCGCTGACACCCGCGCGTCTTCCATAAAATTCTACATTATTTGCGTCGCACATACATGCAATCGATTTACGCAAGGTTTGGTCCCAGACAGCGGCTAGAACCATCGATAACTTTACAGAAACTTCCAATACATGCAGTCACATCCTGCGCTGTGCAATAACATTTGTTAGGTGGTGAAACCTATGTACAAAAAAAGATTGCATTTCTGGAAGCTTGAAGGCGTCAAATGTAGTACGCTGCCATGTTTCTGTGAGCATTAGTACATCGATGCAGTTATACAATTTAGAAAACAAACATTCAAGCTCACTGACCTTATTGCCGATTTACTGGACATTTAACCCTTTCGCTGTCTGACCTTTCTGGCCGTGACGCCCCCCCAGTGTCGGCTTGGTTTCAGGGAACGAGCATAACAGGGAATGAACATAGCAATTTATTTTTGATTATGATTGGTATACAAACAACATAGTCACTGCAATATGCACATTTCAGTGTTCTGCAGGTGTTGTTAGTAAACATCATCATCATCATCAGCCTGACTATAACATCCGTTCAACATCCGAATCTGACGATGCGGAACTCCCCTCTTCCTCGCATGAGACAGTCCGAATCCGAGCTCAGCTCGTATTCTGAATCGGAATTGAGCCACCGCTCCAATGAGCAGACGAAGGTCCGCGCGCTCAGCCATCTGAAAGTAATCGCGCGCAGGGAGGATGCGCTTTCAGTCGCCCGCACAACGGAGAGAAATGGGACGTTGGGTTATCAAGAAGACAGAGGGAGATGGAAAAAGGCTAAACCAAAGTTCGAAGGGCTTTACGTTTACTGCTGGTAGTCGGATGCGAGGGTGCGGCGAGGGAGCGAAAGCAGCAATCGAGTCACTCTTTTCGGAGAGGCAACGGCGCGGCGCGTGCCTCTGAACTTGACGCGCCGTAGCAGGCACACCAACAGAATAAAAATAAAAACCTTCAAATCAACGGAGACGGCAGAACAACTCTTGAACCCATAACCACGCGCCATAACGCGCGCGACGCATGATGCAGCGAACGCGGAGTCACCGCGCCACTCAGCAAAGAGAGAGGGGCGAGTGGCAGTCGCACCGTACTCTTCAATACGTGACTAACACAGGTCGAGGCGAAAATACGAACTTGTAGAAAGAGTCAACAGATGGAGGGGCCAGTTCAGGAGCGCCAGCTTTGTGCTCAGGCGCGAAATTTTGAACGCACAATAGAGAATGTACCGGTACGTCTGTGACACTGTGGGGGGGAAGCGCGAAGACGTACCGGTACGTCCATGACAGCGAAACGGTTAAGTGAAAAAATTGCAAAAAGGTTGTTTTACAAGGCTGGAAAATGCGAGAAAATTCTTCTAGTGTTATATGACCTAGGTGCACCGTATTTCAAGTAAAGTATCGATGGAAAAAAAGATCACATGCTTAAGGCGGTTAAGCCGTTCTCACGTCTGATAACATGCACAGCTTCCCCGCTTCTGCAAATGATAACCTTCCCATTTTCGTGCCCGACAAACTGGAAACCTGATTTCTTTGACCATTCCTTTGAGATGGCCATCAGAGTCCTAGAGCGCTTTGTCATGTTCTCGCTTATTAAAATGCCTTGTCGTTGTCTTATAATTTTGCTTTTTCCTAGCCAGGCATCTCTAGTTTCCTGCCTTGCAAACCACAAAATAGGTCTTGGTACTTTTCCTGCCCTTGCAGCTAGCCTGTGGGGGGCCATGATGTCAGTTTGAGCAAGCTTTCACATGCCACGCTTTCCGGCTACATCATTAACTTTACTTGAGAGATTTTCCCCCTCCTAGTGGGCGACTGCATGAATCTCAATGTTTCGACGACTGGTGCGCCATTCCAAATCATCAAGATCCAATCTAATTGAGTCATGTTAGCTGCATCCTGGTCTTTCTCAATTTTGTCGACTCGGTCTTTGATGCCCTGTGTATCTTTTCCGTGTGCATTGAAACATTCTTTTATGCGATCAAAGTGATCCAACATCACCTGGATTGATTGCTCGATACCATCCGCTTTCTGGTTTTAGAAGGAAGATAGTCGTCAGCTTGAGGTTAATTTCAGTGATCAAAGCTAACAGACCAGCATCTTCTTTCTGTTCCTGGCTTTCAAGGTTTCCTTTCGTACCGCCCGGACGACATATCTCACATTTCCAGTTCTTTTTGCTGTGTAGTCTCTTATTAGCAAAAAAGCTTCCTTGTTTGAAAGCATATTTAGCGCCAGCAAACAAGGACGCAAGGGAGACGTCACCACAATGCGGTAACTTCAACAACTTAATTTTCAGGGCTTTCAGGGCTTTTTAGATATGCTTAGTTGCTACCTTCACTCTACATATACAGCATGGAATGATGACATATTCATTCAAAAGCAAGGGGTTTGCATCGGTTCATGTTTGGCGCCTATACTAAGGGACATTATTGTAGCTCACCATAACAGAAACCTGTCCCGTACCTTGTCGGAGCACAGGGTGGTTAAAGTTGTCAGATACGTTGACGACTATCTCGTCCTTTTTGAACCAGACGCACATTTTACAGTAGGCAAGCTTTGCGAAGTTTTTTCTGCAGGCCTTAGCCCACTTACTCTCACGATTGAAGAGCCCACCGATAACGTGCTGCGTTTCCTAGATATTCAGCTTGAGTTCATGGAATGGCACACGTGTTGGGAGTATAAACCTAGAGCTAATAAGCCCCCTGTTACCGTATTGGTCAGCCCACTCGAAGCTCGTCAAGAGAAGCGTCGCCAACTTATGCTTTGGAAATGCTTTAAAGAAATCTTGCCACCATAAGATCTATACGAGTCTTATGGATCAATCAGGAAGGTTATCAGCAGCAGGGTTTCCGGAATCGGTACAAGTTTCAGTCGTAGAGGGGCTGCTAAAAAGGTGCGGGTCAGATAGCACAATTCGGGAGGTGACAAATCAACGGACGGAACGCAGAGGGAAGGTAGCGGTAGTGCCCTACCTGCATAGAACGGTACATAATCTTAAGAAAATGGCTAGCCGGGTGGACACAAAAGTGTTCTTTTCAGCACCAGAAACGCTGGCAAAAATATGTCGATTAATGGACCCGTACCGTAAGCCAGCTGCCGGATGCTCTACGAGTCATCGAAAAGCACCAGTGGGTTGCGTAGAAGCTGTTGTATATAAACTTCTGCTGTCCTGTGGGAAAAAATACATTGAACAGACAGGGAGATGTCTTAATGACCGATTATGGGAACATAGCCTAAACGTGAAAAATAAGCAATATGGTCATCTGTCAACTCACTGTCAGGAATGCGGCTGTGCGCCGGTGTATGGATCCTGCCAGGTTCTTGCAAAGCACAAAGATAAAGATGTGCAAGAGATTATTAAGGCTCAGGCTATCTGGCGGAATAGTGATACGTGTGTTAATGCCCCTTCAGGGGACTTGTTAGATAAGGAGACGGCTTTTTTGGATGGTTAAGATTTGGATCAGGTGGCGCAACTGTGCATGGGTTGTATAGGTGTATTTCCTGAAAATCAAGTTGTTGAAGTTAGTGCATTGTGGTGTCGTCTCCCTTCTGTCCTTGTTTGCTGGCGCTAAATATGTTTTCAGTTTACCAACACGCCGAACAAATGGCAATGCTTCCTCATTTAGCCCAGAGCAAGTAACATGATGAAAACTGAATTCACAAACAGTGCATGCAATTGCATTTCCGTCATCAGGGATGATTGAGCGGCAAGCATAGCGGAAGGTCATGTTTTAAATTGGATCAAAACAGCTACACTTTTCATTCAAAAAAATGCAAAAATAGCAGCAGCGGCAGCAAAAGAAGAAGAAAGAAGATGTATCAATATAAACGATGAGACTAACCTGCAGTATATCAGAAGAACGGTTTAGCAAAGTACTGCTGCCTCTGCCGCCACTGCCAAAATGTGAAGCCAGAAAAACATACCCTCCAGAGCAGTGCTCTAACGCACATATGTTGCCAGTGGCAGTTTCCCGGCATCTGTAGAAAGCAGCCTCTTTCCTTGTGTTTGACAGGTGCGGCATTAAGCTAGGTGCGCTGACCCGGTTGAACCACAGGCGTCCAGTAGCAGCTGATAGAAGTCAAGCGTGACAGCTAGGTATGTCTGTCACGGCGTCAGCATCTGCAGTATATCAGAAGAATGGTTTAGCAAGGTGCCTCTGCCGCCACTTGCAAAAATGTGGTGCTCTACACCACTAGTTTTAACATGTCACATGACTCGTCTGATGTTGCAAAACTGTATAAAGAGTCGGCACCAGCAGAGAAGCTTGTTCAAAGCCACAGCGTGTTCCAAGATAGAGCGACCATCAGTGCAACGTCAACTAGGGGAACCAAGGAAACAGTTACCTGTTCCTGCGTCAAATGCACTAGATGTGAGCCCCACAAGTTCTGCAATCATAGCGAGGGGACTGTACCTTGGAGGGCTGTATTTCGTTGATCGGGAAGGCAACAACGAAGCAATCAGCAAACATAGAATTTGTTTTAATCAGGGGCATACTTTACCGATGCTACAGATTGCTGATGAGGAAGGAAGTTGACGAACTTGTTCTTCCCCGATGTGTCCGCCAATTCGTACTTGAGATGGTGCGAGAAGGAGTTTTGACGGGCCACCGAGGTATGAAACGAACCACCGATAGGATATTAGAAGAATTTCATTGTCCAGGCATGCAGACTGAGGCGACCTGATTTGTGCGCTCTTGTGGCATCTGTCAGCATACTGTTCCAAAAAACCTGATCGGATGTATCCCCCTAGAGAACATGCCGGTGACTGACATGCATTCAAATGAGTGGCGATTGATATACAGTCAAACCCACTTATAACAATATTCAAGTGCCACGAAAATTCCACTGTTATAACCAATAATTGTTATAACTGGGTTGCATGAAAAAAATCAAAATAGGGGGATGGCAGAGCTGATATGAGAAAACTATAATGGCTGGAAGGCCAGCACCCTTCCCCACCACCTTGCTCCATCAGGCTGCTGATTGTGTTCGCTTGTTTAACTGCTTCCTGGGCGCTCCGATCATGTGTAACAAGCTGCGGCTGTCAGCATTAAAGAATGTCACTGCTATAATAACTGCACAGGTGGCAAGCGATATGCGAGCACCACTGAGGCATCATTTTGGCAGCTCCAAAAAGGGCCTTTTAAAAAATACGAGAAGGTTGCCGTGGCAGCCTGTCAGCTTGACAAATCCAGAAGAAATGTTGAGGCGAGGTTGCCACAAGCATCTCGCCACAAGCATCTCTCACTGGCTTGCATGAGAAAACCCTATGTCCGCCAGCCTTGCATGCCTTACACACAGCTTGCCAACATTCTTCTCCAAGGCATCCAGGTGCTCCATGTAGTGCAACGCAAGGTTCCTCGCAAGAATGGAGCCCCAGAAGGACTGAATCATCTGCCAGGCCTCCTGTGAGGACAACGTTGAGGCAGCCTGCCCTACCACGTCATCGCTGCTGTCATCGCCATCGCTATCGAATGCAAGCATGTTCGCGACGATCACCTCATCGGCTGGAAGCACTTAGTTTCCAAATCTATAGCCGTGCATTTTTTGCTTTCACCGGCAACATCGTGTATTGCCGATGATCAGCGGGCAGATCAGCCATCTGCCATTTTAGTGGCGAGTCAAATGAGGCTGAGAAATGTGAGAAATCGGGAGCGATTTTGACGCGACGAACAAAGACAAACGTGAGCGATTGAGCTGTTTGTAGAAATGCGCTGAATGAGGAGCCAGCGAGCAACATGCGAGCAGCGCAGTTGGCACGATCCATTTGTGTCGGTGAGTGGCGCGGCGTAGAGCTATGGGTGCAGACCATCCATGTTTGGAGGGGTGGAAGAGTGACGGGAGAGAGGTGCGCAGAAAAGGCTGGAAAATGAGCGTGCGGTGACTGTTGGAGCAGTAGGCTATTATGCAGTGGCTCGAATTTCTCATTTTCATTTTTCTTTTCAAGGATTTCGCATTTCACTGACTTTCGGCTCGGACACCCAGCAGCCAGATTTCTTCGTTATAACCAATAGCGCGGCTTTGGGGCATTGTAGTAAGCGGGTTATTTCAACATGGGAAAACATACAAAAGTTGACACTGCAGCAGCTCCTCATTGTTATAATCGACATATTGTTAAAACCAGTATCGTTGTAAGTGGGTTTGACTGTAATCGGGCCGCTCTCAATGACGTCAATGCGTCGGCATCACTTCGATACGACACCTAGGCTCCATCATCATCATCATCAGCCTGGTTATGCCCACCGCAGGGCAAAGGCCTCTCCCATACTTCTCCAACTACCCCAGTCATGCACTAATTGTGGCCATGTCGTCCCTGCAAACTTCTTAATCTCATCCGCCCACCTAACTTTCTGCCGCCCCCTGCTACGCTTCCCTTCCCTTGGTATCCTGTCCGTAACCCTTACTGACCATCGGTTACCTTCCCTCCTCATTACATGTCCTGCCCATGCCCATTTCTTTTTCTTGATTTCAACTAAGATGTCATTAACTTGCGTATGTTCCCTCACCCAATCTGCTCTTTTGTTATCCCTTAACGTTGCACCTATCATTCTTTCCATAGCTCGTTGCGTCGTCCTCAATTTAAGTAGAGCCCTTTTCGTAAGCTTCCAGGTTTCTGCCCCGTACATGAGTACTGGTAAGACAGAGCTGTGATACACTTTTCTCTTGAGGGATAATGGCAACCTGCTGTTCATGATCTGAGAATGCCTGCCAAACGCATCCAGCCCATTCTTATTCTTCTGGTTATTTCCGTCTCATGATCCAGATCTGCCATCACTACCTGCCCTAAGTAGATATATTCCCTTACCACTTCCAGTGCCTCGCTGCCTATTGTAAATTGCTGTTCTCTTCCGAGACTGTTAAACATTACTTTAGTTTTCTGCAGGATAATTTTTAGACCCACTCTTGTGCTTTGCCCCTCCAGGTCAGTGAGCATGCGTTGTATTTGGTCCCCTGAGTTACTATGCAAAGCAATATCATCAGCGAATCGCAAGTTACTAAGATATTCTCCATTAACTTTTATCCCCAATTCTTCCCAATCCAGGTTTCTGAATACCTCCTGTAAACACGCTGTGAATAGCATTGGAGAGATCGTATCTCCCTGCCTACATACGGCTCGTCTACACCCTGATTCCGTAATGCCTCTATGACTGCTGAGGTTTCGACAGAATCAAACGCTTTCTCGTAATCAATGAAAGCTATATATAAAGGTTGGTTATATTCCGCACATTTCTCTATCACCTGATTGATAGTGTGAATATGGTCTATTGTTGAGTAGCCTTTACGGAATCCTGCCTGGTCCTTTGGTTGGTAGAAGTCTAAGGTGTTCCTGATTCTATTTGCGATTACCTTAGTAAATACTTTGTAGGCAACGGACAGTAAGCTGATCGGTCTATAATTTTTCGTCTTTGGCGTCCCCTTTCTTATGGATTAGGATTATGTTAGTGTTCTTCCAAGACTCCGGTACACTCGACGTCATGAGGCATTGCATATACAAGGTGGCCAGTTTCTCTAGAACAATCTGCCCACCATCCTTCAACAAATCTGCTGTTACCTGATCCTCCCCAGCTGCCTTCCCCCTTTGCATAGCTCTCAAGGCTTTCTTTACTTCTTCCGGCGTTATCTGTGGGGTTTCGAATTCCTCTATACTATTCTCTCTTCCATTATCGTCGTGGGTGCCACTGGTGCTGTATAAATCTCTATAGAACTCCTCAGCCACTTGAACTATCTCATCCATATTAGTAATGATATTCCCTGCTTTGTCTCTTAACGCATACATCTGATTCTTGCCAATTCCTAGTTTCTTCTTCACTGCTGCTTTTAGGCTTCCTTCGTTCCTGAGAGCATGTTCAATTCTATCCATATTATACTTCCTTATGTCAGCTGTCTTACGCTTGTTGATTAACTTCGAAAGTTCTGCAAGTTTTATTGTAGCTGTAGGGTTAGAGGCTTTCATACCTTGGCGTTTCTTGATCAGATCTTTCGTCTCCTGCGATAGCTTACTGGTACCCTGACTAACAGAGTTACCACCGACTTCTATTGCACATTCCTTAATGATGCCCACAAGATTGTCGTTCATTGCTTCAACACTAAGGTCCCCTTCCTGAGTTAAAGCCGAATACCTGTTCTGTAGCTTGATCTGGAATTCCTCTATTTTCCCACTTAGCGCTAACTCATTGATCGGCTTCTTATGTACCAGTTTCTTCCGTTCCCTCCTCAGGTCTAGGCTAATTCGAGTTCTTACCTTCCTATGGTCACTGTAGCGCATCTTGCTGAGCACGTCCACATCTTGTATGATGCCAGGGTTAGCGCAGAGTATGAGGTCTATTTCATTTCTAGTCTCGCCGTTCGGGCTCCTCCACGTCCGCTTTCGGCTATCCCGCTTGCAGAAGAAGGTACTCATTATCCGCATATTATTCTGTTCTGCAAACTTTACTAATAACTCTGCCCTGCTTTTCTTAGAGCCTATGCTATATTCCCCCATTGACTTGTCTCCAGCCTGCTTCTTGCCTACCCTGGCATTGATGTCGCCCATCAGTTTAGTGTATTTTGTTTTGACTCTACCCATCGCCGATTCCACGTCTTCATAGAAGCTTTCAACTTCCTGGTCATCATGACTGGATGTAGGGGCGTAGACCTGTAGGACCTTCTTTCTGTACCTCTTATTAAGTTTCACAAGAAGACCGGCCACCCTCGCGTTAATGCTATAGAATTCCTGTATGTTACCAGCTATATTCTTATTAATCAGGAATCCGACTCCTAGTTCTCGTCTCTCCGCTAAGCCCCGGTAGCACAGGACGTGCCCGCTTTTTAGCACTGTATATGCTTCTTTTGTCCTCCTAACTTCACTGAGCCTTATTATATCCCATTTACTGCCCTCTAATTTCTCTAATAGCACTGCTAGACTCGCCTCACTAGATAACTGTCTACGGTATAATATGCTTTTTTAAGGTCAAGAAAAACTGCTACAGCGAATTTATTTTGAAGGACGAGAAGAAACTGGGTTAACCGACGGGCCCAATTTTTATTTATAATTTAGTGAAGAGGAAGACGAAGAACGCGCTCTTGTGTCGGCTGTGCGTGCAATGAGCGTTCATGTACTTCCTCATATTACATTTGGTGGAAGGTGCTGCACTCCCAGACCTCACCCTAGATCTTCGCAGCCGAACATTGACAACTGCTCCAGCCACTACTATGAACGAGGCTCCCAACAATCCGCTTGGAGCACCTGCTGCTCCTATCATGTGCGGCGCCGTCCAGCGGCAGCGGGACTTCCTGTTTTTAGTGGATCAGGTGAGACTGACGTGGAAGATTGGCTCTCTACCTACGAGTGCGTCAGTGATCACAACAAGTGGTACAACCCGACGAAGCTACGTAGCATCATCTTCTATCTTGCTGACGTTGCGAACCTCTGGTTCCACAATCGTGATCGGGAACTGCAAACCTGGCTTTCAAAACAGCATTCATGGAAGTCTTCAGTTGCCGGCCTTGCGGAAACTGCAGGCTGAACAGCGCCTGCGCCAGCGCGCTCAACAGCCCAGCGAGACTTGCCTGTTTTGGCAAGATGGAGGTGCCCCTTGTCTAGTTTCCTTTCCGGTGAGAGAGGCAACCAGTTTTCCACCATTATCTTAGCCCTCCATGTTCCAAGCGCTGTCAAAGACTGCCGAGACGCCTTATACCTAGCCACGTTCACAGCCGACTGCGAACATGAGATTTCCGAACTACGACGTCAGAACCGTTCATCTGACGCATTTATCGTGGACAAATCAAGGAAATTTTTAGGCACATAGGGCCTTCTGGGCTGTACTTGTCGGCGATAAGGTAGCCTCGCCTCCATTGGATTATCTGCCTGAGCTATGTTGAATGCTCGGTTGCCATAGTCGGAAGTTCAAATCCCATTATAAAGGCTTTCTTTTTTTTTGGTGATGGTGAGCTTGAAATTCACCTCCTCCAGTGCACATCTACAGGCTTGGAGGGGTGCCTGACACTGACAAAAGATGCCGAGAGTGAGTGGGGCTATACTAATCCAGGTACAACCAAATTAGGAAGGCTGATTAAGCTTCTTCAAAGACACCCCCTCACCAGAACAGGAATTGGCCTCCCTGGGGCAGCATTCGGCCGCCACCTCCCAAGTGTTCCCTACAATTCACCCCACGGCCCTCAGTCCCCAGCAGGTGCGGAGCACCTGACCAAGGCGGTGGTCAGACCTGTAACGCAGCAGAGGGTGCTAAGAATATCTGGGTCCGGACAGGCTGCCAATGGAAACTCACCCTGTCAACCTTTAATTGCCAAACACTGTCGAGTGAGGCTAGCTTAGCAGGTCTCTGAGGAACTACAAGACATTGGATGGTATACCATTGGCCTTTGTGAGATTAGAACTGGTGAGGCTTATACATTGCTGAATAACGGACATGTCCTCTGCTACAGAGGTCTCCCAGATAAGAAGCAATCCGGGGTAGGATTCCTAATTTGTAAGGACATAGCAGGCAACATTGACGAATGCTACAGCATTATTGAGAGAGTAGCTATAGGTGTAATCAAACTTAATTAAAGGTAGTACAAGCCTACACTCCAACATGCAGTCACTATGATAATGAAGTAGATCAGAACTCTGTTAACTCAGCACAGCAGCCTGATGCACTAACCATTCCACTGCAGACTACCCAGTGACCCAGGCAGGCGTGAAAACGATTAGATACAAACATTCATGCATATAGATAGCCCCCCAGAAAGTGTTGTTAAGCACCCAAAGAATGCTAATGCATTAAAAGGAGGCTTATGTTACAATTGGGTAAATACCGTAGTGAAACATTGTGAGCTACAATTATTGCTTGAAAATCATCCCAAGGCGAGCCGAAA
Source organism: Dermacentor andersoni (assembly GCF_023375885.2). Classification (NCBI taxonomy): domain Eukaryota; kingdom Metazoa; phylum Arthropoda; class Arachnida; order Ixodida; family Ixodidae; genus Dermacentor; species Dermacentor andersoni. Next base: position 251,048,470 of record NC_092815.1, read on the forward strand.
ATAGGCACTTTAGACGAGAGACGACGTGTGCGCAGTGCATTCACTGTCCCTTAAGCTCTGCTGGGATATACGCTACCACTAGAGGGGTCTCTATTGGGGTGACCATAGGGGTCAGGCTTATGCATACTGAATGGCCAAGTATCAATTATACACTGAATATCAATTGCAGGATCAAAATAGTGAAAGTTTGGGTGTAGAGAAATGTATGGGCGCCAGCCGGGACGTTCGGCAGGGATTGAATTAACCAAAGTCTAATTAACCTGCATCAAGATAACAGAAGCCTACTATATCTGAAGTTCATTTCCAAGCATGTATACATGCTTTTCAACAGTTCTCCTTAGTTGTGTTTCTTGTTATTTGACTGGCTGTTGTACACCCGTGAGCAAAATTATACGAACCACGGGGCCGCCAAAAATAACAATTTCCTTGTAATTAACACGCATAAATGGGAACTGATGAGTGCACTAGAAAATTCGTAATGCCAAGTTTGGACTGCACTTTTTAACTTCAAGTTGCCTTCACAGACAGCGGAGAAAATCAGTTTTATCGTGCAATCCCTGGTCCGTTTAATTTTGATCATGGGTGTGCCTATCTGTAAATAAGTTGGATGCCAGAAGTTGCATGCCAATCTCATTAATAAGCATCTGCCTGCAATGTTCTAGTGCAATCCTTAGTGTTGCCAGCAGGCACAGTTCTTGCTTTATTTTTTGTTGCTGCATGGTGGCTGAATGACTCATGTTAGATTTTTTTTTACTTTCCATTTGATTCTATTTAATATCCTCTTGGTGTTCATTGCATTCAGAATGACATTTGCAGAATTCTTTATTTATTCTTCGAGATCACTCGAGATAAGATGAAAAAATAACTACGCATGTGTTAATAAAAATCACTTTCTAAGCCACCTAAGGTTGGTCAGAGACTGCACTGTGCTTGTGAATCTCTAGAATGTGCTTTGAAAGGTGCGTTCTAGCCAAATGAAGTTTTCCTGTATATGTGCAGGTGATGGAGTACATGATCGGTGGTGATGTCAAGTCACTACTGCATGCGTTCGGCTTCTTTGAGGAGCCCATGGCACGTTTCTATGCAGCAGAGGCGGCCCTTGCTCTGGACTACCTTCATCGTCGAGGGATCATTCACAGGCACTGTCACGCATCTTGTTTATTGTGTAATGCAGGTGATTGACAGGGAGGTGAACTGGTCAGCAGCAAGTGTCAGGCAGTCAAGTGCCAAGTGAGCAGAAGTTCCACCCAGGGTGTCGAACTGAAACCTTTTCCAGTTCGGTTTACGTTCGAGTTCAAATATCGGTTTAGTTCTGAATGGAAAAAAAATACATTTTGTTAGTGTTTTCAGCAGTTAAATAAAAGATCAAATTAAAAAAATGTTGCTGACCATCATTCGCTAAGGTGCATGGTGATTATACAGCATTCTTTCTTTAGACAATACAGAGTGTTCATGAGAAGGCTATGACTGAAACACCTGTCGACTTTTCAGATGAGCTCTGTGGCAAGGCTGTCCGATTATATGGCGAATCTTTTTCAAGTTACATTAAATTCCAGAGAAGTTCCAAGTGACTGGAATAAAGCAAGAGTTGTTGCAGTTCACAAAAAAGTGACTAAGCTGCTAGTTTCAAATTACAGGCCCATTTCCATTAGTTCATCCTGCTGTAAATTATTGCAGCATATTGTTGCAAGCGAAGTCATATCATATCTTAGTGTTGAGAACATTTTATCACCTTATCAACATAGGTTCTAGGAAGGTATGTCTACAGCACAGCTGTAGCATGTCTGCTACAGCCAGAACCGCAATCTCAAAATTTTCATCCATGACAATTTCCTCGGCAGCCTTTTTGACGCCTTTGGTAGCAGACGGAGCTGACTTTGAGCCGACTTTGTGCAGGGATTGGGAGACCCGGGTTACGAGACGAGGACAACCGGATGGCTAGCCTTGAGTTGCCATTTATTTTGACGCATGCCATGACCATTTCCACCTATTCTTTCACCGAGTAGTGTAAACTTCCAGGGGCAGCCATTGCAGCGCTGACTCCTGCATGCACACAGCACAACAGGTGCCTTGCGCCTCTTTTTGCACTTTTGGTAAGAAAGAATCAGATGGGCACCAGACATCCCATGCAAGCAGTTCACTTGTGCACTGCAGATGACTTGCCTTTCCCCGATTCTGCTGCAAGGCACCTTCATTAAAATTTCGTCACCCCTTTTGTCATGGGCTTTTTCAAAACATCTAACATAACAATGAGGCCACCATTTTGGATTTATAAATTTTTTGATTTCTAATAAAATGGGTATGTTATAAATTGGGAAACCGTACAAGTTTTCCGTAAAACTACTGCCCTCGAGTTATTATCATAAAAATGTTAACAAATTTTGGTACTTAGTCTTTTCAGAGTAACTTTAGTAGTGACAAAATATTTCCATCTCATCATAGAAGCACGTCTGTGAAGATGACAGGTGTCTCAGTCACAGCCTTTTCTTAAAAAATCTGTATTGTTTAAAAATCATGCTGAATAATAAAGTAACATTAATATTCGAGTGAGCTTTAATTTTTGATGAAGAAAGGAGCGACCACCTTTAATCAAGATGTACCAACAAGCCAGTTTGGCCACCCTTGTCTCAAACAGGCCCAGCAACACCAATTCTTCAGAACAGCACACAATGGGGTGAGCCTCTCAAAGAATATATTCCTCGAGTTTAAAAGAGAAAAATGATTACACCTGTGTGAGTGAATTTGTGTATTTTGAGGCTCATTTATAGTATAAGTAGTATCAGTGGCTAATGCTAAACAATGATGTATATTTAGAAACACTACAGCGTGCATTTCCTCTAGCCCGGCTGTCATTGTGCACAGTGTAGACGGGCACACACACTGTCTGTGCGCCCTACCTTGGAAGTGATTTATTTATTTATTTCACGTACATTCAAGGCCCGAAAGCATTACAGAAAGGAGTGGAGTCGAAAACAACAGTAATGCAGTAAAAATACAAACAAAAAGTATTAACCAAAATAATAACAAAAGGCATTATGAACAGTGGTCTTGAAGTTGGTAGAGTCGATGATGAGTGCGATTGATGCGGAAAGGCGATTCCAGTTCGTGCTTATCCTAGGGATGATTGAGTCACTGTACCGGTTTGTACGGCACAATGGCACCCCGACTTTAAGGCTGTAGTCATTGCGGGCCGAAATATAAGACGGAGGTGCAAGAAGGGTTTCTTTTAAAAGGGGGCTCAAATAAAAAACTTTGTGAAAAAGGGAGAGACGAGAACATTTGCGGTGTGATGAAAGTTCGGGTAAGTTAAGAGTTCGTTTCATTGAAGAGATAATCGCATAGCGAGAATAATTAGATAAGACAAAGTGTGCACCGTGGTTTTGAATTCTTTCAAGAGTAGAAACTAATGAAGACTGAGTCGGATCCCAAATGGCTGAAGCATACTCCAATTTGGAGCGAACTAAAGTTTTGTAAAGAGTTAGCTTCAGGGAAGAAGGGGCAGAGCTAAAATTACGGCGCAAATAACCAAGGATGCAGTTAGTGTTTTTAGTAACCTAGTCAATATGCGAGTGCCAAGAAAGGTTATTTGATACTTGAAGGCCGAGATACTTGTAAGAGGTAACTGACGTTACAGGTGCGCCATTAATAAAGTATGTGTGTGTGGCAGTGTTACGAGATATACGCATGGCCTTGCATTTATTTGAATTTAGTTGCATGCACCAATTAGAACACGACTCAGTTACGCGGTACGTCGTCTTGCAGCTCTTGGGAATCGGAAGGATTAGTAATTTTACGGTGAAGAACACAGTCACCCACGAAAAGCTTTATGGAAGAAGAAAGAATGCAGTTTGGAAGATCGTTAATATATGATTAGAAAGAGAAGTGAACCCAGGACTGAGCCTTGAGGAACACCTGCTGGTACATTAGAAAACCGAGAATTACAGTTATTAGCGTTAACAAACTGCGTCCTGTTAGAAAGAAAATTTTTTATCCACTCGAGTACATTTACGTCCAAGTTCAGTCAGCTTAAGCAGAAGTAAATCATGGGTCACAGAGCTAAAGGCTTTGGCAAAATCAAGAAATATGCAGTCAATGTCGGTACGTCGATAAGAAATTGCAAAGAGATTGTTAGTAAATGATAAGAGCTGTGTTTCACAGGAAAAGAACTTACGGAAACCATGTTGACAGGGGTTGAAAAAGGAGTTCGATTCTAAAAACTCAGCCAAATATGAATATATTATATATATACAGCATAGACCATTTATAACGTAACCGCCTATAGTGCGGGACCGCATATAATGCGGTTTTATGTGACCACCAGTACGCCTCCCATAGAGTTTAATGTGTGAGCATACCGCTTAGTACGCGGTGGCGCACGACGGAACACCGGGTATAGTGCGGTTTCTCCGAAGAGAAGGGAGCGCACCCCCCTTGCACTACGATGCCCGCACCCTCTACAAAAAGGGAGAAGAAAGCCACGAAACCCATCGCAAGAGGGGAGAAAAATAGAGGAGAGAGAGACTGTACAGCGTGCGAAGAAAGAAGTGCAACTAGCGGCCTTATCTTTTGCTTTTCTTTGTGCAGCGCCGCGAGAGCGGGGCCATGTTGGGGCCGTGCCAGACTAGAGTTACTGTATATCCTACAAAAGGTGACTGTATATGCTACCTTTGGTAGCATATACAGTAACTCTAAGCCAGACCGAGCACCTGCGCCGCCGTCGTAACGGGGTGGGTCCCATTCAGAGGGCGAGAAGGGGAAACGTTGGGGAGGTCCATTTGCTGGGGATGGCCGGTTGACAGGCTGGATTTGCACATGCGCCACTCTTCTGCCTTTTCACCTGTGTGGGTGCGCGCGAGTCGTCGTCGTCGTCTTGCGATACCGAGTGCACTGCCAGCGTCGTAGGCCTAGCTACCGGAAAACGTGTTTCCTTGTCTTGCGTTTGTTGCCATGCCGCCTGATCCTTCCAACTCAAGAAAATGGCAAGCTTTATCCCTGGAGATGAAGCAAAGCATTATTAAAGACGTCGAAAGTGGCCTAAAGAAGGTTTCCGTCGCACAGAAGTACGGCATCGCCGATACAACAGTGTCGGCAATTTGGAATAACAGGGACATGGTGCAACAGCAACTGCAAGAAAATTGTGGATCACTAGCAAGGAAGTGGATACGTTCATCAAAGTATGAAGATGTCGACGCTGCTTTGTTCAAGTGGTTCTGCGAGGTGCAAGCCCAGAATGTGCCCGTGAGTGGTCCGATTCTGCAAGCAAAGGCCAGGTCATTTGCAAACTTGTTGGGCCACGATAGTTCCAACGCATTAAATGGGTGGATTCAGCGGTTTAAGGACCGGCACGGAATAAGCTGCCGTGTTATCTCCGGGGAGAGCGCACAAGTTGATGATTCTACTGTTCAGGCCTGGCTCAGTATAAACCAAGGAGGTTGAAGAAAAACTGGAGACCATGCTGGCGAAGTACGCGGAACGGGACATTTACAATGCGGATGAGGCTGGCGTGTTTTACAATTTGCTCCCAAACCGCACACTCGCACTGTCCCACGAACGCTGCTCCGGTAGAAGGGCTTCGAAGGAGCGGTTTACTGTTCTCTTCTGCGCCAATATGGATGGCAGCGACAAGAGGCGCTTATTTGTGATCGGAAGGTCGGCGAGGCCGCGCTGTTTAAAAAAAAACAGAGTGCCTGCCGATTACATATAAGGCCAACAGTAAGTCATGGATGACTCGCGAGCTATTAGCAACTTGGCTTCAAAGATTTGACGAGGACTTGGTGTCAGAAAAGCGACAAGTTGTCCTAGTTTTTGACAACTGCAGTGCCCATCATGTAAGTTTAAAGCTCAGTGCAGTGAGCCTCAAGTTCTTAACCGCAAATACGAAAGCCAACAGCCAGCCGATGGACCAAGGCGTAATCGCTGCAGTGAAAGCGCATTATAAAAGGCGCATATGCGAAAGAGTGCTGATTAACCTTCAGCGAGACAAAGCAATGAAGGTAAACCTGCGGAGTGCTATCGAGATCACGGCATATTGGTGGCAGATAAAGCATCAACCATTGCCAAGTGTTTCGCAGACGGGGTTTGTGCGCAACGCCGTGGTCAGCGATCCTGATGTGAGGAGCGACGATAGCCACCGCGGCAATGAGGCCGACGAAGTCCTCAACGCGGATGATGTGTGGTCGGATCTGGTGAAAAAGAAAATTGTTAGACAGGATGACACATTCGAAGGCTTCGTGAACGAGGATTGCGATGACTTTGTCTGCGAAGAAGCAGGCACAGATGAAGCAATTGTAGCAGCAGTGCATGATCGCGACGACAGTGTATCGGACGATGACGACGAAGGAGACAGCACACCGGAACTTTCGCACAGAGATGCACTGGATTACATAAGCAAGCTCAGCGTGTACTGCCTGCAGAAGGGCTTGAGCGAGAAAGCTTCCCAGTGTCTGATCGCTGTTGAAGATGAGATGGTGCATAATGCAGTGAAGGCTCAGCTCCAGACGAAGATAACGGCATTTTTTCATTGATGAAGAAGAAAAAAACACTTTTTGTTTTGTGTCTAATTCTGGTGCTTTATTGCGTGTTAAGTTGTAAAATACATAATAAAAGGTGGGTTGACCATATTTGCATGTAAAGAAGAGTCTAAAAATGGCGTGTTTGATATAGTGCAGTACCGCTTATAATGCGGATTTTCCCGACTCCCGCAACCTACGTTATAAGCGGTCCATGCTGTATTTTATTATATTGTTACGATGGAAAAGAGGACAAATTCGTCGACGGTAAAGACGATGAAGTGGCAACAGCCTCTCTGGGTTCTGTGCTGCTGTATATATACGCATCGTGTAAATACATCGTGTAAATAGTTTATACCCGTGACAATATTATAATATATATATTATATAGTGATGCGCTGTCTTCCCGTGTGCTTAGTACTGGAGGTCGCGTAATTTCGTGTGTCACCAACTTTGTTGATTTAATAAATAAGTGAATGTTTACTGCAATTTATATGGCCATCAAAACTATGAACCTTCATCATCATCATCATCATCATCATCATCAGCCTGGCTACGCCCACTGCAGGGCAAAGGCCTCTCCCATACTTCTCCAACTACCCCGGTCATGTGCTAATTGTGGATATGTTGACCCTACAAACTTCCTAATCTCATCTGCCCACCTAACTTTCTGCCGCCCCCTGCTACTCTTTCTCTTGGAATCCAGTCCGTAACCCTAAAATGACCATCGGTTAACTTCCCTCCTCATTAACTGCCCTGCCCATGCGCATTTCTTTTTCTTGATTTCAACTAAGATGTCATTACCTTCCGTTTGTTCCCTCACCCAATCTGCTCTCTTCTTATCCCTTAACGTTACACCCATCATTCTTCTTTCCATAGCTCGTTGCGTCGTCCTCAATTTAAGTAGAACCCGTTTTCTAAGCCTCCAGGTTTCTGCCCCATAGGTTAGTACTGGTAACACACAGCTGTATACACTTTTCTAAAAGACATGTTTTTTGCCGCAATTGAACACACACAAAAGGAAGACACATAATGACAACACGGGAGGCACTTTCAACTGATTTAATTTGGGCTGTGACCCATGAATACAGTTGAGCCCGCTTATAACGAACCTGAGCGTCACGCGGAATTCGTTTGTTGTATCCAGAAGTTCGCGATATGTGGGCCACACACAAAAATTGACATTAATCAAGACAAATTTATTGAGAAAAAAAATCGGTGATCGTTGTCTGCATCTTCAGAGCACATCCAATGACGGCAGTTTCAAGCTTGTTCAAAGCTGCGATGTGTTCGTCACCCAAGGCCTTAAAATACACAAGATTTGTAAGTGCCTCAATATGGCTCACTGCTGTGGTCGCGCTTACGGGTGCTGGCTCCGATGGATCACTGTCGTCGTCCGATGCTTCGGCGTCGCTTGATGCCCGCACTTCCCGGATGGCGGTCTCATCGCAAAACGACTCCGCAACTTCAGCAGCGTCGTCTGCATTAACACAATCTTGCCAATCAAGATTGCAGCCGGCCAGGTTAGCGTCAACAACGCGTCGCCACAAGTAGTCGTCAGGCTGGCTTTTTTGAGTGTCTTCAATGCCTGCTTCACGTGCGTCGGCGAAGCCGGCCTTGCGAAAACAATTCCGGATGCATTCGAGTGTCACTTCCATCCATGCCACTTTGATAATTTTGACCGCCGAGTACAGCGAGACCTGCAGAGGCACATTGGCAGCGAGACATCAGTAGGAAACAACGCCGACAATGCTAGCATAACCACAAGCAAGAAAGACAGTCGCGCAGTCATGTGAGGCGTGGCGGAGGGGCGTAAGGGGGGGGACAGAAGAGGGGGTACAAAAGCATGTGATCACATGCTACGTTGTTAATTGGTGGAAAACTTCGCCGCTGCGCTGACGTCGACGATGACGAGTGGGGTCCCGTGGTGAATGAGCTGTCGCTTTCGGGCTTCCCTTCGACTTGCATGATCACGTGGCTCATGCGTGCTGGACTCCGTGGTGCTGGGGTAGAATTTTTTTTTTTTTTCGCGGCAATCCCCTCGCCGCATCGCTGCTCTCCGTGCCTCCGGCGAGACGCCGTGGGAAAGCCGATTCTCGCAGCGTGCACAGCACAGGGCTCTCAGCCACGTGGAAAGTGGCCCGCAATACCAAGGCGTTCGCTGTAGCCGATCGGCTAGGCTCACGGGCCTTCGTTGTAGCTGAGACCAAGCGCCATAGCCCTAATGTATATTTTCACAGTCACGCTGGACTTGCTCGTGATTAGCGAGCATTCGTCTTTAAGTGGGGCTGTTATAAGTGGGCTCGACTGTATATATACACATACATGCATGCGCTGGCTGTTCACAGATTTACGTTACCCAACGGTCGAACAATCTAGTTTCCGATTTATAGAGCACGATAGATGTATCGCTAATGCAATTTCTACCTTTCTTTTTCTTTATAGTAAGCTTCCATTAGCTCACGTGCTGCTTGAAATCTACTTCTGTCAAGAATCCTAATCTCAGAAAAACGTGGTTTGCACATGCAGGCCTTGCAGTGCGCAGGCAAATGTGCCACACCATCTTTCATTAGATTTAGTTCGTGTTCCCTGGCTCGTTCATTTATGCAGCGTCTAGTCTGTCCTATATAAGACTTGCCGCACTCAAGGGGAATTTCATACACCACGCCCATAGCTCATTTCCCGTAGGACGTGCTATGTTTCTTGCCACAGCCTTGCGAACCAGTCTCCTCACGTGTGGTTCTCTAACAGAGTTGACCCAGTTTGACGGGGGCAAAAAAGGCAAATGATACACCATACCGGCCTGCCACCTTCTTGAGGTTATGGGAGACCTTATGAACATAAGGAATCACTGCAGGTCTTACGTAAGGCTTTTGGTGACTGAGGTCACCAGCGAGTCAGGGAACCGTGCTGCTTTCAGTCGCCTAATCTGATTATTGAACGAGGCCTGCTTCGTGTGTGTACACAATTTCCCGAGGGCAGACTCCAGGCAGAGCATAGCAATTCCACGCTTGGCAATATTGGAATGGCATGAATTATACGGCAGCAACCCTTTCTTGGCACGTGGGAAATATTGCCAACAAGCTTGTCCGTCTTGAAAGGTTAATCTTAGATCTAAAAATACGGAAGGTTAAAGGTACCAGCACCACAAGGGAGGAAGAAAGAGCCAGAACCGTAAGACCTGCAGTGATTTCTTATGTTCATGAGGTCTGCCATTATCTCAAGAAGGTGGCAGGCCGGTATGGTGTACCCGTATCCTTTTCTGCCCCCATCAAACCGGGTCGACTCTGTTCGACAACGACATGCGAGGAGACCGGTTCGCAAGGCTGGGGCAAGAAACTTAGCACGTCCTACGGGAGATGCGCTATGGGCGTGGTGTATGCAATTCCCCTTGAGTACGGCCAGTCCTATAAAGGACAGACTGGACGCTGAATAAATGAACGAGCCAGGGAACATGACCTAAATCTAATGAAAGATGGCGTGGGACATTTGCCTGTGTTCTGCAAGGCCTGTATGTGCAAACCACGTTTTTCTGAGATTAGGATTCTTCGCAGAAGTAGATTTCAAACAGCACGTGAGCTAATGGAAGCTTACTATATAAGAAAGAAAGGTAGAAATTGCATTAGCAATACATCTATCGTGCTCTATATATCGGAAACTAGATTGTTTGACCGCTGGGTAACGTAAATCTGTGAACAGCTAGCGCATACGTGTATCTGTATATTGTCACGTGGTGGTGATGTTGAAGAACACAGTAGCAATACTGTGAAAGACAAAACTAACTTTTATTGGGTGAACCTGTGCCCACAAATACAGGCTACACTTATAGCACAACGATAGTGGTGAACACGGTCGGCGATCATCGAAAATCTGATCAGCGGGTCAAGCGCGTCGGCTTTTATACATCAGTCGTCGAATGTTCCAGAGTAATCGCTGGGATCCGCGTGCCTTCCACAATGTTCTACATTATTCGCGTCGCGCACACATGCAATCAGACTACACAAGGTTCGGTGACAGACACCAGATGGAACCATCGATAACATTCCAGGAACTTCCTATACATGCAGGCGCGTCCTGCGCTGTGTGATAACATTTGTTAAGCGGTGAAACGTGGTCACCCGAGAAAGATAAACATGCACACGTGTCAATATTCCCCTCTTCAAATGCATCGACCTGATGCTGCAAACAAACGAAAGTAATAAAGAAGCTCTCGTAGCAAAGAAAACAACAAAATAAGGAAAGTTCGTCAGCATCCGTAAAAGGGTTTAAGACACACCATGTGGACCACTTCAGATCGTGCCCGGCGCCGCTGTGAATGCAAAATGCAGTCTCGCATGACCTCATAGTCCAGTGCGCCAATACGTCGAACGACCTTGTAGGGTCCAAAATAGCATCGCAATAGTTTCTCACTCAGTCCTCGTCGGCGTATCGGAATCCATGCCCAAACACGGTCGCCGGGCTGGTACTCAACGAAGCATCGTCGGAGGTTGTAGTGTCGGCTGTCGGTACGCTGCTGGCTCTTGATTCGCAGGCGGGCGAGCTGTCGGGCTTCTTCAGCGCGCTGGAGATAGGTAGCGAGATTCTCCTCGTCAGTGACGTGCGGCAGCATGGCGTCGAATGTTGTCGTCGAGTTCCTGCCGTAAACCTACTTGAACGGCGTGATCTGTGTTGTTTCTTGCACCACAGTGTTGTAAGCAAAGGTTACATATGGCAGGACCGTGTCCCACGTCTTGTGCTCAATGTCGACGTACATTGCTAGCATGTCGGCGATGGTCTTGTTCAGGCGCTCCATGAGACCATTCGTTTGCGGATGGTAGGCAGTTGTCCTCCTGTGGCTTCTCTGGCTGTATTGCAGAATGGCCTGGGTGAGTACTGCTGTAAAAGCCGTTTCTCTGTCGGTGATGAGGATTTCTGGGGCACCATGTCGCAGCAGGATGTTCTCGACGAAAAATTTCGCCACTTTGGCTGTGCTGCCTTTTGGTAGAGATTTAGTTCCAGCGTAGCGGATGAGGTAGTCCGTCGCCACGACGATCCACTTATTTCCGGATGTTGACATCCTAAACGGCCCCAGCAAATCCATCCCAATCCGCTGGAATGGTCAGCGAGGAGGTTCGATCGGCTGTAGTAATCCTGCTGGCCTTGTCGGTGGTGTCTTGCGTCGTTGACAGTCTCGGCATGTCTTGACGTAACGGGCGACGTCGGCGGTCAGACGCGGCCAGTAATACCTTTCCTGTATTCTCGACAGCGTCCGGGAGAATCCGAGGTGCCCAGCGGTTGGATCGTCGTGTAGGGCGTGCAGTATTTCTGGACACAGCGCTGACGGTACAACAAGAAGGTAGCTAACGCGGACTGGTGAGAAGTTCTTCTTCACGAGCAGGTTGTTTTGTAGCGTGAACGACGACAACCCGCGCTTAAATGCCCTAGGGACAACGTCGGTGTTTCCTTCCAAATACTCGACGAGGCCTTTTAGCTCCCGGTCTGCTCGTTGCTGTTTAGCGAAGTCTTCCGCACTTATTATCCCAAGGAAGGCGTCGTCATCCTCGTCGTCTTGCGGCGGGAAATCGATGGGGGCGCGTGATAAGCAGTCGGCGTCAGAGTGTTTTCTTCCGGACTTGTTTATTACGGTGATGTCATATTCTTGCAGTCTGAGGCTCCACCGCGCCAGCCGTCATGAAGGGTCCTTTAAGTTAGCTAGTCAACACAACGCGTGATGGTCGCTGACGACTTTAAATGGCCTGCCATAAGGGTAAGGGCAGAATTTTGCTGTAGCCCAAATGATGGCGAGGCATTCCTTTTCAGTCGTAGAATAATTGCCTTCTGCTTTTGACAGTGACCGTCTAACATAAGATATCACCCGTTCAATTCCATCTTTCCTCTGGGCTAGGACGGCACCGAGCCCTAAGCTACTGGCGTCACTGTGCATTTCGGTATCGGCGTCCTCGTCGAAGTGTGCAAGTACCGGCGGCGACTGCATCCATCGTTTGAGTTCTTGAAATGCATCGGCCTTCGGCGTTTCCCACTTGAACTCGACATCACATTTGGTTAGAGGTGTTAGCGGCTCCACGATGCCTGAAAAGTCCTTGACAAAGCGCCTATAGTAGGCACACATGCCAAGGTATCTGTGCACTGCCTTCTTGTCAATTGGCTGCGGGAACTTTGGGATGGCAGCTGTCTTCTGCGGGTTGGAGCGTACTCCAGATTTGTTGATGACATGGCCTAGGAATGGAAGCTCATCGTAAGCGAAGCGGCACTTTTCCGGCTTCAGAGTGAGCCCTGATGACTTGATGGCCTCTAATACTGTCGCAAGTCGCCTAAGGTGATCGTCGAAATTTCTGGCGAAGACAACGACGTCATCCAAGTAAACAAGACACGTCTGCCACTTAAATATTGCTAACACCGTGTCCATGACACGCTGAAACGTTGCAGGTGCCGAGCACAGTCCGCATTGCGTGACCTCGAACTCGTAGAGGCCGTCTACCGGGATGAAGGCGGTCTTTTCGCGATCTCTCTCGTCGACTTCTATTTGGCAGTAGCCAGACTTGAGGTCCAACGACGAGAAGTATTTACTGTTGCAGAGCCGATCCAATGCGTCGTCTACCGTGGAAGGGGGTATACGTCCTTCTTCGTGATCTTGTTCAGTCGATGATAATCGACGCAGAAATGCAGGGTTGCGTCTTTTTCTTCACAGGACTACAGGAGATGCCCACGGGCTTTTCGACAGCTGGATGATGTCGTCGCGGCGCATTTCGTCTGCTTGTTCCCTAATAGCTTCACCTTCTCGCGTCGAAACTCGGTAAGGGCTCTGGCGGAGTGGTTGAGCGCACTCTTCGGTTATTATGCGATGCTTTTCAACTGGTGTTTGCCGAATCTTCGGTGAAGTCGAAAAGGAGTCGTTGTATCGTCGGAGAAGACTTCTGAGCTTTTGCTGCTTGCTCATGGGGAGACTTGGATTTACGTCGAAGTCTGGTTCGGGGTTAGTGGTCGGCGGGGTAGATGCGGCAGAATCAGAGGACAAAGGCATTGCTGATTTCCACAATTTCCTCGATGTATGCGATTGTCCTGTTCTTGCTGATGTGCTTGAACTCTTGGCTGAAGTTGGTTAGCACCACTTCCACTTTCCCTCCGTGGAGTCGAGCGATCCGATCACTCTCGCAATGCAAATTTCACGGTCGAGCAGTAGACGTTAGTTGCCCTCGCTGACGCCTTCTACGTCAGCAGATGTTTTGGTGTCGACGGAAATAATAATGCTGGAGCGCGGCGGGATGCTCACTTGCTCTTCCAGCACACTCAAGGCATGGTGACTACGAGAGCTATCCGGCGGTATCGCGTGATCTTCCGACAGCGTTATCCATTTTGACTTCAGGTCTATGATTGCACTGTGTTGGTTGAGGAAGTCCATGCCGAGAATGACGTCTCGTGAACACTGTTGGAGGATAACGAAGGTGGCAGGGTAAGTCCGGTCATGAACGGTAATTCTTGCCGTGCACATTCCAGTCGGCGTAATCAGGTGTCCTCCAGTGGTTTGAACTTGAGGGCCTTCCCATGCAGTTTTAACTTCCTTGAACTGGGCGGCAATGTGTCCACTCATTACGGAGTAATCTTTCGTTGGTGTAGTCTTGGCTTCCTGACTTCATCGGGACAGCGGCGTGTCGTTATTATGTCGTCGAGATGGTCTCTTCATTGTCTTCATCGGCGGCGGCCGATGTTCGTCAGTTCGACTAACAGTAACCGCACCTCCATCGGTTGCTTTTAGTTTTCCGGATATGGGCTCGCAGAGCGGCCCCGGGCGGGGCCGGTGTATGGTCGGCGCTGCGGCGACAGGTAGCGGCCTGGTGACAGCGAGCGGGACCGTCGTCGAGGGCTCCACTGAGTGGTGGTGAGGTAGTCAACGATATTGCGAGGTTGTTCGCCAATCTGTGGTCGCAGCGCATTAACGGCGAACCCCCAGAGTCCCATCTCCCGGTATGGGCATCGACAGTAGATGTGCCCAGCTTCTCCGCAGTGATAGCAAAGCGGACGGTGGTCGGGGGCACGCCAAACATCAGTCTTTCTTGGAAGGCTGCGTGGGTTGGCGATGGGTTGGCGTGCTGGCAGCGGGGGTGGTGGCGGACGACGGAACTGTGTCGTCACTGGGCCCTGCCGTGGGCGCCAAGGGGGTACGGGACGGCGGGCTACAGTGGCGTATGTCATCGCTTGCATTGATGCTGCGCGGAGATTCAGGGGCTACTCCGAGTTGTCGTTGGAGCTCCTCACTGACGGCGCCGGCAATTAAAGCCATTTGAGGTTGTGATGAAGGGAACAGCTTTTGTAGCTCCTCCCGCACGACCGCTCGGATAGTCTCGCGCAAGTCGTCAGTGGCCAGTAACTGAGCTTCGGCGTAGTTTGTGGAGTTAGTGCGGCGGTTGAATTGCCGGTTCCGCATTTCCAGTGTCTTCTCGATGCTGGTGGCCTTGCGAAGAAACTCGCCGACTGTCTTCGGTGGACTCCTTACCATTCCGGCAAAAAGTTTCTCTTTTACACCACGCATCAGTAGGCGGACTTTCTTTTGCTCGGACATTTCCGGGTCAGCGTGGCGGAATAGGTGGCTCATTCCTTCTGTAAAAATCGCGGTGGTCTCATTAGGCAGCTGCACTCGGGTTTCTAGCATGGGAGAGGCCTTTGCCCTGCAGTGGGTGTAACCAGGCTGATGATGATGATGACTCGGGTTTCTAGTAGTGCTTGGGCTCGTTCTCGGTGTACGATGCTTGTGAATGTCGGCAGGAAGCCGCTTTGAAAAACGTCCCAGGTCGTTAGGGTGGCTTCTCGGTTCTTGAACCACAGACTGGCAGCGTCTTCTGATGCGAAGAAGACATGTCGCAGTTTGTCATCGCTGTTTCAGCTGTTAAATGCAGCCACCCTCTCATACGTCTCGAGCCAGGTTTCTGGGTCCTCGAATGTGTAACTGCGGAACGTCGGAGGCTCCCTGGGCTGCTGCAGGACGATGGGGACGCTGGGGCTGCCATTGGGGTTGCTTTGGCCACAATCTTCTTGCTCTTCTCAGATACAAGTCCGTGCTCTGGGGGCAGCTGTTGAAGAGAGCGGCTTGCTTGATGGTCCGGGACTACGTTGGTCTTCTCTTTGCGGTCCGGGCTTGGATCACGGCTTGTCGGGGGCGTCCGGTACATGAATGAAAAGCACCTCCACAAGATGTCACGTGGTGGTGACGTTGAAGAACACAGTAGCAATACCGTGAAAGACAAAACTTTTATTGGGCGAACCTGTGCCCACAAATACAGGCTACACTTACACCACAACGATAGCAGCGACGACGGTCGGCGATCGTCGAAAATCTGATCAGTGGGACAAGTGCGTCGGCTTTTATACATCAGTCGTCGAATGTTCCAGAGTAATCGCTGGGACCCGCGTGCCTTCCACAATGTTCTACATTATTCGCGTCGCGCACACATGCGATCAGATTACACAAGGTTCGGTGCCAGACAGCGGATGGAACCATCGATAACATTCCAGAAACTTCCTGTACATGCAGGCGCGTCCTGCTCTGCGTGATAACATTTGTTAAGCGGTGAAACATGGTCACCCGAGAAAGATAAACATGTACATGTGTCAGTATAATATATACTTGGCGATATGATCAATGTTATCAATATCGTTAATGTAAAGAACAAAGAGAAAAGGACCCAAAATGCTTCCCTGTAGAACACCTAAATCAACTGGTTTGACTAAAGAAGAGTGACCATTAATCGTGACAAACTGTGACGGATTCTGTAGGTATGATGAAATGAGTGACAGAGCTTTTCCTCAAATGCCATAGTGCTCCAATTTTTTCACAAGTATGTTGTGATTAATATTGTAACAATGTGGGATCGACGAGTATGCGTAGCAGCACCGCCAAGAAACGCACTTTATCAGTCGTCCAAGGGAAGAACAACAACGTCTTCTTCGTTTTCCCCGCTTCACCTAAAAACCCGCGCTACTTTAGCGTCTTCCCCACTGGCGCGTACCCGCTGAATTATGGTTCTGCCAAATATAGTTGTGTCATTTGCTCCCCCTTTAGAAAAGATCATCGTCCCGATGATAGAGGCTTGGAAAGCAGTGGTAAAGAACTGCGCAGTCTTGGCAGTCCTCATAGTACGGCTTCATACGCAGCACGTGAACAACCTCGGGTAAATGCCGTTGGCGCTTTGAACAGTGCGAGCTGTCTGGAATGGCTTCGTAGTTGACTTCACTGATGCGTCGGAGAAATATGTAGGGCCCGAAGTATTTGCGTAGGAGCTTTTCAGAGAGCCCACGCTGTTGAATAGGTGTCCAGACCCACACTTTGTCACTGATGTTGTATGTTACGGCTTTGTGCCGAAGATTGTAGCGTCTGGCGTCACAGTCCTGTTGTTCGTGGATTCGCAGACGCGCAAGCTGCCTAGCTGCCTCTGCTTGGTGTGTTATCTCTTCAGCACCCGTCTCGTCGTCAAATTCATGAGGGAGCATTGACTCTAATGTTGTTGTAACCTCACGGCCGTATACGAGACTGAAGGGCGTCTTGCAAGTGGTCTCTTGACGAGCAGTATTGTACGCGAAGGTGACATAAGGTAAAACCTCGTCCCATGCTCTACATGGGACCGTGACCATGGTGTCTTCATGGGACTCTACAATGCTCTACATCTACGTACATGCTTATCATATCAGCCAATGTCCTATTGAGTCGTTCTGTCAGTCCGTTCGTTTGAGGGTGATACGCTGTTGTCTTCCGGTGGGCGGTACCACTTAGACGTAGAACGATATCTAAAAACTGGGCCATGAACACAGTACCTCTGTCCGTAACGACTACTGCGGGAGCGCCATGCCTTAAAACGATGGATTCCAGAAAAAATCGTGCCGCTTCATCTGCTGTTGCCCGTTGCAGGGCACTTGTCTCGGCATATCTAGTGAGATAATCTGTGGCAACGATCATCCACCTATTACCAGTAGTAGACGTTGGGAAGGGACCCAGAAAGTCCATGCCTACTTGTGCAAATGGTGTGGCCGGTACGTCAACAGGGTGCAATAAGCCGGCTGGTTGACAGATGGCGGTTTACGACGTTGGCAATCCAGACATGTCTGAACGTAATGTTTGACGACCGCAGTAAGTCTCGGCCAGTAGTAATTCTGCTGAATCCGTGCCAATGTGCGAGTGTAGCCCAAGTGCCCAGCAGTCGGCTCGTTGTGGCAGGCGTGTAAGATTTCACGTCGAAGCGGTGATGGAACAACAAGTAAGTAGTTGCTGCCGCTAGGCGAGAAGTTCTTCTTGTAGAGGACGTTGCGACGCAAGCAGTGTGATGCCACCCCTCTTGCAAAGAGCCTCGGCACGCTGTTGGTCATCCTTCGAGGTAATCAATAAGGAACAGTAATTCGATGTCATCCCGTTGCTGGCGTGAAAGATCGGCAATATCCACGAGTCCCAGAAAAACCGTGTCGTCATCGTCTTGTGCTGCCGGCTCAACGGGAGACCGAGAAAGGCAGTCGGCGTCTGCGTGCCGTTTTCCCAACTTGTATGTAACAACAAAGTCGAACTCTTGGAGTCGAAGACTCCAGCGTGCGAGCCGGCCGGAAGGATCTTTCAAATTAATGAGCCAGTAGAGGGAATGGTGATCACTAACGACGGTGAAAGACCGACCATACAAATACGGACAAAATTTCAGAACTGCCCATACCATTGCGAGGCATTCTTTTTCAGTGGTGGAGTAGTTAGCTTCAGCTCAGGATAGTGTCCTACTGGCGTAAGCAATCACTTTTTCGCTGTCGTCCTGCCATTGTACTAGCACCGCCCCTAGACTGACATTACTAGCGTCTGTATGCAATATCGTCGGGGCTTCCTCATCGAAGTGTGCTAATACGGGAGGCGATTGCATGCGTTGCCGGAGCTCGTGGAATGCCCGCTGCTGGTCTTCGCCCCAAGTAAAAGGCGGGAGTGAGCTGTGTTAACGGCCATGCGATACGCGAGAAATTAGCAATAAATCGCCGGTAATATGCACAGAGTCTGATGGAATCGGGAAATTAGCGACGGCGGCAATTTTATCCGGATCAGGTCGGACTACTTGGCTACTAACGACGTGACCGAGGAACTGGAGCTCATGAAAACCAAAATGGCACTTCTCAGGTTTCAAAGTGAGACCGGCAGAGCGTATTGCTTCAAGAACAGTTTTCAGCCTTCGTAAGTGTTCGTCGAACGTTGCGGAAAAGACAATCACGTCATCCAAGTACACCAGGCATGTTTGCCATTTGAGTCCGGAGAGCACAGTGTCCATTAGACGCTGAAATGTTGCTGGCGTTGAACACAAACCGAAAGGAAGTACCTGAAATTCATAAAGTCCGTCAGGCGTCACAAAGGCTGTTTTCTCACGGTCTTTCTCATCCACTTCGATCTGCCAATAACCGCTTTTCAAGTCCATTGAGGAAAAGTAGCACGAGTTTCACAACCTATCCAAGGAATCATCAATACATGGCAGTGGATAAACGTCCTTCTTTGTGACCTGATTGAGCTTCCGATAGTCGACGCAGAAGCGCAGGCTACCGTCCTTCTTCACTAAAACTGCAGGTGATGCCCATGGACTATTACATGGTCGAATAACGCCATCTTCCAGCATCGTCTTCACTTGTTTTTGTATTGCTTCGCGCTCCTTTGGGGCCACACGATAAGGGTTTTGTTGGATGGGTCTGGCGTCGACATCAGTAATGATGCGGTGTTTGGTAAGTGGCGTTTGACGAACTCTTGACGCACAGGAGAAACAGCCCTGGTACTGATTGATGAGCTCAAGAAGACTGTTCCGCTCAACGGCCATTAACGTCGGATTAATGTCTACAATAGGTGCAGCTGTGTGGATTGTAGAGGCCGACTCCTGCGCTAAGTGGCAGTCTTGTATTTCTGTCACTTCGTCGAAATAGGCGACAGAAGTGCCTCTAACGATGTGTCGGCGCTCCTTACTAAAATTTGTCAGCAAGAGTTCGGCGCTTCCTTCGATTACATTGATAAGTGCTCTGGCAATGGACACACCGCAATTCAGTGCTAGTGCACTGATGTGTTCAGCTACTCCAGTCCCACTTTGCGGATGTCACAGCGCACCTGTACGAGAGAGCAACTCCGCGGCAATACGTAAGCGAGGTTGTTGTGGCTTCTCATGGGTGACATTATCCGAACTCGTGGCAAATGTGACGCTTCTGTCACGGATGTTAATCACGGCGCCGTACTCCCATAGGAAATCCATGCCCAACATAAGTTCTTTACAACACTCAGTAAGGATGACGAGGGTGACAACGAAGGTTGAACCGGCGATTAAGAGTCGGGCCGTGCATTTCCCGACAGGTGTCATCAACTGACCTCCGGCGGTTCTTATGTTGGGCCCGTGCCATGGTGTCTTCACCTTTCTCAGTTTGTCAGCGACCTGTAAGTTAAGGATTGAAAAATGGGAGCCAGTGTCAACCAGAGCGGCTATTTCGTGGCCGTCAATGGAAACGATGAGCTCGGCGCTGACGATGTCAGTTACGTCTTTCGTACTTCCATCCGTCGTATTCGTCGTTGTGCTGGGCGTCTTTTTCATCAATGTAGTCTTCACGTCGTCGTTCGTCGATAACGGGGGATGTGGAGCAGTTAGAGTATTGGCAACCTCACCCCTGGAGGTCGCTGCGGCTAGTTTCCCCGTCGAGGGCTAGGCGATCTGCCCCTAGTGACGTCGGCAAAACTGCGACGAGTCAGCGAATTGGCAAATTGTATCGCGCCGGAGATGGAGAAGGAGAATGTGGTCGGGGCGTCGTCGTATTTTGTGGCTGACTGTTCACAGGAGCATCGTTGTAAGCGCGTCGACCGTCGTACGGAGAATAAGCATAGTTGGCAGGAAAGCTTGGGTGTTGAGCGGCGCGATAGTTGTTCCATTTGCGGCAAACTCTATAGACGTGTCCAGCTTCACCACAATGGTAGCACACTGGTCGACGGTCGACGGTGCGCCACAAATCGGTTTTCCGACGCTGATAGTTCGGCGGTAACTCTCCATGGAGCCAAGGAGTGGCGTGCGCATGTCGAAAATACGGCGTTGTTTGTGCTGGCATGATCGGCGGGGTCGGTAGAGTCGACGAGGGTGATGATGTTGGCTCTATATGTGGCGTAGGTGGTGTTGTAGTTATGGGTGTCAACGGCGTTGAAGTTGCGTTCAGTGGATGGCGAACAGCCTCCGCATAAGTGAGGCGCCGCGGAACGTTGCCACAGCCTGGCGCTGAAAAAGCTTGCCGGACTTCCTCCCGGACTACATCAGCAACAAATGATAACGCTGGCGTCGGTTCCGTAAACGCAACCACAAAGCCGAGCTGCCGAAGCTCTTCTCGCACCACTTCTTGGACAACTTCACGCAGAGACATGTCATTACTTGCAGCCAGTATGGAAGTGTTCGCCGCCGAGTTGCTCATGTCATGCTGGCGGTATCGTTGATGCAGGGCCCATTCAATGGCTGTAGCCTCTTTTGTGAACTGTGCCACTGTTGTCGGTGTATTTCTCACAAGGCCGGCAAACAGTTGCTCCTTCACTCCTCGCAAGAGATATCGCAGCTTTCTTTCCTCTGGCATGTCTGGGTCTGCCCTATGGAAAAGACGGGCCATGTCTTCCGAGAACATAGTAACACTCTCATTGGGCTTTTGAACGCGGATTTCAAGGAGACGCTGCGCGTTTTCCCTCCTGTTGCTGTTTGAAAAGGTATCCAGCAGCTGTGCGCGGAAGTCGTCCTACGTGGCAAAGCTCCTCTCCCGGTTTACGTACCACGTACGAGCATTGTCCTTCAAATAGAAATAGACACTCGAGAGTTTGTCCGCCGAGCTGGCCTTATGGTTATACTGGGCGATGCGCTCGAACTGGTCTAGCCAATCTTGGACGTCTTGAAAGGCATCACCATGAAAGCTCTGCGGGACCATAGGATTCTGTAGTGTTACTTGCGATGAAGCTGCGGTGGCCATGTTATTTGTAGGAGGCAAACGATTTCTCGAAGTTTCTTGCAGGGGACTGGACTCGGGCACTAAGCCTAGCAGGCGACGACTGAACCGGTGGACCGGTGTTTCGATGTGCGATGGTGATTCCGGGCTTGATCGTCGGCTCCGCGAAGGGGTGCCAAGCATGAAGAATACCCAGCACCTCCACCAGTGTAACGACGTGGGATCGACGAGTATGCGTAGCAGCACCGCCAAGAAATGCACTTTATCAGTCGTTCAAGGGAACAACAACATCTTCTTCGTTTTCCCCGCTTCACCTAAAAACCCGCGCTACTTCAGCGTCGTCCCCACTGGCGCATACCCGCTGAATTATGGTTTTGCCAAATATAGTTGTGTCAATATGATCAGATGCTTTTTTGAAATCTAGAAAGATACCAAGGACCAAACTCTGACTTTCAAACATTTTAAGTATTATTTCTTTTTGCATGAGCAATGCCAGCTTTCTAGATTTATCTTTCCTGAAGCCGTACTGCGAGCCAGTTAGCATGTTGTACCGATCAGTAAATTAAATTAAATGCGTTAAAATTATTTTTTCAGGACCTTTTGAAAAACTGGTAGAATAGAGATTGGACGGTAGTTTGTAAGATCATTCCTATCACCTTTTTTGTAGATTGCTGTAATTTTTGCACATTGCATTTAACGAGGAAATACTGCACATGAAAGACAATTGTTAATTATATGCGTTAAGCAATGTGTGATCAGATCAATAACAAATTTTACCAGTTTTATCTGCAGATCCATCATATCTTGGCTGTGCTGTTTTTTAAACTCGTGTACATTGTAATAACTACCGATTCAGATACTGGCCGTAGAAACATCGTGTGCTCGCAGCGCCGCTGCATGTAAGACAGGCTGTCACGTTCAGATGATGATGGGAGATTAGAAAGAAAGGAATCATTAAATGCGTTTGCTAGTTCTGCTCCAGAAATTTCCACATTGTCCTTCAGTATCTTTGTAATAGGTTCAGTACTTTTGCCGAATATCGTGTTTAGTTTGCACCACATGTCCCCAGAGCGTTGGCTTGAAATTAAGTGGTTATAATGGTACCTATTTTTAGCAGCACGAAGTTCTTTAGTGACATGATTTCTATGTGTTTTGAAAGCACTAAGCGTATGAGGACATTTATTTTGAATGAATGTTTTATATTGCTGCTCTCGTTTTCTTATTAGATGCAAAATGTCAGTAGTTATCCATGGCTTACAAACTTTCTTTGGTCGGCTAAATGCTTGAATTGTAGAGAGAGGTAAACTTTTCTAAGTACCTGTCGTAGGGGATTTCTAGATTACATTCACTCAAAACATCATCCCAGCTTACCTGGGAGATAGAGTCACGAAAACTGGTTAATGTGAGAGGGTTAATTGATCTGTAAGAAAAGTGTGCTTTAAGAAAAGTGTGGTTTCCGCATGTCAAACTGTTGCCTTTGCTTCGAGTTGTTGACAAATTCGATTTCGCCCTGCCATCTGCTAGCCGCCTGGTTAGCTCGGATGGTACAGCGGCTGCCCCGGAAAGGCGGTGGTCCCGGGTTCGAGTCCCGGACCAGGACAAATTTTTCTTCAACTGCGAGGCTTTTCTTTCGAGGAACCCGTATGGGTTTGCCTTGTAGCATTTGCTATGAACGGGTGGATGTCTGATTTTCCCCTTATTAAAAAGTGTGCTACTGGTGTAGAATGGTCAATAATTTTAGAAGATTCATTGACAGAAACCCCGCAGGGGTGTCTGCGCCAGCAGGCATTTGGTGTGTTGCGACACCACGTACCCGAGCACACGAGGGTTGGATCTTCCCGCGTGTAGCCGTGCGCGGCTTAGCCGTCTCCGGGGAAAGGGGGATCCTGGGGGTTGAGCCGATGCCGGGTGTTCGGACCTTTAAGGCCCTTCGTCGGAGGCAACACACCTCTTTGGCCTCTGCTTCACGTAGACGGCACCCCCGGACTGACCCAGCCAGGGGAAATCGGCAGTCGCCTTTTCCTGTCCTCCTCTCCAATCTTAGTCTTTCTCTCTTGCCTTTTTCATCTTCCCTGTCTTCTCATCACTTCTCCTCACTTCCTAGTTTCCCGGTGGCAAGGGTTAACCTTGTGTGGCTAGCCAGCCTTGGTTATGCTGTATTTGGTTATAGCAGCGATGTACGGCTGGCATTGGCAGGGTTTCTCTAGCAGGAACTTCTGTCACGTCCCCCTGTTGGGCTCCATGGTGGGTGGTCGGCATCGCGGCCGAAAACCCAACTGTACTTATGGAAAACGCTTTTCCTAAACTCCCTGATCGCCCTCAAAAACGAGGGCGCACCGAAGAGGTCTTTCAGTTTTTCGGACGCCAAGTCCACAATTTTTCTTGTTTTCACGTGATCCACCCAGAAAAACTGGCTAAACCAGTGCGAACAATCTCACCGTTCCTTGTATCGAAGTCTCTTACCGAAGTTTTTGGTCCAGGATATAGGGCGACAAGGATGGCTAGCGGTGACCTCCTCTTGGAGCTCTGCGATCAGAAGCAATTTGAGAAACTGCCTAAACTAGTATCAAAATCAAATCAAAATGCTTTATTTCCAACAAACTTGTTAGGGGTCCTCCAGGCGAAAAGCTGCGACATACACCTTGAATGTGCCTGAAGGCCCTCACATGGCAGCAGTACAAATACAATATACAATGCAATGGGTTACATATACAATAATTACAAAGATCACATTTCAAAAATTTCTTTACAAAAATATGCTCTAAGCTGTTTTTGAGTCAAGGTATTTGTCATAACAATTTCTTTCCCAAATTTATTGAACAGTGAAGGTAGCGTGTTCTTAGCGACTGCATGAGGTAATTTGTACGCCTGTACGGTACTAACCACCTGTCATTGCTGCGGGTATGCGCATCACTTCTGTCATATTCAAGTCGTGACGTATTTTTTTAAAATATTGGAAACTTTTCAGAGCCGAAGCAGAAAGAATACAGTAGCCTGTATTCGTAAATGTTAGTTACTTGTATTATGTTATAACTTTCAAAAAGTTGCGCTGTAGAATGGAAATAAGGTACATTCGCTACATGTCGAAGTGCTCGTTTTTGAAGTTGAAGAAGCGCATGAAGATTACGTTTCGTGGTGGTAGCCCATACAAGTGCACAATAATTCAGATGCGATTGAAACAAGGCATAATATATGTACAACTTTACTTTCTCTGGGAAAAAATGACGGCAACGGGACAATGCACCTGCGGCAGTATCATTTGGGGAGACCCAAGTAGTAGTAACCTCCCACCGCACGATGAATACCTCCCGCGGCGTTGTCTCGGACGATGATTTGCTGGAGCTCACTGAGGCTGAGCTCTTGGAGGGCTTCAGTGAACAGAATGTTATAAATGTCAAAAGAATCAAGATGAGGCGAGATGGTAAAGAAAGTGCGACCAAACACCTAATAGTCACCTTCAATTCAAGTGTTCTGCCCGAGTCAATCGAGGCCGGGTACATCAAGCTCCGTGTAAGACCGTATGTGCCAAATCCCCTGAGATGTTTCAAATGCCAACGTATTGGCCACAGCTCGCAGAGCTGCTGAGGCCGCCAAACATATGCGAAATGCAGTGCCCATGAACACACGTCTGAAGCTTGCGAGAACTCTTTGCATTGTGTAAACTGTGATGGAGAGCACGCCGTGTACTCGCGCTCGTGCCCGTCTTGGAAAAAAGAAAAAAAAATTGTCACCATCAAAGTGAAAGAAAATATATTGTTCAAGGAGGCACGCAGGCGGGTTTCATACCGGCCTAAGAAAAGTTTTGCCGATGTGATGCGTCAGGGGGCAGCAACACAACGGCCACCGGCGTCTCTCCGACCCACAACCAGCAAGTCGGCAGTTACGCCATCTGCCCCCGCGGCGGTTGCAGCTAGCACTGCTCCGTCAACCCAGCAGACAGGGCCTCCGACCCCGAAGGTGGGCGCAGCCGAGGCTGCCCAACCTCCCCGGCCCCTTCCAGCGCTGGCAACAGCCGGCGCAGCCAAATCCCTCAGGGAGCCCCATCGACCTCCGGGCTGGTGGGCGCAGGGGTCTTGCCCTCCAAGGCGAGACTTTCCCGGGAACCTTCTCGCTCGCAAGAGCACGTGTCCGGCGCCTCACAAGAGGCAATGGACACAACACCTATCCTCAAGGCGCACCAAGCGCCTAAGGAGTGGCGAGGCTCCCTCGAACGCTCCAGAAAGGGCAGAACCCCGATTATAGGGCCTCGAAAGAGCTCTGTAATCTAAGGCATAACTTCCGTTTCCATACACACAGCACCTATTGACTTCCAATATGGATACACAAATAATTCAATGGAACGTCAGAGGTCTTCTTAGAAACCTTGATGATGTGCAGGAACTCATACAAAAACACAATCCAAAAATGCTGTGTTTACAGGAAACACACAAACTTTCTCCGACAGTATATAACATTTCGCAAAGATCGCGATGATGCTGTCGCATCATCGGACAGTGTCGCCATTGTTATCCATAAGAGTATTGCGTGTCAACTTTTACAGCTACAAACGCCTCTTGAAGCAGTGGCGGTTCGAGCTGTTCTCCTAAACAAACTCATCACCATTAGCTCTCTTTACATACCCCCGCATTACAATTTAACGAAACATGAATTCCAATCATTTATAGATCAATTGCCAGAACCTTATGTTCTTGGCGATTTCAATGCGCACAGCTCCCTGTGGGGTGACTCTCGTATAGATGCGCGAGGTCGTCTTGTTGAACAGTTCCTTTTTTCTTCTGGTGCATGCCTTCTGAATAAGAAGGAACCCACATATTACTGTCTTGCAAACAAAACCTTTTCTTCAATTGATCTCAGCATAGTTTCCCCGTCCATACTGCCTGAACTCGAATGGGAAATTACGAACAATCCTTACGGAAGCGATCTCTTCCCCATACTGTTGAGAACACTTAAAGAAAACAAATATCCACCACAGGCTCCTAGGTGGAAGATTGACACAGCTGACTAGGAGAAATTCCGAACCCTCACTTGTATATCATGGGATGACATGCCCTCGTTAGGAATTGATGCTGCTGTGGAGTATTTTACAGCCTTCATAATAGATGCCGCATCTAAATGCATATCACAAGTAAATAGCTTGGCATGCAAACGGCGTGTCCCATGGTAGAACGACGACTGTAGGATCGCTCGTAAGAAAGAGAACAAAGCGTGGAGGTTGCTACGCACCTCTCCAACTGCGGAGAATCTGATTAAATTTAAGTAAAATCCCAAGGCAGGAGAATGCGCCAACAGGCCAGAAGAGACAGTTGGCAAAAGTTCTTATCGGGCATCAACTCCTATACTGATGAGGCCAAAGTCTGGAACAAGGTTAATAGGATAAGAGGGCGACAAACATATTCACTCCCTCTGGTAAACACACAGGGCGGTACACTACAAGATCAGGCAGATTCACTTGGGGAGCACTTTGAGAGCGTGTCAAGTTCAAACCATTATTCGCAATCCTTTCTGAAATATAAACAAATAGAAGAACGCAAGCCACTCATAAGAAAATGTCGAGAGAATGAACCGTACAACTGTCCTTTTAGTGCTGCTCAGTTGAGAGCAGGCTTGAGCGCATGCAAAAGCTCTGCACCGGGATCTGATAGAATCATGCATGAAATGCTCAAAAACTTACACAATGATACGCAAGTTACATTACTCACACTTTTCAACACCATCTGGGATGCAGTGTACCTTCCAACCGCATGGAAGGAAGCCATTGTGGTCTCTGTTTTGAAACAAGGCAATGATCCTTCCTCAGTGGCAAGTTACCGCCCGATAGCCCTCACAAGTTGCCTTTTAAGGTATTTGAAAAAATGATTAATCGGCGACTCATTCACTTCCTTGAACTGAGCAAAATGCTTGATCCTTATCAGTGTGGCTTCAGAGAAGGGCGCTCCACAACTGATCATCTTGTACGTATTGAAGGAAATATCCGGGACGCATTTGTACACAAACAGTTTTTCTTATCCATATTCCTCTATATGGAGAAAGCGTACGACACGACGTGGCGTTACGGAATCTTTAGAGACTTATCAGAAATGGGCATCCATGGTTATATGCTAAACCTAATAGAAAGCTATCTGTCCAACCGTACCTTCTGGGTAAAAGTCGGCAATATACTTTCACGTCTTTTTACGCAAGAAACGGGTGTACCCCAAGGAGGCGTGCTCAGCTGCACGCTCTTCATCGTGAAGATGAACTCGCTTCGTGCTTCATTACCACCGGCCATCTTTTATTCTGTCTACGTGGACAACATTCAAATAGCTTTCAAATCCTGTAACCTTGCAGTGTGCGAGAGACAGGTACAGCATGGCCTGAACAAAGTGTCAAAGTGGGCAGACAAAAATAGATTTAAGATCAATCCTAACAAAAGTTCTTGTGTTCTTTTTACAAGAAAGAGAGGCCTGATCCCAGATCCTTGCTTAGAATTACGTGGACAACAGACACCTGTAAACAAAGAGCACAAATTTCTAGGTGTTATACTTGACTACAGACTCACTTTCGTCCTACACATTAAACTTCTTAAAGAAAAATGTCTAAAAACAATGAACACAATGAAACTTCTATCCCAGACTACATGGGGTAGTGACAGGAAGTGCTTAATGAATCTCTATAAAAGCCTCATTCAATCACGACTAGACTATGGTGCCGTGATTTATCACTCTGCCACCCCGAGCGCGCTAAAGATGCTAGACCCAGTCCACCATCTAGGAATCTGACTGGCCACTGGCGCTTTCAGAACAAGTCCTATACAAAGTTTATATGTAGAATCAAATGAGTGGTCACTTCATCTGCAGAGAACATACATCAGCCAAACATATTTTCTGAAAGTCCACTCTAATCCTCAACATCCGTGTTTTAATACCGTTAACGAGATGACATATGCTACACTCTTTCGTAATCGTCCCTCCGTAAGACAGCCTTTCTCGCTGCTTGTGAGGGAGCTTAGTCATGAAATGCATCTTCCACTCCTCGAGCTTCGCCTAATGCATCCAGCCAAGCTGCTACCTCCTTGGGAGTGGCAGCTGATACAATGCGATATATCTTTCATGCAAGTTACAAAACGCGCTCCAGAGATTGAAATCCAAAGGCATTTCCGGGAACTCCAGCACAAGCACTCCTGCACGAAGCTCTACACAGACGCATCGAAGACACACGACGGGGTGTCCTATGCAGTCGTCGGTCCATCCTTCTCGGAATCCGACGTACTGCATCCGGAAACTAGTATCTTTACGGCTGAGGCCTACGCACTGCTGTCGGCCGTAAAGCACATAAATAAATAAAAACTCCAGAAATCGGTTATATATACGGACTCCCTTAGTGTTGTGAAGGCCTTGATGTCTTTCTGTAACCACAAAAATCCGGTAATTAATGAACTCTACTCCGTACTGTGTAAAGCATACATATCTAACCAACATGTGATTATATGCTGGGTGCCTGGACATAGGGGCATCGAGGTTAACGTTCTAGCGGACCAGATGGCCACATCAATTTGATCGCATGCAGTTAAGCCTACTGCTTCGGTCCCTGTCACAGACCTGAAGCCTTTTTTAAAAAGGAAACTGCGAAACCACTGGCAACGTATGTGGGACGCAGAAGTAAATAACAAACTGCACGTGATAAAGCCACAGTTAGGTTCTTGGCCCTCCGTAACAAAATCACGGCGAACAGGTGTCCTATTCTGTCGCCTCAGAATAGGACACACATTTGGCACACATAACTTTTTACTCACTGAAAAGATCCTCCAACCTGCGGTAGACGCGGGGAGAGGCTTACCGTCCTCCACGTCCTCCTGGAGTGTCGGGCAGCCGAATCTGAGAGAAGGAAACATTTTTCCCTAGCATACATACCGGCAGCACATCCCCCTACATCCTGTAATGTAGCGGGTCCTCTCTTCAGAGGATGCGCTGTGATAGCTCTTTCGTATAGCACATGCTTCTAGGCCCTTGTGTTTCAAGGGCTCTGGCGAGGCAGCAGTGCTCCAAGTAATTTTACCATCTCATATATTGCCACATGGTGTGGCACAGCAAACGGACTGAAGAGGAAGAGAACAAGGTTCGTCTCGGCATCGCGCGTCAACGGTTAGGTTTCGTGAAGTACAAACGCCTGCATCCCCATTCAGCGTGCATACTTCGGCAGGGTATACGCGACAATTTGGTGGAGGTGCTGGGTACACCCAACTTATGCAGGAGACCCCACTGGGCAGCAAGAACCTCGCACAATTGGAGTTGACTCCAGTTCACCGCACAAGCCGGCGAATACGAGGCCTCGCCCCAGAATTAGGAAACCTCCAGGATAAAGTGATGACTACAACCACTGCGACTTCTACGGAAAGGATGACGCCGACTTGCCTAACACTGCTGAACCCCCAAGTGCCGACGGCTTTTCATGGCGACATATTTGAAGACGTGGAAGACTGGCTGGCAGAGTTCGAGCGTGTGGCTGTGTTTAACGAGTGGGACAACAACGCCAAACTCAGAAACGTCTACTTCAGCCTCCAGGATGGCGCTCGCACGTGGTTTGTGAGCCGCGAAAGTGCCCTGTCATCATGGCCTGAATTCCAGCGCAAGCTACTGGAGACTTACTCCAGCCCCGATCGCTAGGAAAAATTGGAGCGAGCCCTTCAGTCACGCGTCCAAAAGCCCAACGAGAGCGTCACGATGTACGTGGAGGACATGACGCGTCTCTTTCAGCGTGCCGATCCGAGCATGTCGGAAGAGAAGAAGGTGCGTCATCTGATGAGAGGCGTAAAGGAACAGCTCTTTGGCAGTCTTGTTCGGAATACGCCCAAGACTGTCGCAGAGTTCCTCACCGAAGCCACTGCAATGGAGAAGATGCTGCAGCAACAGTCGAACATGTACAACCGACAAGTAAATTCCGCCTGCACTCCAGATACGCCGGTAGGCTTCGGGTGCGACGTCGCCTTGCTTTGCGAGCTGATTCGCTCAGTGGTTCGCGGCGAGCTGCAGAAGCACCACGGTACGTCGCCACCGCCAGTCAGCTCCCTCGCCAGCGTCGTACGCAACGAAGTACAGCAGGCACTGCAGGCATCTCTTTCCAGCAGTGAAGCGCCACCTCTGCCAAGTGAGTCCCGGCGGAAGACTTACGCAGAAACATTACTGAGCCCCGCCCAAGCTTTCGCACCTACTTATGTTGCGTCGCCAGTCGCGTTGCAATCGGTGCAAGCCGCTCCGACAACTCCGCTACCGTACTTCGACGACCGCCGAACGCCCGCGAGGAAATCAGAGGTTTGGCGAGCACCCGACCGACGACCGCTGTGCTACCACTGCGGCGAAGCTGGTCATGTGTATCGGGAGTGCCCCTATCAACGACTCGGCCTTCGGGGTTTTTCCATCGATTCGCCTCGACCTAGGTTTGGCCAGAGGCCTCCCGACATCGCAGAATTCATCGAGCAGCAGCGCAGTCCGGGCACATCGCAGCGGCAATCACGCTCGCCATCACCGCGGCGATATTTCCCTGCTCGTGATACCACCTCGAGGACGACGCAAGGGAGATCACCAAGTCCACGCCGGGAAAACTGATGTCAGCGACCTTCCGAGGCGGGGCCGCTGATACTCGACGCGCTGAAGACCTCGTATCATGCCGACCGCAGAACAACGAAAACACGACGACGCCAGAACCAGTTCCCGCCAACAAGATTTCACTGGACATACCTGTGTTGATTGACGGCAGAAAAATTAGTGCACTTGTAGATACCGGCGCCAATTACTCCATTCTTAGTGGCAAACTAGCAAGGATTCTGCAAAAAGTTACGTTGCCCTGGAACGGGGCACCAGTTCGCACTGCAGGTGGCCACGTCGTCACACCACTTGGCTTATGCACGGCGAGAGTAGAAATTCGCAGTGCTGCTTTTCTCGCCACTTGTCTGGTTCTGCGCGAGTGTTCCTGCGATTTAATCCTTGGGATGGACTTTCTCCGGGAATATGGCGCCATTATTGACCTCCGCGAGCGCTGCATCACTTTCTCGACGCAAAGGGCAACAACACAGACCGACGCCGTTGGACACAGATTCGCACTTCGCGTTTCGGACGAAAGCATCACGATACCGCCGCGTGCAAGTATTATGGTTCCGGTCAAGTCCGACGAGCTACAAGACGGTGAAGCCATTGTAGAAGGCAACATTTCTATGTTGCTGACCCAAGGTATTTGTGTAGTGCGAAGCCTTGTGGAACTTCGTGATAGCCAGACAGCGGTCCTCGTTACCAACTTTACCTTTGAGCATCGGCACATTTTTCGTGGCACTGCCGTCGCCTACGCCGAACCATCAACGGACATCGTCGAGTGCTTTGCTTCTGAAGTGGACACAGACGACGGTTCGCTCAGAGACATCGATGTAGACTCCGAGCTTACGGACGACCAAAAGAGCGCACTGCAGGAACTTCTGAACGAATTCCGCGCGTGCTTCGCTCGGTCTACTAAGGTGGGCCAAACGCCGATCACGAAGCACCGAATAACGACATCCGCTGACACACGCCCCATCAAACAACAGCCTTATCGTGTCTCGCCGAAAGAATGTGAGGCAATTCAAGCCCAAGTCAACGAGATGCTAGATGATGGTGTCATTCAGCCTTCGCACAGTCCGTGGTCATCCCCGGTTGTTCTGGTCAAGAAAAAAGACGGAACGCTTCGTTTCTGTGTTGATTATCGACACCTCAACGATGTCACCAAGAAGGACGTGTACCCACTACCACGTATCGATGACTCTTTAGACAGGTTGTGGCAAGCTAAGTATTTTTCGTCTCTCGATCTAAAGAGCGGTTACTGGCGAATTGAGGTAGATGAAAAAAACCGCGAAAAAACTGCTTTCGTCACTCCAGATGGCCTTTACGAATTCAGGGTACTTCCTTTCGGGCTCTGTTCGACACCAGCAACCTTCCAGCGAATGATGGACACCGTTCTCGCTGGTCTGAAGTGGCAAACCTGCCTCGTCTACCTCGACGACGTGGTTGTTTTTTCGGCGACATTTGACGACCACCTGAAACGACTGCGGCAGGTTCTCGATCAGCTAGCCTCACCCTTAAGCCTCAGAAGTGTCACTTCGGCTACAAGGAGGTTATGTTTCTGGGACATGTGGTCAGCGCGGATGGTGTTAGCCCCGATCCCGCGTAAACTGCTGCTGTAGCCACGTTTCCAACACCGACCGACAAGAAAGGTGTCCGACGCTTCCTGGGCCTTTGCGCATACTACCGGTGTTACATCGAAAATTTTTCGAAGATGGCGGAGCCGCTGACTCGACTCACGAGGTACGATGTATCGTTTGTTTGGGCCTCAGAGCAAGAGACTGCTTTCACTGAGCTTAGACAGCGTCTGGTGTCAGCACCAGTTCTGGCCCACTTTGACGAGGAGGCAGACACGGAAGTTCATACAGACGCGAGTAACGTCGGTCTTGGTGCGGTGCTTGTACAACGGCAGGAAGGTATTGAAAGAGTGATTGCCTACGCAAGTCGCACACTATCGTGTGCAGAGACCAACTACACCACTACGGAGAAAGAGTGTCTTGCCGTCGTATGGACGCTGGCCAAATTTCGACCTTACCTCTACGGCCGCCCATTCAAAGTTGTAACCGATCATCACTCGTTATGTTGGCTTGCAAATTCGCGGGACCCTTCTGGACGACTGGCACGGTGGAGTCTACGTTTGCAGGAGTACGACGTGACCATCGTGTACAAGTCGGGCCGCATACACGAAGACGCTGACGCACTCTCGTGTGCCCCTATCGGCACTACCGACCGAGACATTGAGGACGATGGCGTTTTCCTTGGGGCCGTAAGCGTTACTGATTTGTCCACACGGCAGCGCACAGACGACTCACTACGACCTATATTCGAACATATGGAAGGACGAAACCCATCAATACCCCGGCACATCGCTCGAGGATTGTTGTCTTTTTGTTTACGACATGGCGTCTTGTATAAGAAGAACTCCGCTGCCACCAACAAGACATACTTTTTAGTGGTTCCAGCAGACCTCCGTGCTGAAGTTTTATTTGCCTGTCATGACGAGCCTCCGTCTGGGCATTTGGGTTTTACGCGAACGCTTGATAGAGTGCGCAAATCCTACTACTGGCCGAAAGTTGCCAAGTGTGTTAAGCGGTACGTCCAAGCCTGCCGTGAATGCCAGCGCCGAAAGTCGCCAGCTGTGAAGCCTGCGGGATCGCTGAATCCGATTGACCCACCTGGCAAACCTTTCGACCAGGTCGGCATGGATCTTCTGGGCCCGTTTCCACTGTCATTTTTATTTTATTATTTATTTATTTATTTAGCAATACTGTAAGCCATTTACAGGCTCATACAGGAGTGGGTCACAATCAAAACAACGAAACATTGTTGGTCAAAACAGAAGAAAGCAATGAAACACGCCAATTATTACAATTCAAAGATATAACACGCAAACAAAACGACAGACCAAAGCAA
Source organism: Dermacentor andersoni (assembly GCF_023375885.2). Lineage (NCBI taxonomy): Eukaryota > Metazoa > Arthropoda > Arachnida > Ixodida > Ixodidae > Dermacentor > Dermacentor andersoni. The sequence continues at coordinate 251,082,395 of NC_092815.1, forward strand.
TTAGTAGTAGGCATATAATACAGGGAAGTGGTAAGAGCTACGAACAATTCAGATGTGGTGGGAAACGGCCAAAACACAGTTGCGCAGCGCAACGTTGTAGCAAAGCAGTACATAATCGGAAACAGACCTAATCATAAAAAAGTGCACGTATCTTGGTTGCAAATACTTCGATGGAGTCAACATGTGCAATTGGTTCCGGCAGGCGGTTCCAGGCTTCAATTGCAGATGGAAAAAATGAATATTTAAATGTGTTGCAACGCGCAGAAAACTGTCTGATGCACTTACGGTGATTTGTTCTTTCCGAATGTTGGAAGGGTGGCCTAATGTACTATCTTCTGGCAACAGGTGGATAATCGTCGCCAGAGACTATTTAACGGGGTATGCTGAGACAAAAGCGTTGCCTTGAGGCACAGCTTCCGAGGTTGCCCAGTTTTTCATACAGAGCATCGTCCTACGACATGGCGCCCCATCGCACGTCATCACAGACCGAGGCAAAGCCTTTACAGCGCAGCTCATTGAAGATGTTTTTAAACTCAGCTGCACAACCCATCGAAGAACAACTGCCTATCATCCCCAGACAAATGGCTTGACCGAACGACTGAACAAAATGATGACTGATATGCTGTCTATGTACGTAGACGTACAGCACAAGACGTGGGATGAGATACTCCCATACGTAACGTTTGCCTATAATACTGCTACGCAAGAAACAACACGCTTCACGCCGTTTTACCTCGTCTACGGCCGTGAAGTGCAGACTATGTTAGAAGCAATGCTGCCATGCGACATCGATCACCTCGATCTCGCCCAAGATGCTGAACTCTTCGTGCAGCACGCGGAAGAAGCCCGTCAGCTTGCCCGAGTGCACATAAAGAAACAACAGAGCATCGATGCGCAACGTTACAAACTCCGCCATCTACAAGTCGAGTTCCAACCTGGCGATCAAGTTTTGGTCTGGACTCTCGTGCGCCGAAAAGGACTATCCGAGAAGCTTTTGAGTCGCTACTTCGGACCTTACAAAGTGTTGAAGCGAATTAGTGACGTGAATTACGAAGTCCTCCCTGACGGAAGCCAGCCTCCCCGACGTCGACAACTGCAATCTGAGATTGTGCATGTTGTGCGGTTGAAACCGAACCATGGCCCCTAAAATTTGACGTTTTCAGCTGCTTAGGTTAGTTTTTGTTGTTGCTCGTCCCTCAGTGCCTTGTGACTACATCGCACACCACAGTGATTGTGACTATGGCCTATGTGTTCGTCCTAAGCCATCTCGGTGCTCTCACGTCAAGCCTGTGTATGTTTTCATTCTTTTATTATTATTATTATTATTATTTTTTTGAAGATGGGGTAGTGCCACATGGTGTGTGGCACAGCAAGGGGACTGAAGAGGAAGAGAACGAGGTTCGTCTCGGCATCGCGCGTCAACGGTTAGGTTTCGTGAAGTACAAACGCCTGCATCCCCATTCAGCGTGTATACTTCGGCAGGGTATACGTGACAATATTTTCTATTTTGCATCATTCTTCTACAATGGATTTTAATGTTCATAGTATTCGTCATTATTCATCGCCATAATATTATAGCACGTAGATTTTACGCACTTTACAGCGACTATTTTTAGGCCCCTTTACAGCCAAGTCACATCTTCTTCACAGAACTCACCATTCCACCGCGAAATCACTAACACTGTCTTGGTGCTCTTTGGCCATATCTGGCCCTTGCGCCACTAAACCACGCACATTCATTCATTTACAAAATAAATATTGGAAGATGGTCACTGAGGCAGTAGTTTAGAATAGCAGAGTGCACACGGTGCAAATCAACATTTGTAATGAAGAGATCAAGAAGAGTTTCTGTTGTTGTTGTCAGCCTTGCTGGTGAAGTTATTACATTTTGGCAATTGTGTATATCTAAGAGAGACTCCAAGGCAGCTTTATTATGGTTATCTGCAAGTAAATAATATTAAAATCGCTGTGTAAAATTATTTGATATTTATAATAGTTAACAAATTCCAGGAGCAAATCTAAAAAGCTAAAAAATGAGGAAATGTCACTGTGAGGTGGGCGATAACAGACACAGAATAAAAACTTCCGTGATTTGAGAACAAGTGTTTCATAATGAGGAGTAGAACAACAATATTCAGATAGTAATTCGCAATGCACTTCATTTGAGGGCAAAATAGGCACGCCTCCACCACGCTCCTGATAGCGGTTTACAAAGTAAGACTTATATCCCTGCATTTCAAATACATCCTCTTTACAAGTAAACCACGTTTCTGCAAACATCACAATATCAAAGATAATTTTAACCTCGCTAAAAAAACATTCAACGTCGTCATACTTATTGCGACTGGATCTCAATTTGAGATGGACACAGTTACAGCATCGCTGAAATTCAGTCAACGTTAAGTCGTTTAACTGCATCAGTCTTGCAGTTTCATTTGTCGATGAAGCCATCACGGACGAGAAAAACAACACTTTTGGTCTAGCATTTGCTCAATGAAAACACATATTGACGAGAATGTCCCGGCCACTATTACCACGCATGAGCGACTACGCCATGTCTGCCAATTCATGAAAAAGGTTATCTGCATTTTCGTCAACAAAACGATAAATAACATCGAATATCTGACTTCACAGTGTACTGACCCTCTCATTTCGTTGATTGTACTCGGTATCAACAACATGACAGCTTGTGAAACTGTCCTCATGTTTGAATGCATCCACGATAACAGTCGTTGGCAAGTGCCGATTTCATATCTATTAGACAATGTTTCAACAAAAGTAAATGTAAAAATATTGCGAGGTTTACGTCTTGGTCTGCATCTGTGTGTTTGATTTAGTACTGCCTGACTGGTTTCAGCAGTTTCTGTTATAACTTCGCTTTTGTTACTAATGTGGCGCCGTAATCCGTTGTCAAATATTGCTTCATTTTAAAGTGTACTCGATAAGCATGCAGAGCTGTTCATTGGATCTTTTCCAGATCGTACTCCTGCCTTATGGCAAGTGTCTCTGATCCGTCCGACTTTTTTGCAAGTATCGTCCCATTACGGCACCATACGTATTTCCACCCATTTTCGCACTTTTTAGACGAAGCCATTCTGAAGAGACATTTTAGTGTTGGACATAAGTGTTCATTCATGTAGACAGGCGACGCCGATTCATTGCCAAAGATGCTGTTCTTGAGACAAAGTTTTCTTGCTTTCTCAAGCAGGGCATCCCACTTCTGTCGTCGCGTGAACTGTACAATAATGCAGCCTGGCTTATTTCTAGCATGAACACGATGACAAGCCTCAATGTCATCTGGTGCAATGCTTACTCCGGAAAGCTGTCCAAGTTTGCAAACAACAGCTGTTACGTTCTCATTGGGGCTTTCCACTATACCCTTAATTTCGATATTTTTGTTCCTTGAATATTGTTCGGAGTGTTGTAAACGAGACTCCGCGTCTGCAAGGCGTTTCCTGATTCCATCGAGTTCAGCGCGTAGCTTACTATATTCATCCTTCAGCTCAGCGTTTTCCGCTTTGATGGCGTCGTAATTCTGTCGAATGTCTTCAAAGACGCCATTCATGTGATCCATACTGCGAACATCTTCACGAAGTTCTGTTCGCAGTGCTTTCATCTGCTTTCATATAAAACTCCCCAGCCACTTCAACTATCTTATTCATATTACCAGTAGTAATGATACTGCTGGCTTTGTCTCTTAATGCATACTGATTCTTGCCATCTGATTCTTGCCTATTCCTAGTTTCTTCTTCACTGCTTTTAGGCTTCTTCCGTTCCTAAGAGCATGCTCTATTCTATCCATGTTATACTTCCTTATGTCAGCTATCTTACGCTTATTGATCAACTTCAAAAATTCTGCCAGTTCTATTCTTGCTTTAGGGTTAGAGGCTTTTCACACATTGGAGTTTCTTAATCAGCTCTTTCGTCTCCTGCGATAGCTTACCGGTATCCTGTCTAACGAAGTTACCACCGACTTCTATTGCACACTCCTTAATGATGCCCATAAGATTGTCATCCATTGCTTCAACACTAAGGTCCTCTTCCTGAGTTAAAGCCAAAAACCTGTTCTGTAGCTTGATCCGGAATTTCTCTATTTTCACTCTTACCGCTAACTCATTGATCGGCTCCTTATGTACTTGTTCATTCCCTTCCCCCCTCAAGTCTAGGCTAATTCGAGATCTTACCATCCTATGGTCACTGCAGCGCACCTTGCCGAGCACGTCCACATCTTGTATGATGCCAAGGTTAGCGCATAGTATGAAGTCTACGTATTTCATTTCTAGTCTCGCCATTCGGGCTCCTCCAAGTCCACTTTCGGTTATCCTGTTTGTGGAAGAAGGTATTCATTATCTGCAAATTATTCCGTTCTGCAAACTTTACTAATAACTCTCCCCTGCTATTTCTGTAACCTATGCCATATTCCCCCACTGGCTTGTCTCCAGCCTGCTTCTTGCCTACCCTGGCATTGAGGTCGCCCATCAGTATGGTATATTTTGTTTGGCTTTACCCATCGCCGATTCGATGTCTTCATAGAAGCTTTCGACTTCCTGGTCATCATGACTGGATGTAGGGGTGTAGATCTCTACAACCTTCAATTTGTACCTCTTATTAAGTTTCGCAACAAGACCTGCCACTCTCTCGTTATTGCTATAGAATTCCTGTATGTTAATATCCTTCTCAATCAGGAATCCGACTCCTAGTTCTCGTCTCTCTGCTAAGCCCCCGTAGCACAGGACGTGCCCGCCTTTTAGTACTGTATATGCTTCTTTTGTCCTCCTAACCTCACTGAACTGTATTATGTCCCATTTACTGCCCGCCAATTCCTCCAGTAGCCCTGCTCGAGACGCCTCACTAGATAACGTTCTAGCGTTAAACGTTGCCAGGTTCAGATTCCACTGGCGGCTTTTCCGGATCCAGATATTCTTAGCATCCTCGGTTGCGTCGCAGGTCTGACTGCTGCCGTGGCCACTTGCTTCGCAGCTGCTTGGGCCTGAGGGCCGGGTTTGATTGTTGTATTCATATAGAAGGTTGTGGCCAAGTACTGCACCAGGTTGGCCAATCCTGCTCTGGTGAGGGAAGGCGTTATTGGTTCTGGTCACTGGGATCAGGCCACACTCCAGGCCTGTTTATGCAATTTTATCAACACGCGGATGTTTTTTTTTAGTCCAGTGGAAAATTCCGTGGCACCAGGATTCGAACCACGGTCTTCTTGCACGCGAGGTGGATGCTCTACCTCTACGCCATCGCTGCATGAACCTTCGTTACTTGTCTAATACATTGCTATCGTTATAATTGCTGTGCCTTTTGAGCAAAACTGACTTTACTTACTCATGGAATCATTGCTAGAAACAACGCATAATGGCTGCCCGAATTTCCAATGCGATACAGGGTCTTGTTTGACTTCTCAGACATGACGGGTGTGCGCAGTGTTGCAAATTTACTACAAATGTGGTGGCAGTGAACGACAAGTCATCTCAATTTCATGCACTTTAAAGAGAAGCTTTATCGCAGCGTCAGATGTGTTTTGATGCTGCACTGGTCGGACTGTGTGATCGGTGCATTGATAGTTTCATCCCACTGTGGGCGACACTATCAGCCACCACTGCAGAGTGGACGCGAATGCTTCGCTTCCTGCCGCCAATGTGACACAGCACACATCTAAGGTCACCGACTCTCAAATTCAATGAAATGAAAATTTTTTTTTGTCATTGACATTCATTTTTTTTTTTTATTGCTCGATAATCCGTAAGTTGTTACAGCCCCTTCAGTGTAAGAAAATTCAGTTGGTGTCTGTACTTAATATAAAGAAATTTTGATATATGAAGTAGTGTCGATTTTACCAACTTGTTTGTACTGATTAACTCGCACTCGCAAGCACTTGCCAACAAGCACAGGGAACACTTGTGGGCACGAGACTAAAAGCAGATTGTCACTTATTTTTTCATATACAATGAGAAATTGTTACACACCTTGCAAAAAGCAATGGCAATGAATATAAGGCACATTTCCGGTGCCCCTCTGAAAGGACTGTCCTCGGGCCTGTTCGTTATATCAGCTTTTTGGATGGCGTCAGTGTCACTGTCGAATACATTGGTGCATTGAAGGTCATGACATTTCTTTGCAGATTCACTTTCACTTCTTTGTAGCAATGTCAATACACATTTGCAGGTTTCTCTCTGTAGATACGGAGTAATCAGGGATTTCATGCTTTCTTAGCATGATACGTTGACCGGGCAGGAGCAGACCAGCGCAGCACAGGCAAGAAAGGCCTGGGAAAGACTATGGCAATTTTCTTGGTAAAGAAAATAATTCGCACTTGTCGAACCACTGCAATCTATGTCATTGTGATCCGATATTTTTTAACACTGACATTTTGTTTTCAGATAAAAATAAACTAACATGTTAAATCGCAGAAGCATTTCATATCAAAAAGTGCGCTGAAAGATGCATTAGCCAACCATCGGTTGTAATCACTGAAAATTAGTTCGCTTTTTTAAATACTGGTTGAACCTTCTTAATCTGTGTTTAATCTGTTTCTGTTTTACTGACCACTCTTGTTGCACATGCTCAGCGCTGATAGCTGGGGTATATATGTTCTGTATCTTTCCAAAAATAAGATAGTTGTGAGTAAGTGCTCGTGTGTCCCCCATCACTGTGTCCTTGTCAATTGTGCGCAAAAAATATTTTACTATGAATTCATACCAACTCGCCCAACTATCAGTTCTGCTGCAGTCCCTGAGTTCAGTTTTTGACAGGTAACTGGGCGATTTCATGCTATTTCGGTTGAGCCGTACTACTATGTAGTACATACTTTTTCCGAGCTCCGGCCAACTACGGTTTAACAAGGTTTCACTGTACTCTAGAGTTAGTGTGATTGCAGCCCCAATCCACTACTTATGTTCTTTTGGTGCCCTCTTCTGCCGCTGACGAGGCTTGCATCCCCTATTATTGATGTTGTCTTGGCACACAATGTGACCCTACCACACACAGTTGTTGAAATTGTCAACGCCAGCATCATCATCATCATCAGCAGCAGCAGCCTATTTTATGTCCACTGCAGGACGAAGGCTTCTCCCTGCAATCTCCAATTACACCTGTCCTGCGCCAACCGATTTCAACTAGTGCCCGCAAATTTCCCCATCTTATCACTCCACCTAGTCTTCTGCCATCCGTGACTGCGCTTCCCTTCTTGTCAACAATGAAGCTTATCTGCCTCTGCTCAACTTTGGCTTATGCGCACATGTACTACCTTCTGGAATTGTGCTTCCAACGTTGTCATCCCTAAACAACTGTCAGATCTCCATGCTAACATCTGAAGCCCTTTCAAATCCTATGTGCGTAGCAGGATCCATGAGCTTGCCCACCAGTGAATTCGACAAAATGATAGCCATGGACCTTCCACCTGTGCACGCTGATGAGCTTTTCCATGTGTTAGCATCGTACCAGGATGTTTTTGACTTCCACAACCGCCCACTTTGCCAGACAATGGTTGTCATGCATCGAATCGACACCGGCGACGCAAACCGTATTCATTGTTGTCTGTATTGTTTCTGCTGCTGAACGGGCAATCGGTACAAGAAGAGGTCGACAAGATGGTGGTAAAAGACATTATAGACCCTTCAAGTAGCCTATGGGCACTCCAGTTGTGCTCGTCAGGAAAAAAAATGGCACTTGGCATTTCTGTATTGATTACAGACACTTGAACAAGATCACTAAGAAGGATGTACATCCATTGCCACAAATAGATGATGGCCTCAACTGCCTCCTTGGAGCGAGTTATTTTTCGTCCATTGACCTGCGGTGTGGCTACTGGCAGGTTGCCATCTATCCTAAGGACCGTGAGAAGACCACATTTGTCGCGCCCGATGGGCTATACCAATTTAAAGTTATGCCCTTCAGACTATGTAATGTGCCAGCCACATTTGAGTGCGTGATGGATTCGCTCCTTCAAGCTTCAAATAGTCCACCTGCTTATGTTACCTAGATGAGGTTATTGTTTATTCAACACTTTCCAGCCATATTCAGTATGTGCTGGCCGTTCTCCAGGTGTTCCATAGCACCAGTCTTCAGCTCAACTCATCCAAGTGCCGCTTCGGTCACCACGAAATAACGTTGCTTGGGCACCTTGTTAACGCTGCAGGAATCCGACCTGACTCAGCGAAAATTTTCTCCATGAAGCATTTCCCTGTACTTTCCTCAACCAAAGACGTTTGCTTGTTCATTGACTTATGTTCTTCTGTCGCTTTGTCAAAGATTTCGCTGATATCGCCCATACACTCACCGAACTTCTTAAGAAAGATACACATGCCTTTCTTATGGGGCCTTAAAGGAGCTCATGCTTTTTCTGCACTTGTCCGCCTTCTGACAACTTTTCCTTTGTTGGTGCACCTCGACTTATCTGTTCCTATGGAAGTTCGGACAGACGTCAGTGGGTACGAAATTGGAGCCGTCCTTGCCGAGCGCCAGCATGGTCGTGACTGCTTCATAGCATACACCAGCTGCCTGCTTTCTGCCTCAGAGCACAATTATTCAATTACTAAACATCAATGCCTTGCCCTTCTTTGGGCCAGCTCCATATTTTAGCTGTACCTCTTTGGTCGTCCATTCACGGTAGTGACTGACCACCATGTGTTCTGCTGGCTTTCCTCACTGAAAGATCCTACAGGCCATCTTGGACATTGGGCCTTGCTCTTACAAGAGTACTCATCTTTCCTTGTGCACAAGTCTGGCCAATTACACCAGGACGCGGACTGCCTCTTCCGATATCCCGTTGATCCACCTGAAAGCACCAGCCCTGACACCATTGCCTGTGTTCTTTTTATCACAGAGTTACTTCATTTTGATGATGAACAGCGGTGTGATCCGGCATGATGTTTTGTCATAAACTCCATTTTGGTGATGAACAGCGGTGTGATCCGGCGTGATGTTCTGTCATCAACTGTCTCAACTCTGGGGGGCCTCTGACCTTACATAGCGAACTTTTTACCGCCACAGTGCATACCCCAAACGCCCTGAGCACTTGTTGGTGGTACCCTCCCACATGCGTTCTACTGTCCTCCAGTAGCTTTACGACGAGCCCACAGCAGGCCATCTTGGTTTAACGCGCTCTTATGGTCATGTGCTGCATCATTTCTTTTGGCCTGGGCTTTATCACTCTGACAAAAGTGTTTTGGCAGCTGCGAACTGTGTCAGTGATGCAAGAGGCCACCAAAACTTCCTGCCGGCCTTCTTCAGCCTGCTGACGTCCCAGTAGAGCCGTTCTTCTGCGTCGGCCTCAATCTGCGTTGATGTTTCCCTACATCAGCATCATGGCACAAATGGGTCGCTGTCATGACAGACTATGTCACGCGTTATGCTATTACGTGCGCATTTCCCACCAGCTGTGCTACTGATATTGCCGACTTCCTTCTCCATCACGTGATTTTGCATAACGGAGATCCTTGTCAGCTGCTCACCGATTGTGGTCCCTACTTTTTGCCCCGTGTCATTGATGACCTTGTCCGCTCATGTTCCACAAAACACAAGGTCACAACTGCCTATCACCCTCAGACAAATGGTCTCACTCAATGACTGAATTGCACCATAACCGGCATGCTCTCCATGTAGTGTATATATTCAAATCTAGGTTGATAGTTTCTTTCAAATAATCATATTCGAAACTTTAGGGTCAGCTTAGATTCAAGGATTTTAAGAAACGCGCCAGTATTTGAAAATGATAAATATGGTGCATAGCTGGCACCAGCTGGCACCATGTAGAAAAGGCATCACAGCCGCTATTAGCCACGCCAGTAGCCAACACGAGCGACGCCACTAATATAGTGCCTAGAATACACTGCTAGTGTATCGTACGGAGCGCTCTCCCAATGGGAGAGGGTGGCAGCGCGCGCGATGCCTTCCAACTTTGGCCGCGAGAGGCGCTGCTCATCGTAAAGGTGCCGTCGCTGCCGGGCATGCCGCAGTCGCTGCAGTTGCATTGGTCGTGTGCGGTGTGTATTATAGTATTTTAGTCGGATCTGTGCTTTTTCCTGCGTTTTTCTCCGCGCTGTTCCATGTGAGGGAAGACCACAGCAACTAATGATGCTAAACTTAAAGCATCAAGGCCGGGAAAAAACGTTTCGTGCCGCTCTGTCGGAGTGGCTACCGGTCGAATCCGGACAAAGCTTCCATGTTCGGTGTGCCCTCGGACCCAACACGGCTTGCGGCGTGGGAGCGGCTGATCAGAAGACAGGACCGCAAGTTGACTCCAGCGTGTGTTGTCTGCGAAAACATTTTGAAGACCACTATATCAAAAGAACATTCAAAGTGACGGTGAACGGTGTTGTCAACGAGCTCGCCCGAGACAGACCACGTCTCATGCCTGACGCAGTGCCAACGGTATTCGACAACTATCCGAAATACCTTCTGCCTAAGAAGACATCGAAACGAAAAGTAAGGAACTTGTGTGACCAACCTGCCACTAAACGGCAAAAGCGCAGTGCCGGTGCAGGTGTCAGCGATGGAGCGTCAAGCATGCTCGACGATGTCTCCGACGAGCCGCCAGCAACAGAAGAGCCGTGTGAGAACTCATGCCTGCAGCAGCAGATGGGTTGTATTGCTGTTAAAGATCACCATCTGTTCGACTCAATTTGTATTCCTGAAACCTGGGCCAAGCTATATGAAGCACCTGCTGGCTCTGTAGCCTACGCACGTTATCAAGCGGAAAAAAAATAACTTTGCCACTTTGTATATAGAAAGAATGCTAACATTTGGAAGCTTGATGCCTGAAAGCAGCTCTGTGGTCACTACAGTGTATTTTATTGGAAAAGAACATAGCAAGCACGTGCTTACAACAATAGTTGAAGCTGAAGAACTAATTAGGCGCAGTGCATTGGAGGTTCTTTGTGGCGGATGTGGCCTGAAACCTGATTCGGCAAAGCACATATCATTCATGGGGAAGTATTTTGCAGAAAAGTGTCGCTTGACCGCCGAGTCTGAAGGGGAGAGCTGTGCTCAATGCAAATACCAGCGGAGACTTACTCGGAACAAGCTGCGCAGAAAGAGGAAGCAAGCATGCAGTCAACCAAACAAAAGCAGTAACATTTCTCGTGCTCTGCAAAGAGCGAAGAGAAAACTGGCACGTGCGCAGCAGCAAGTGGCTCTAATGAAGGCGTAGAATGAGACGCTAAGTGAGTCTGCAGTCGAAGCTAAAATTAAGTCCCTCCCCCAAAAGCAGCAACTCGCTGTAAGGACTTGTTTTCATGCTGCTCGACGGAGGTCTGTAAAGGGAATGACGTATGACCACAACTGGATTATTGAATGCATCTTAATGAGAATGTGAAGCCCAAAATTGTATGAGCACCTGCGGAGAGAGAAGATATTTGTTTTGCCCGGACGAACTTGCCTGCAGAAATACCTGCAGTTGTACAATTCCATCAATTGTACAATCACTATTTTCTTTTGTTCCGTTACAAAGGGAAGCGCTAGCTCATACACACCTGCGTAAGTATTTATGTATTAAGCAGGCTAGCTGTGACTTGCAAATAAAATACACCAATAGTGTGTCCTATTCCAACTGCTTGTGTTGATCGTCACATGCGATCTTTGAAGACGGAAGCCGTGGTGGGAAAGAGCGATAGTGCCCTGCTTTTGTCTTTTACCTATATGCGACGCCATTCCGGGTTAGATGTTCTGCTCGCCATTGACAATGGGGGCCACTACTCGGTCTTTCCACCTGCACAGAGATGGCTGAGTGCTCACTCAGCATGAAGGTGTATACGATATCTTTCACCCGCGATCGCGATGCGTGATCGCAATCGACTGGCCCCTAGTCGAATAAAATCTCGATCAGAATTAAGGTTCCATGTAGCAACAATGAGTTTGGACCATACTCGATCGTTCTATCACAACAACGTAATGTGGCCAACGCATCAAATTTCGTTGCTTATTTCAAGTTGGGTACCTCGCTGAACATTAGCCGGTCAATATGACTTCTGCTTAAGCCCTCTCGCGGTTCACCACAAAGAATAAGCGAATAAAAATTTAGCAAACTGGACCTGGTTGTACGTGTCAAACGTTTCGCCGAGCGCTGTTTCAGTCCAGGATTTTTCCGGATAATGCCAAGGCGGTAAGATTGTCTCCAGCCAGTAGAGTTTTAAAGCAAAAACTGCTCTCAGCCTTCAGAGACAGGCTTTCGCAGTGAAAAGCGCAGCGCACCAACGTCAGAGTTGCCGCACCTACGTTGCCTCGGCAGCAAACGAGGCGTGGTGGCATGGATGGATGGGTGGATGGATGTTATGAGCGTCCCCATTGGAACGGGGCGGTGGGTTGCGCCACCAAGCTCTTGCTACTATGCTGCCTAATATCCTACCTAGGTTAACCAATGAAAAAAAAAACACTATGCACTACCACGTCCAAATTTTCCGATCCCTTATTGCGAACTGTGCTTTTGTACGTCTCTGTCTTTTGTCGTTTCCCTGCTTTTCTTCCACCAGTCTTCCAATCGCCTCTTACTGATGTCTATTGCGGACCTGTTTGCTTTACCACTGCTCCCGCTGAACCCAAGGGCTTCAAGGAGGCCAGTGGTGCCTAAATCGACCGCTGGGTACACGTCTTCACATTCTAATAAAATATGCTCCGTCGTTTCCCTAGCTTTACCGCAGCAAGCACATGCTTCTTCTTCCTTCTTATATCTCGCTTTATAGGTGCGTGTTCTAAGGCATCCCGATCTCGCTTCGAAAAGTAATGAGCTTCCCTTTGAGTTATCATAAATGGTTTCTTTCCTAATTTCGTTTTTTCCTCTTAAGTAACTCATGGCAGGTTTTTTTTCCGTTGCCGCCACCCATGAGATTAATTCAGCCTCTCTGACTTTCCGCTTGACCTTCTTTGTTGCTGTGTTGCCCACCCCACAAGCCGCATACTTGCTGGTAAGCTTCCTAGTTCTTTTCCTCCACTGTGAATCAATGTTTTGCCTGTACAGATACCTGAACACTCTCCCAGCCCATTAACTTTCCTCCATATTCCTCAGCCGTTCTTCATACTCAATTTTACTGCGAGCTTCCCTCACTTCAAAACTAGTCCAGCCCATATCCCCTTGCACAGCTTCATTTGTAGTCTTCCCGTGAGCGCCCAATGCGAGGCGACCCACTGACCTTTGGTTCCCGTCGAGTCCTGATTGTACCCCTGATTTAAAGCAAACAACCGCATTTCCAAAAGTAAGTCCTGGAACCATTACCCCTTTCCACATACCTCGGAGGACCTCGTACCTATTGTATCCCCATAGCCCTCTGTGCTTCATTATGGCTGCATTTATCTTCCCCTTCACTGTTATTGTTTTTTCCTGAGTTTCCATATATCTATTGCCTTCGTTTATCCATATACCAAGGTATTTATATTCTGTTACCCGAGGTATTTCTTGGCCCTGTATCTCCACTGTCTGTTCACTGTTTTCATTGAATACAATAACACCTGATTTTCTAACACTAAATTTCAAAGCTAGTGCGTTGGATAATGCCGGTTTCTGAAAGTCACCTTCGCCTCAGTACAGAAATGTTACGTGGTGAAGCATACGCGAAAATATTGCGGTGAAGCATAAGCGTGGGAAGGGTCAATCCGGCTCTGTTCCGCGCTGGCAGCACCGCGGCTTATCCGCGGCATATTTGTGTTCACCACAACATATACCGTCATTCCCATGACGGCACGGGGCCCCCTTAAGAAACTCCCATAGACGGTGGCGCCAGATTACCCCCGAAACTCTGCTATTAAGCTTCTTACCATACGGTGCCGTGTTTTTCATTGAAAGAATTCGCTGCTGTCAGCAATAGCACCGACTCTGCCTTTGTGGTCATAGCGATTTCAGGGCTTCGAAGCTCGGAAAGCACGGTGCGTTGGATAAAGCCGGTTTCTGAAAGTCACCTTCGCCTCAGTACAGAAGTGTTACGTGGTGAAGCATACGCGAAAATATTGCGGTGAAGCATAAGCGTGAGAAGGGTCAATCCGCCTCTTTCATGGCGCGACGGAGCATGCGCCCTGCTCTAGCGGATTAGTCGCGAAACGTTTTGGAAGGGACGCGCGCGCGGCCGCGCGCCGGGAAGTCCCCCGAAAAAAAAAAAGCGCTCGGACGCGCGCTGCTGCAAGCACTCGTGCCGTGTACCGCATTGAAACTCTACTGGTAGCTCGACGTCGGTGGGTTGCCGAAAACGTGCGCAGCCTGAGACCGCAACTCCACTTTAAAAGAGAAAGCGGCCAGGGCATCGTCAGAGTTGTCCGGACTGCACCGTGAGCCTGGTAGTTGCCGCCTTTCATGAATGGCTCGCTAATTTAACGAAAAACCCGCGCGTTACACTTGGGCGATACTTAAGTACATCACGTTGCTGACGTCTTTTTGCAGCGTCGGTCCTCACTTGCTGGTAGTGGCAGCGCGTTCCTGACTTAACGTACTCGTAGGGTGTGGCAACACTGGGTCGATACGAGACCGACAAGATGCTCACTCCAATGATTAACCGACTATTGTGCATCACTGAAACCTTTTTATCATACCAGGTCGACAACGACGCAACCGACGAGGGCGAGTTGTACTGCGGCAGGCTTTTATATCGAAGGCACCAGCAAAATCAGCGAGCCGACCATCGTTCGACCGAACCCCGTGCGATCGGCCGCCGAACTGACAACACAATAGCGACAGCGTCTTTGCTTGTATATATAATTAGTCGTGCTCAAAATGAGTCATACATGCCTACCAAGTTGAAATGCACAAGCATTAACCCTCTCACTATGCCCACGAAGTTTGAGCCAATGCCAATCCTGTTCAGCAAAGGTTAACCTGGCACCATCGAGTTCGTGCACTCGCTACCGGCGGACCTGAACTGAAATGTAAGCAGTTAGGTCCAACGAAGCTGCTTTGGTAGTTCAATTCTGGCCTTAGTGATTTGGAATCAGCTACACTTCACTTCGCACGGCGCGTACACAATAAGTGGTAAGCGGCGACACAGCGCTGTGCCAAGGTCTGTACGTCACCGTACCTGTAGGCTGTCGGCCGCATTCGCTACGTATATGGGTGGGCCTGTACGTGTTGCTTTTCCGATACATTTCTCAATTTCAGAGATGCACTGTTCACGTCTGCGTCAAGCTGCAAACAAGAGACGGTGTATTCGGTATACAGTAGCATAAACAACCGCCTCGCTCATTTATACCAACGCCGTGTGAGCGATGGCATCCGCGCGTTTCTGTGAGAGGACATGCCCTACAAATAAGCACTTATGCGAGCACAGTTTTCTGTAATAATGATCTATGTCACGCTAAAACTGTAAGTATGATTGAGGTAAAGAAAAGTGAGAATAAGTTAACAACCCATGTTAGGAATGGCCTGCCGAGGTGGCGACATGCAAGTTCTCGCAGCCAGCTGCAGCTGCGAGCGTGGCGAGCTTCCCCGAAGATACCATGGAAGCCTGTAACACCTACCGCCGTAACTCGTTTCGTAGGGGCCGCGAGGTGCCGCGTCAACAACCCCTCGGCGCCGCATGACTAAACGCGATTAGCTATTCTTAGTGAAATCGCCAACGCCTTCACGGTTCGACTGAAGCAGGGGGATTTCCTGGAAGGAGATGCCTTGCGGTGCCTTTTCACGAGCCTTTGAAGAAGCCAGACAATGGGCAGCGGCTCTGGAATTTAGAGGCGCCGGCTGGGGTCGGGCGTGACCACCTGGCTATGGGGACGCAGGGCAATGGACAACACGACGGCCGCGTTGCGAAGGTCAGCTCCAAGGGCAGTGAAAGTGCGTACGTGTGTGTGTAAACCGTCCCGCAGAGAGGCGGCTTGTTTACGATGTGTCGAACGTTTTGCCTCACCTAGGGATCGGGAACACAGTGTTTAAAAACGGCTGTTGTCGGCTGCTAGTGTGCGCTGGTCCGTGCTCGTCGTCGTGCTCAGTGCTTGTCAATGTACTCGTGAACTGTGTGCTCATTTACTGTATGCTTCGTCTTGTGGGCTTCATTTGGGAGTCACGCTAGTTTGTGTAAATGTATCCCATGTTCAACTGTAAATAGTGCAAATAAACCCTGTACGCCTAGTTCCTCCCAAGTTCCTCACTACGACCTTCAACCCTTACAAACGGTGGCAGCGGCGAGATCGCCCGACAACTCCTACAACTGGTAACAGCGGTGGGATCGTCCTACAACTCTAATACCCGTAATATATGTATCTCGATCACAGTTGCCGTTGTTTAATTGCTTCGGCCGCTCATATTGAGTAGTCTAAGGGTGTAACAACATGGCACATATGCAAAGGTATGTATGTTTTGCTACATTTTGACACTATTTCATATCCGCGGTGGACCTTTTCAACAATATTTGACGATAACATGCAACCACCTGCGGCTGTAGATGTCGATGTAATCCCACGTGGAAGGCTGCGCTTGAAGACTTTTTGAATATGCGAAACGTCTAAATAATCTGTAAAAAGAATACGAAAGTGATGTCCAAGTGCAGAAATCAGTGACAAATTCCAAGGCAGCCATGCCGCCAAACGGAACTCAGCCTGCCGTTATCGGCTGCACTGTTTGCAGAACAGCGCACTCGGGCCTGCTCACCAAGTAGTCATTGAGTGCGACATGGCTTCAGAAACGACATGCTGTCCCGAACAAGCCATTAATAATTATTCGCGATCCACGAAACGCTGACGCGCACTCGACGTGGGCACAGGCACACAAATCAACCGCCGAAAGCCCCGGGACCCTTCCAAAACGTTTTCAGCGGCGTGCGGCAGAGGGCAACACAGGCAAATGAAAGAGGCGGATTGTCACGGGACGCAGTATGCAACACGTGCACCCGCCATCGCATATCACAGTGGGAGCACCGATATGCCTAATAAGTGTACTGGCAGGCCTTTAGAACTTTTTGTGATGTGCCTGTGGCGATTTCAGCCCATAAGGGCAGTTAGAGACTTGCATACATTTTTTCGAACTGCCCGACTTTTGGAGGTTTTCGCGGCCCCTAGGGAGTCTGAAAAATCGGACGTTGACTAAGAGGATACATCAAATGGTCCATGGAGGGAACGCGCGGCAGTAGAAGGATGAGAACATAAAGGTCCTATGCATCGAGGAATGAACGAGAAAGGTAGTGTGCCGCCGCTTTTTTGAAGGAGCTTGAGCTCAATAAACAAATTGTTGGCTGACGTGCAGGACAGGCCATGAAGGAGGAGAAATTGAAAAAAAATCTATTCGCTATGCTAACTTTCAAGCTATAGACAACAACACTCGAGTTTAGTTTCTTAGCTATTTTTTTTTCTTCCTTTTTTTTCCAGCCCGCATGTCAGATGCCGTTGACACACCGGCTAACACGCGGACTTTGACACGTGATTGTCAGACGGCCGGGTCACTGGCCTTGTGCACAGCGCTCCTTTATTCTCAATTTGACACGCTAACATACCTTCGCTCATTGCCGCACCCACCCGCCTTACACCCTCTCCCCTTTAGAAGAACCCCACCTATATATACTGTGGCGAAGAAAGCATATGTCGCCTTGAAGAAGGCAAGTCCACTTGTCGAGACGTTGGCTCCTGCTTTCACCTTGTTCTCGTTTTGTTCGTCTTGAATTTCCATCTCCCGCCTTCCCCGTGTTGTTCCTAAATTTTGATTTTGGAAATTTATACCTCTTTTATGAGATACATCTCGTTAATAACAATTAACGGCGTAACCTAAGAAAAATACCTATTTTCCCCATGGTAGGGAAAGAGGTAAAACTTAAATTGGAGCCTGTTGAAGCCCAAACAGAACCAGTATTCCTTGATTCAACGCACTGGAAATGTATTGTAGAAATTCATGGCATTGAAGGAAGCATATGGTATCTGTGGTAAATGATAATAATGATAAACAATAATGGGAGTGGACAGGAAGCACAATCACAATTGGTATGGTGGCACTACTGCTTTGTGACACTGGATGCCACCTGCCAGGCAAGTTGAGCACATTGCATGGTGTCACATTGTCGTTATAGTGAATAACTGCAGTGGCACAAAGCAAGTCATGAAACGAACTTTATTTGCACAGGGTGAACCTGTGCCCAGTACAGTGATAGCGGTGAGCGCATTTGTCAGCCATAGAAAATATGATCTGTTGGTCAAGCATGTCGGCTTTTATACATGACTCATCGAAGGTTTCAGCATGATCGCTGGTGCCAGTGTACCTTTCAGAAATCACTACACAATTTGTGTCATGTATACAATCTGGTTACACCCGCCGTGGTTGCATAGTGGCTTTGGTGTTGCACTGCTAAGTGTGAGGTAGCGGGATCAACTCCCAGCCACGGCGACCACGTTTCAATGGAGGCGAAATGCAAAAACACCTGTGTGCTTAGATTTAGGTGCATATTAAAAAACCCCAAGTGGGTAAAATTAATCCGGAGCCCCCACTACAGTGTGCCTCATAATCAGATCGTAATTTTGGCACCTAAAACTGCACAACTTTTTTTAACAATCTGATTACACCGGGCTCGGTGACAATGGACAATGGATAGAACCAGTGATAGCACTCGAGAAACTTCCTACACAGAAATGCATGTCTTGTGCTGAGCGATAACATCATAACACTGATTGTCTTGTGAACTGCGTTCTTCAAAATCAAACAATTTATATGTTTGCGAGTATGTTCTGTGTGCTGCATATGTTGTGACAGCAGCGCGAGAATGTGAGCTGCTGCCAGAACTTCTCAGCTTTAGGGAACAGAAAGCATTGGTTGGATTCTTTATCATAGCCTAACTGTATTACTGTCACCATCCTAACGTTGTGTGTGCTAGCTCATTTGTAGAGCGCCTACTAAAATATTCTGCGTGAATTAGCTAGTAGGTGCAAGCTGAAAGGGGCTAGTTTGGTGATGCTAATACTGTCCTGCTACGCCTAGTTTAGTAAATGCTTGACACACAGCACACTTGTGTAAGGTGGTGAACTATACTTTGGTGATCATGTTCATAACTCCTTTGCAACATATTTTCAAAGTGGTAGAGCACATATTGGAAATGGAAGTGGTAGAGCACATATTTGTCAATGGATCTTGCAGTGTAATGAATATGCATTATATGGATCTGCAATTAGTCGATGGCTATGGATCTCAATGCGTCTATCACCACTTATTTCATATTGCATTCTTCTGATGAAATAAACTTTCCATTTCATTCCATCACATGCCTAATAAGCAGGATGTGGGTTCAGCTCCCATCTGTGATATCTGCTATAAATTTCCCTTCTCCTTATTGACTTTTAAATTTGAATAAGAAAGAACAGTTCATTCCTACAATGCTTTCCCTGGCTTTATTGATCGTTGGCTTCTTGACATTGTGACAAGCCCTTGGTTCCCCTTATTCTTCTTGCCCACTTTTCAACATGGCTGGTCTTTTTTTTTTTAATGAATGGGTGGGACCTTGGTGTGCAGGGATCTGAAGCCGGACAACATGCTCATCTCTGCCGAAGGGCATGTCAAGCTGACAGACTTTGGCCTCTCACAGGTGGAGCGGAAGCACAGTGAGTGCACACTTCTTATTGCGTGTCTGTCACTCATTCCTTTTAGGTTGAAGAAAGAAAGAAATACTTGAATATCTCGTATGTCAAGTTAGAACATCCAAAAACAGTTTCACACTATCTCTCACCCTAGGGTGAAACTCGTGAAATTTCTTGGTTAGACTGAAACAAGTGTCTTGTGTGAAATATCTGTACATTTTTAGTGCAGATATTTTTTTTTACTTGTAAGGCAAACCACCTCGCATCTTAAGAGAACTTATGCAGTCAGTATTGCAAGGATGTCTATGTAGGCAGCCACGCAAGTGCAACCTCGTTGCAAACCCAGTGTTAAGAGTGTTGTGATGAACCAACATTGTCCTGTCCATTTCTTGTGCTTGCGTCTGTACGTGCTAGATATACTGACAACAACGTGCTTTTATTGGTCATTTACATGTGCTGTCAGAATCTAGTCTTCCCTCGTTTAAAGGGACACTAAAGGTAAATATTCAGTCAAGCTAAAGTCATAGACCAGTGCTCGAGAGCATCTATGGTGTTAATGTTAATGCGACCAGAGCTTTATTAATCTAGAAATTGAGGTAAATGCAGGACAGCTTTAGAGACTCCCCTGGGACATTCAAGTATTAGCCCAATGACAAAGGCACTCCTCATTATAATTCTGTCAATAGCACTCAACCACTCGTAATAAAAAGATAATTGTTTTAAATTATAACATAAAAGAAAATGCTACTTGTCTACTTTTATTTTATATTTAAAAATAAAGAACTCAATGGTGTTACCCCTGGCAACGATGCAGGCGGCCGAAATGTTTCGTTTTCTCCTCTCTGCGCTGGCTGTGATTTCACATTTCAGTAGTTTTGTTATCACATAGTGCTGTGCTGGTTTTGCTAACTCACAAAACTCGCACAAACTGCAAGTAGCAGAGAATGCCACGTCTATGTGATGTCGCGGGATCCCCCGAACAGTCCATGCTACTTGACCAAGAGCAGCTGCAGTGATAAATCCAATGCTCTATCTTGGCTCGGTTTCCCAATGGCTCCGCATTTGCGTTTTGCACAGAAAGCCGTTGCACCATCAGTCGGATGTCATTTTACTCCCTGACGGCAGTAAAGAGCAGTGATGGCATATGCAACATCACCACTCCCTGCTCTGGGCCAAGCAATTTGAATCGCGCTAAAAGTATGCGAACCTTTCAGATGCAGTTTTCTCGTAAACTTCGTTTTTTCTTGGGACGAAACAAGCGCTCCGAGGGTTCTACAATGGTTTCTTAACAGTCCACGTTGACTTAGTATTTGCATTTGGTGTCCCTTTAAGCGCCTTGTGCCACTTTAAGATCTTGGAACTGCCAGATTGCAAAATTGTGACAGTTGCCTAATACTGTCTATTGATGGCACAAATGTATTTGATGTCTGAAATCCTGATCTGGCTCTTGGAGATGTTACAGCGAGAAAGGTTTCGATATGATGTGCTGGAATAGGGCAGTGTGTCGTCCAGTGGCCATGACATGGGACTTTATTGAGGTAGTAGCCTTGGATGCTGGAGCACACCAGTTTACTGTAGCACCATCTTTTGCTGCAGCCTGTAGTCATTGATGGCAAAGGTCCTCTGGGATCAGTGTGACAGTTGCAGCAATCACAGAGGCTGTGTTCAACTAGCCTGATGTGTGCGGCAATCGTAGGTGATTGAAACCACAGCTACTGTTTGAACTGCAACTTCTGGTGTTGTCCTTGTACAGTATATATATGTATAAATACGTCATAAGAAGCCCACAAACAAAGACACCAAGGATAACATAGGGAAAATTACTTGTGCCTAATAATTGAAGAAATTATAAATTAATTAAAATGAAAATGGAGGAAAAACAACTTGCCACAGGTGGGGAACGATCCCACGTCTTCACATTACGCATGCGATGCTCATGCATACAAGGTGTGGCAGAAAAGTTACGAGACTGGCAATGCTGGGAGCAATCTGGCAGTGATGCGGGCGCCCCCTTTGCATAGTTTTGTGCATCAAGCACTCCCAGATGCTCAGTGAACGTGCAACCCTAGAGAGTGGGATAAGTGAGCTGGTTGCTACCTCAAATACGCATCGGTCAGGTCAGACCAGTTTATTTCCTTAAAGGCCTCATTGTCAAGGGTGTTACGTACGGTGAGGGGTACATCGTACAACATGGAGGGGTACAAGAAACAACATAAGTGTACATTTAGGTACAGCACACATAAAAAGAAAATCATTTACAATAAATTTTTACCGCTCAACAAGGCAGTCTGGTTATCATATCTGAAATTGAACCAAAAAACAAAGTGTGTAAGAATGTGAGAAGCAAGCAACAACTCGCAAAGCATCAAAAATATCAAGAAAACACACTTAATAAGAAAACACAAATTTTTGACAGCACGTCACAGTAGTGCAAATTATTTCCTTAAGTTTGGCTATGTCAGTTTCCATGGCTCATAGGGTAAATCATTCCAATCAATGATACTGCATGGTATGATGGATTGAGCAAAAGTTGATGACCGGCACAAAATGCGTTTCACTTTGTTAGGGTGATCGCTGCAAGGAAAGGTAATCGGCGGTGACTGAAAAAAATAATCACAAAGTAAGGAGTGGTGGAAAATTTTATGAAATAGTGATAAGCTAGAGTGTTTGTGACGAAGGCTCAAGGATTGCAAATCAGCACGTCTCTTTAATGATGTAACGCTGGTGAATGTTGAATAATCTGAAAAAATAAATCGAGCAGCACGGTTCTGCAGGGCTTCAAGGTTAGAAGCTAGGTATACCTGATGGGGATCCCAAATTGCCGCAGCATATTGTCACATGGAGTGACGTGTGAAGAACACAGTAGCAATACTGTGGAAGATGAAACTAACTTTTATTGGGCGAACCTATGCCCACAAGAACAGGCTACACTTAAAGAACGGCCACAACGGCGAACACAGTCGGCAATCGTCAAAATCTGATCAATGAGTGAAGCGCGTCGGCTTTTATACATCAATCGTCGAATGTTCCAGACTAATCTTTGGGACCCGCGTGCCTTCCACCAAGTTCTACACCATTCGCGTCAGGCGATGAAATTAGATAACATAAGGTTCGGCGACGACAGACAGCGGATAGAAGCATCGATAACTTTCCAGAAACTTCGGATACATGCAGGCGCGTCCCGTGCTGTGCGATAACATTTGTTAGGCGGTGAAACGTGGTCGCCCGATAAAGATAAGTACACGTGTCAATATTCAATTTTCGTGCGAATGATTGTGATATATGCCTGTTTTCGTACGAGTGGTGGCGCTTGCTTGAGGATTCGTTTAACTATTCCAAGAGTGCGGTTAGCAGCTGCCAGGGTTAAATTAATATGCTGATGCCACATTAGGTCAGACTGGAAAGGGAGGCCAAGATATTTGTAGGAAGTGGAAGACTCAAGCGTGCTGTTAATAATGAAGTAAGTGCTTTCAGTTTGAGACTTTCGGCCGTTAAATGTCATTAACTTGGTTTTAGAGATATTAAGTGACATTAGCCATTTGGAGCACCATAAGGTAATTGCGTCAAGGTCAGATTGCAAGCATTGGCACTCGATATCAGAGGAAGTTGTGTGGTAAATTACGACAGCATCGGCAAAGAGACGAACCCGGGACGTTACGCAAGAAGGAAGATCGTTAATATATATTAAGAAAAGTAAAGGACCTAGCACGCTGCCCTGGGGGACACCGGAAGTAACTTGGGCAAAAGAAGAATTGTAGTTGTTAGCGGAAGTAAACTGGAGCCTGGGAGTAAGAAAAGCTTTAACCCACGAGAGGACGTTTCGGTCAGTGTTTAGGCATGCATGCTTGAGAAGTAGTCTGTGGTGCGGAACGCGATCGAAAGCTTTAGATAAATCAAGGAAAACTTCATCTACTTGTAAGCCCGTGTCAACGGATGAGTGTAGGTCATGAACAAAACCTGCAAGTTGTGTTTCACAAGAGTAGCCCTTGAGGAAACCGTGCTGATAATGTTATACGATGTTGTGGCTTTCTAAGTATTTGGCAATTTGGGAGTGAATGACGTGTTCCATGACCTTGCATATGGTACTTGTTAGCGAAATAGGTCTGTAGTCGCATGGTGAGGAACGGTCGCCTGACTTGGAAAAGGGTGCTACCTTGGCTATTTGCCAATCATCGTGCATAGTGCCTGTTGCGAAAAACTGAAAAAAGGGCCGTCAGAATACTACAGATGCCATGGGGTGTATTTTTCAGTACAGTGTTATTGATACCATTATGATCACATGCAGAAGAAATTTTCAGTTTACTTAAAACGGAAAATATGCCCGCTTCGGTTACATCGATTTCTGGCATGTCGATGTCAGATATACAATCCTCCATAGGTGCGGTAGTAATATCCTCGCAGGTAAAGACAGCCGTGAATGTCTTATTTAGAAATTCTGCGCATTGCGATTCTGGAAGTGAAGTGTTGTTGCTATCATGAAGAGTGATATCAGGACGTTGTTTTGGATTCACGATGCGCCAGAATCTTCTAGGGTTATTTTTAATCATAGATGTTAGGTTATGGCAAAAGAAATGACTGCGTGTGGTTTTAAATGTTGTTTCGTATTCTTTATCGCAGGCTTTCTAACGCAGCCAAGAAACCGAAGTAAAGTTTTTAGAGTCATTCTTTTTTTTTGTTTAAATAAGCTACTGCCTGAACCAGGGAGCAGTACGGTTGCTTTTTATTGTGATGGTAGGCATAAATTTTTCTATTAGTTCTTTGAGGAAGTTTTTAAACAGAAGCCAATTTTCTTCTACCGTGAATGATAGGTGCCTGTCAATAAAGTGCTCTGAAAATCTCAACAATTTGGAATTCATACGAGCAAAGTTGGCTCTGTTCTAGCATCTGATTTTTTGTTGGTGGCTTTTCGTGTGTTAAACGGGCGTGTGAGGTTGCCGGTGATAATGACGTGGTCAGAAAGGCCATCTAAGTGGCTGATATCAGAGCAAAGGTCAGGATTGTTTGTAAGGATCAGGTCGATAATATTTGCCGAGGTTGCAGAGTGCCACATTGGTTGATCTATTACTTGTGTTAGCAAGTGGTCTAGGCAAGTGTTAAGAAATTCGTTTGCTTCAGTATCTTTGCACACAACTGTATGCATCGACCAGTCTACTGAAGGAAAGTTGAAGTCGGCAAAAATAATGGATACCGAGTTGGCAAATTGGATTACCACATCATCCAAAACTCTGCGAAATTCGCTCGCAAACGTGCACGTTATATCAGGAGGGCGATAAAATACACAGATCACAAAAGAGGTCAGGCCACACTTGAGAGAAATTAACACGCACAAAAGAAAGGAATTAACAGCAACGAGAATGGGCACTACATCATTTTTTATGGAAATAAGAACACTGCCTCCCTTTCGATGAAGCCTGTCGGTACGCAAAAAATTAAATTCTGTACCGCTGACCAAGATACAGTTGTCAGGAACAGTATCATTCAACCAGGTTTGGGTAAGAGCCACTATGGAACCTGAACAGGAATCTATCATTAAGATAGTGGGACAGTTTTGGGAAGAACACTTCGTATATTTGTATACAAAAAGCCAACATCACTTGAGGCCAATGGCGCGTTGTGTAAAGAAGGTACTAATGTTGTGGCGGGAAAGCATGTATTCGTGCGTCATTCGGTCTGGTCATTTAAAGCAGTTACATTTTCTGTGCCCCGTTCTTTGGTGTTAAGACGAACTGCGCAGTTGTTGTCTGAGTCCCACACGTACATATCTTTATTGATAAAGAGCTTAGTGGAAATGAGCTTAGTGTGATCACCTTTTTTCTAAATACATTTAGCAAACTGTAAGAGCTTTCGACGTTTTTCACGAACAGGGGCTGAGTAATCTCGGGAGATACTAAATGTTGTGTTCTTTAACTTTATGCCCATGTTTAAAACAGAGCCCCCTTGAGCACCATTAAAAAGCTTTGCTATAATTGGTCATTCCTTATCTGCCGAAAATGCGCCTAGTCTGTGTGCTCTCACAATGGTGTTCACAGTTGGTTTGAGCTTACTGGAGCAAAATTCTCGCACAAGTTTTTCAGATTGCTGCCACGTTTCCGCTTCTTCAGTATCATCAGTTCCAAAGAACCGAACATTGGCACGGCGTGAGCGGTTCTCTAAATCATCAATTTCGTCTTGCATGGCCGAAAATGTTTTTTCGTAAGACAGGGGAACCTGCGCACAAACTCCCACACCAGCCTGTGACTCAAGCGCAAGAACTTGCTTTTTAAGTGTTTCCACTTCATTTTGCACGGTAATCTGCATGGTCAAAACTTTGTTGACAGAATCCAAAAGGTGTGTGTGGCTTGATTCAATGCGGATAACTGCGTCAAACACCCAGTTCAATTTCTCTTCTGGCGCTTTAGTCATTGGCCCCAGGTTTTCCTCAATATCCCCACTAAGCAATAACATGCTCCAGATACACAGTACTGCTTCACGAACACGTTTCAAATAACCAGGGGGCCACGACACTGCTATCAAGCATACATCATCACTCCGGAAGTTGCACGACGTGCAATAACTAACCCGAAGATGCATAATTGATGAGTGCGCTGATACTGCAGCAGTGCCGCAGCCCAATGCGCCGAGCAAGTGAGCGGGCTTTTGAAGGGGTGTGCCAAGTGACTCGGTGCCGGGTTGCTAGACAATGGGCGAAAGAAAGGTTATTTCTGGCGGCGAAGCACATGGAGCGTCCAAGGAAAGGCCGGGCAGTGCCTGGATTCAGCCCATGTAGCATCTGTTGGCCAGGGGAGGCCCCAGATGAACCGTTCAAGCTGAGTGGGAAGGCAGATTACCCAGGATAGCCAGCAGCAGCATCTGAAGGCACATAATCGATGAGTGCGCTGACAGGGCAGCAGTGCCGCAGCCCCCTGTCTGCTATTCTCTTTTTTCGGGCTGTTGCTTGTTTCTCCTAGGGATTGTGTTACAGTCGTCGACACAACGTCTCAACACAAGTCCGACATTGCGCGCATCATGTCGCGAAAGCCCCCCTTTTGAAAAAAGATGGATTCACTCAATCAGAATCAACAGCAGCCATACACAGTGACTATACTCAAACTGACAGAAAAAAAAAAGACACAGAGAGGCTGCAGTTTTGCCAGAAAGGCGAAGCAGTATTAGTGATAGCGAAGTACACAATTACACGAAGGAAAATTACACCACTGAGACATGCCAGATTCTTGGTGGTGGGAGAGGACTCGGGCTGTGAAATTTAACTGTCTCCTGCTATGAGGTCTTGTAAATTCTCATGTAAGACCGTCACTTCAGTGAACAATTCTTTAAGGTCACACGAAGTTTCTTCAAGTGCAAGAAACATATATGTCCTGTATAAGTGATTTCAGAGGGAGCAGCCTTAAGGGGAATGACACAGATGGGTTCAGAATCGACAACACAAGCCAAAGTAGCACCTTTAGGAAGGAGAATTTTCTCGGGTGTTGTGTTCCTTGCGGCGAGAAGCGCGGACCCATTGTCAAATCTAACTAGGCCTGATGCAATGGCTATCCCCTTTGTGCAACAATGCACAGAAAGTAACACTAATGCATCTCCATGGTCGATGATGTCGGACGTGACGGTCAGAATTTGCGGACAGCCTAGAGGTAGCTCGGTATCTCCTGCAGCGAGCAGATGAAGTGGCTTGTACTTTTCATTGCAAGCGAATAATCAGTGTCCGTTATATGTACAACACGTTGCCCACAGCATATAGCAGCAAAAGCAGAGGCGAGAAAATCTCATCCTAGAATGAGCTGGTGGAAGCATGACAACAGCACAGCAAACTATATGTGGTGCATAATGCCGTCGATCATTACACACACAGTACAATATGCGAAAGGGCGGATAGAGCCCCCTTGAGCTGCAACCAGCAGTGGTCCATCATAAGGCGTTGTAACTTTAGTGAGACGCTTACACAAATCAGAATGCATAACAGATAAAGTGGCACCGGTGTCCACCAAAGCTTCAACTTGCACACCCTCAGTGAACACAGACATCATATTACAAGGGCTTTCTGGAGGAATTGCAGTTGCTAAATGCAGTTTATCTTCGAAAAACTGTATTACTTAGTTTTCTGGGTGATGGTCAGAGGTGAACGTAGCAGGCCGGAGCAGTGACGAGGAGTGGCAGAAGGGCGAAGGTGAGCGGTGTCCGGTGCTGGGGGCTTGGAGAAGAGGCCCCACCAGAATATGCATCGCGTTCACACATGTTGTATTGCGACACTAATCTTTTGGTGCTTACGGCAAAAACGTTATATGTGGCCACGATAACCACAGTAATAGCATATAGGACGAGATGATCGCCAAGGCAGGTAGTAGGGGACGCTCGATACGCTGGGAGATAGTGCGGTCAGATGGGGCGATGAAGGCTCTAGTGGTATTGAGGGGACATTGGCCGGAGGAGCGACATCAACCTGCGTGTATGTGGGTAGAGGCAACGTTGAACGAACACCGATTGGAGGCAGAGTAGCAACCTGGGCACGTATGGTGGTAGGGGGTGAGGAGCAGGAGGGTCAGCATGCACAGATCATCATGGACGTGAGCTCCTCCTTGATGACATTGCGCAATGCTGCACCAGAAGGCTGAGGAGGAAGAACCATTGAAGATGAAAAGCCAAGTGATTTAAGTTTCTCGTGGATAATCACCCGAATCATTACACGCAGGTCAGGTTTCGTCGTAGAAAAGTGTTCACAGTTTGGCTTCAGGCGTATGGACTCGAGCTGGTCGAGGCACTGGCACATCAAGACGATGTCAGTGACGGTAGCCGGGTTCTTCAAGGTGAGTGCGTTGAAGGCCACAGTCCCAATACCTTTAAGAATATGATGTACTCTGTCCGACTCAGCTATAGTATCATTGACACGGTGACAGAGTGCAAGCACATCCTCGATGTACGATGTGTAGGACTCACAAAGTGTCGTTTGCGAGCATCAAGAGTTTTCTTCGCAAAGGCGGAGCGAACCGCCAGCGTTCCAAATACTCGTCGAAGTTGCCACTTGAAGGTGGTCCAGTCGGAGAAATCAGTCTCGTGGTTGAAAAACCAGGCCTTTGCCCCGGACATGGTGGAGCTTCAAGAGGTCATCACACCGATTAGCAGAGCTTATGCGCTCGTAATCGTTCAACCATTCCTCAACTTCTTCACCGCAAAGACAAGCAAACAGATTGAGATTACGCTAATGGCCACTGATGGTCAGAAAAGGCTCGGCTTGCGATGTCGAGATGGTTACAGTAGAAGCGCCAGGCTGCTCGTCCTGCGACATGCTGGCGGACAGTCGGCACAAACGGCGACCTGAACAAAGCTCCAGGGAGTAGGCCACGTATGCAGAGGATGAGGGACCAAGAAGCACCTCCACCACTTGTGACGTCACAGTAACAGTCGGCTTTTATTGAGCTTGAGAGACGCGGTGAAGGACCCTCGGCACAGTCCACTACAGTGATGTGCCTACCCGCATGATGGAAGAAAAAGGGCACACACATGATGATGATAGTTGTGATGGTTAGGATCGTCACACTGCAAAGCGTGTGACGCAAGGAAGATGGAGGAGACAGTGCATGATTAGGAAATGCATGACAAATATATCAGACAGCACATGAACAAGAAGAATATCTTCAACTAGAACCACGCATGCAAGGTTTGTAAACAGGAAAAAAAGGTAGTCTCACGAGGTTGCGGTTGAAGTCCAGTGTGTGGTGAGACTCGTAGAGTTTTTGAGGTAGAACACTCGCTGGTAGAGTGATGGCCAACGTGGAAACGTAGACGCAGCAGTACGGGGCAGGAAAAGGTGGACGGCCCACAGCTCCGTAGATGGAAACAGGCCGCACCGAGGTCTCGTGCAAGACTACGGCCCAAGGCGCTCGTTTCGATGACGGACGCCCGGTCTCCTAAACCTCGGGATGCGGCTTACAAGATGTCATCAGGCTGATCTGAGACCTCGTGCAAGGTGACGACCCGAGGCGCTCTTCGTGTCGATGACGGACGCCCGTTCTCCTGAACCTCGGGCGTAGATGTGGGTTAGAAGTTGCAGCAGGCTGCTTCGAGGTCTTGTGCCGTGCAACGACCCGAGGTGTTCTCTGTCCCGCAGACGGACGCACGGTCTCCTGATCCTCACGCGTGGATGAGGGCTCCGCGATGTCAGCAGAACGATCTGAGGCCTCGTGCAAGGCAACGACCCGAGGCGCTCTTCGTCTCGATGATGAACACCCGCTCTCCTGAACCTTGTACGTAGATGTGGGTTCGAGGTTGCAGCAGGCCGCTCCGAGGTCTCTTGCCATGCAACAACCTGAGGCGTTTTCTGTCTCGAAGACGGATGCCCGGTCTCCTGAACCTCGCGTGTAGATGCTGGTTCTGTAGGCCCTGCGGCCCTAGTCGTACCGGCATTCCAACGATCTGCCCTGCGCGAGCCCTTTTTTTCATTCGCTGTCTTTCTTTTCCTCTTGATGAGCACGCCCGCACTGTCGTCTGCTCTTGCGTTCCTTACTTTGCGAGTACTTCTTCACAATAATATACAGATGATGAAGAAGTGCACAGTAAATGCCCACAATACACATTTATATATATCAGGTTTGGAAAGCTGCTTGCCCCCCCCCCCCCCCCCCCTCGCCCCCCCTCCTGGAAAAATGGTAACTTTCCGCCTATGGGGAACTCAATTTATTTCTGCTGGGTCCCAAGCCATGTTAGGATACCAGGAAATGAAGCAGCTGATAGATGTGCATCGATGGCAGCGTACAAGGGCATAACAAGCACAGCACTTCGTCCGTGCAGTGGGCACGGGACCAGCGTTGCGCATAATTGGCACGTTTTTGCAATGCAGGCGGTACTATCGCTAGCCCTTGCTTGGCTCTTGTCAACTCCAGAATTCCGAACTGGCCTTGCCTCACCGTTGCCGAGCTTTGAACACAACCATGGCTTCTACACCAACGTACCATTCCTGAATTCAACTTCCATCACACAGCTTCCGCCAGGCTACCCAGCGCCATCGTCATCACTTCACCTTGCGAATTTAAACAGCTGGCACTCCGACATGCTCTTCAGTGAGCACGGGACCAGCGTTGGCAGCGTTGCACTTAATCGGCACGTTTTTGCAATGCAGGTGTGTACACAGTTCCTGCTATACACTAAAAAAATTAATTCTGCCTGATTGTCTTCCCGTGCCCACGAGTATTGTGCGAGTTGTTACGCCAGTGCTACGCAATGCCTATTTTATTGTTATGTGCTGGTGACATTGAATCTACCCCTGGACCTAATACACATACTGTCGCATAACTGAACTGGATGATTTACCTGATGATCCCCCAGACCAAATGACGATCATGTTTAAGCTGCTTAAGGACGTACGCTCTCGTTCACTACAGTCTTCTAAATGTCAAATCGAACTTGTATTGGATGTCAAAGCCATTAAAAACGGACAGAAAAGTATACAAACTGAGCTAGCAGGTATCAAGAAAAGGCTTGACGATTTAGAAGAAAAATCAAGATCCCTTGACCGTTTCGACACTAACCTAACACGCATGTAAGACAATGTAGACAGCCTCACTGCTCAGAACAGCTCCTTATTATCGTGCCTGGGTGATCTGAAAGACAGCCTCGTCATGATAATTTAATATTTCATGGCCTACCTGACTCGAAAGAAACCTGGCAACAGACAGAAGAAAAACTAACCTCAGCACTTAACGCCGCTCTTGGAGCTTTACCCAGCAATTCAATTCAGTGAGCACACAGGCTCGACACTTAACAAACAAACAAATGTCGCCTGATAATTGCTAAATTTACTAACTAGAAAGCCAAAGAATCAGTACTTTCATCATGCACGCAGTTAAGACCTAGCAACATCGCAGTTAATGAGGACATCTCACCTGCAACTCGACTTGCCCATAAAAAACAAATTGAGTTTGCTAAATCACAACCAGATTCACCACAGTTTAAACTCATGTACAAGAAACTGCTACTAAACAATAAATGCTACATGTACCATTCTCACTCGAATATTATTCAGGAGATGCCAGGACACAACGTCGGCCTCAACCATGTTTCGACTGGCTCGCGACACATTCCTACTTAGGGACGCGTGAGGGGCGGTGGGCATGCGCAAAATAATCAAGTCAGCATCCTTTATACTAACATCAGAAGTGTTCTGAAAAACCGTGACTCATTATCATCTGCAATTGGCACATGTTCAGCCAATATATTGGCTTTAACCGAAATGTGGCTCTCGAATGACATTCATAACTCAGAACTGTTTGATAGTAGCAAACAATTCACGATATACCGCTGTGACCAAACAGAGCACCATGGTGGCGGTGTACTTCTTGCCATTTCAAAATGCATTCCATCGCCACCCATTCTCTTCAGCACCAGTCTTGAATCAGTGTGGGCTACAGCAACTCTGAACCATCAAGAGGTAATTTTAGGCATTTGCTATCGTCCACCTTTTACCGCATTTACCAATGAATTTCATGATGTAATTAGTTCCATTACAACAAAGTTTCCTTCTACACCTCTTTTCTTATTTTGTGACTTCAATTTTTCTAATATAGTTTGGAACAGCGATATATCTAACTTAATATCTTCTTCTGTTTCAAAAGATTTCTTGGGTATTTTACTGCATTTCCGTTAACTCAATTAGTCACACAAACCACAAGATTAACATCCAATTCCACAAACATTCTCCATTTGATCCTAACCAATCATCCCAATTATGCCTCTGCCATCCATTACTTACCTGGTATTAGTGACCACTTATTACTAAATATTCACTTTAATACTCCGTTTCTGAAACTTCCGAAGAGTAAAAAAATAGACTATAAGAGAGCTAACTTTGAAGCAATAAATAATGAGCTCAGTCTATTTCTTAACATATTCTTGAGTGATTTCGGAAACCGTAGTGTTCGGAAACCGTAGCCACTATAGATATCTTTCAGTATTTTTACGTACGGCTCATCTACACCCTGATTCCGCAATGCCTCCATGACTGCTGAGGTTTCGACTGAATCAAACGCTTTCTCATAATCAATGAAAGCTATATATAATGGTTGGTTATATTCCGCACATTTTTCTATCACCTGATTGATAGTGTGAATATGGTCTATTGTTGAGTAGCCTTTACGGAATCCTGCCTGGTCCTTTGGTTGACGGAAGTCTAAGGTGTTCCTGATTCTATTTGCAATTACCTTAGTAAATACTTTGTAGGCAACGGACAGTAAGCTGATCGGTCTATAATTTTTCAAGTCTTTGGCGTCTCCTTTCTTATGGATTAGGATTATGTTAGCATTCTTCCAAGATTCCGGTACGCTCGAGGTCATGAGGCATTGAGTATACAGGGTGGCCAGTTTTTCTAGAACAATCTGCCCACCGTCCTTCAACAAATCTGCTGTTACCTGATTCTCCCCAGCTGCCTTCCCCCTTTGCATAGCTCCCAAGGCTTTCCTTACTTCTTCCGGCGTTACTTGTGGGATTTCGAATTCCTCTAGACTATTCTCTCTTCCATTATCATCGTGGGTTCCACTCGTACCGTATAAATCTCTATAGAACTCCTCAGCCACTTGAACTATCTCATCCATATTAGTAATGATATTGCCGGCTTTGTCTCTTAACGCATACATCCGATTCTTGCCAATTCCTAGTTTCTTCTTCTCTGCTTTTAGGCTTCCTCCGTTCCTGAGAGCTTGTTCAATTCTATCCATATTATACTTCCTTATGTCAGCCGTCTTACGCTTGTTGATTAACTTCGAAAGTTCTGCCAGTTCTATTCTAGCTGTAGGGTTAGAGGCTTTCATACATTGGCGTTTCTTGATTAGATCTTTCGTCTCCTGCGATAGCTTACTGGTATCCTGTCGAACAGAGTTACCGCCGACTTCTATTGCACACTCCTTAATGATGCCTACAAGATTGTCGTTCATTGCTTCAACAGTAAGGTCCTCTTCCTGAGTTAAAGCCGAATACCTGTTCTGTAGCTTGATCTGGAATTCCTCTATTTTCCCTCTTACCGCTAACTCATTGATCGACTTCTTATGTACCAGTTGCTTCCGTTCCCTCCTCAGGTCTAGGCAAATTCGAGTTCGTACCATCCTATGGTCACTGCAGTGCACCTTGCTGAGCACGTCCACATCTTGTATGATGCCAGGGCTAGCGCAGAGTATGAAGTCTATTACATTTCTAGTCTCGCCGTTCGGGCTCCTCCACGTCCACTTTCGGCTATCCCGCTTGCGGAAGAAAGTATTCATTATCCGCATATTATTCTGTTCCGGAAACTCTACTAATAACTCTCCCCTGCTATTCCTAGTGCCTATGCCGTATTCTCCCACTGCCTTGTCTCCAGCCTGCTTCTTGCCTACCTTGGCATTGAAATCGCCCATCAGTATAGTGTATTTTGTTTTCACTCTACCCATCGCCGATTCCACGTCTTCATAGAAGCTTTCGACTTCCTGGTCATCATGACTGGATGTAGGAGCGTAGACCTGTACAACCTTCATTTTGTACCTCTTATTAAGTTTCACAACAAGACATGCCACCCTCTCGTTAATGCTATAGAATTTCTGTATGTTACCAGCTATGTTCTTATTAATCAGGAATCCGACTCCTTGTCTCTCTGCTAAGCCCCGGTAGCACAGGATGTGCCCGCTTCTGAGCACTGTATATGCTTCTTTTGGCCTCCTAACTTCACTGAGCCCTATTATATCCCATTTACTGCCCTCTAATTCTTCCAATAGCACTGCTAGGCTCGCCTCACTAGATAACGTTCTAGCGTTAAACGTTGCCAGGTTCATATTCCAATGGCGGCCTGTCCGGAGCCAGGGATTCTTAGCACCCTTTGCAGCGTCGCAGGTCTGAGCGCCGCCGTGGTCAGTTGCTTCGCAGCTGCTGGGGAATGAGGGCCGGGGTTTGATTGTTGCGTTCATATAGGAGTTTGTGGCCAAGTACTGCACCAGGGTGGCCAATCCTGCTCTGGTGAGGGAGTGTGTTACCGGTTCTGGTCACCGGGATCAGGCCACACTCCAGGCCTGTTTATGCAATTTTATCAACACGCGTATTTTTTTTGTTTTAATCCGGTGGAAAATTGCGCGGCACCGGGATTCGAACCACGGACCTCTTGCACGCGAGGCGGGTGTTCTACCTCTACGCCACCGCTGCAGCTACGCCTATGTAGCCGCACTCAAATACGTTAGAGAATCATTCTTATCAGCCACATTACCATCTATTCTGATAACTACCGTAAAAAAGTTTTGGCACGTCATACATCCACCTTCCGTTGATTCGATCACTCTTTAAAATTGCTCTGGTAACCCTGTTCCGAAAAACCTATGCGCAACTCTCCTGAATTATAACTTTGTTAAAAATTTCTCGTGCACAGCTGAAACTCAACTACCTGTCTTAAATGACTAACTTTTTAACTATGCCTCCAGTGACTGTTCAAGTTCCCGGAGGTATTCGACTAATAGATTCATTGAAGATATATTTGTCACCTGCCTTTGATAACATCAGTGCTAAATTTCGGAAAAACACCTGCTCTTATAGTTCCATTATTCTAACCAAAATATTCCAACAATCACTCAACACATGTGCTGTTCCGTCAGAATGGAAAATAGGAAAAATAATTCCTTTGCATAAATCTGGCAGCAAAACGTTGCCTACAAATTATCGCCCGATATCATTAACCAGTACCTGCTGCAAACTGCTAGAACATATTATTTTTACTAAACTTGCGGACTTTCTCGAATCTAATTCATTTTTTTCGCCATCGCAACATGGTTTTTGAAAACCATTCTCATGTGAATCACAATTATTAACATTTACTCACAAACTTCCCCAAATACTTGACCGTTCTTTTGCCGATTGCATCTTTTTAGATTTTTCGAAAGCCTTTGACAAAGTGCGTCATAAACGTTTACTTTATAAGCTAAGCAAACTAAACCTCGATCACAACATTCTAAAATGGATTGAGTCATTTCTCGTTAACCGTTCTCAGTTTGTAACAGCTAATGGTCATGACTCACCTCATAGGGACGTTCAGTCCGGTGTTCCACAAGGCTCCATCCTGGGAGCTCTGTTATTCCTTATCTGTATTAATGACTTACCTTCAGCAATAACTTCTGATGTACATTTATTTGCAGATGACTGTGTAATCTTCAGAGAAATAACTAACGAACACGATATCACCCTGCTTCAGGCCGATCTTAATAATGCCAGCAAATGGTGCTGATTGTGGCGAATGGAACTTAACATTAACAAGTGCAAAGTTCTGAGAGTATCTCGATCTAACGATAACCTGCCTGTGTACTACTTGAATAATGTTGCTTTAGAATCGACAAGTTCATATAAGTACTTAGGCTTGCATATAACACCTAAATTAACATGGAATCATCACATCGGATATGTAATTAACCAAGCCAACCGCTTGCTGGGATACTTACGCCGCAACTTTTCTCGTGCGTGTCCGTCTCCTTTAAAATTACTTTATAAAACCCTGCTACAGCCAAAATTAGAATACACTGCAGCTATATGGGACCCTTTCCACGAAAACGTACCATACATTCTCTCGAACTAATCCAAAACAGCGCCACTCGTTTTATTCTTTGGAACTACAATCGTGGTGCGAGCGTATCTTCAATGAAATCGAATCTGGGTCTTCAACCGCTAGCAACACGTCGAAGAATTTCCCGCCTTTCATTTTTAATAAGCTGTATCACCACCCTACACTTAATACAAAATTCATGTTGTGACCACATTACTTATCTTACCGTACTGATCATCAGCATAAAGTTCGAATTGGTGCTTGTAACACGACAAATTTTTTACGCTCATTTTTGCCACGTACGTTGAAAGATTGGAATGAACTTCCTTCTGACATTGTTTCCATTACAGTAAAAAACTCGTTACTTCGGACTTCTAGGGACCGTAAATTATGTCCGAATTAACCGAATGTCCAAATTATCGAGCGGACAACAAAAACAATAAATGCACAACTTTCATCAACACACCTTTGCTGCGCAAAGTAATAGAGGATGCTCGTCTACTTTCGAGCAGAAACCCGCGCGGATACTATTTTACGAAGTCCTTCCAGGTGATTAGCAGCTCGCATGCTGTCTGCAGTGTCCCAACAAAATTATTCCAACACAGCGAGGACCTCCGCGGCTTCCTTCACAGTGCGAGGGGCCGAGGCTGCTCCTATTCCTCCTCAGAATCTTCGCCGTGCAGCACGTCCCTGACAATTCCTTCTTCGGTAAGCGAGCCGGCTGTAACAACGCCGTCATCAATGCCGACGTAATCGGCGAGTGTCACCGCATCCGGCAGAACTCCTCCAAAATCCTCGCAGTCATCTCCATCGTCATCTAGCGACACTTCGGCCACTGCATTATCGCCAGGCTCACGCACAACGAAGCCACTGTGTCTAAAACAGTTGGCGACGACGTGTGCGGGCGTGCTGTGCCAAACGTAGGCAAGAATGTTGACCGCGCTCAAAAGATTCACGTCGTACTGCTTGCCGACTTCGTGGCACAGGAGCATCCGTTCCAGCACGCGCCTGCGGTATTTGGTCTTGACATACTGAATTATGCCTTGGTCCATCGGTTGGAGGGCCGATGTTGTGTTCGGCGGCAAGAAAACAACTTCTATGTTGTCCAGTCCGGTGACACTGTTATGCGCACTACAATTGTCCAGCACCATTAACACTTTGCGGAAAACTGTCGGTCTAACTTCTGCATCCAGCCACGAAATATTTCCGACATCATCCAGGCCTTTTTATTCGCTCGGTATTCCACCGGAAGAGCAGGCATGTTCTTAAAGCACCGTGGCTTTTCTGTCTTTCCAATGACAAGCGGCAAGCGCTCTGTTCCTGGTATGTTAGCGGCTAAAAGAATGGTGACGCGTTCCTTGGATCTTTTGCCACCGATGCACGGATCTCCTTTCATGGTCACAGTCTTGTCTGGCAAAGCCTTAAAAAACAGTGCTGTTTCATCAGCATTAAATATGTCATTTGGATCGTTCGTAGGCGGTGATGTGTTCGAGCAGCTGAGCGTTCTTCCAGCTGTTGGCAACGTCTTTGTTGACAGCGCCTCTTTTGCCGCACACAGTCTTAAAAACGAGGCCAAGTCGCTCTCTGAAGCGCGCACACCACCCTTCCGATGCCTTGAATGCATCGATATGCATCATCAGTGCAAACCTCTCGGCTTGCGCCATGATGAGGGGTCCACTCAATGGCAGATTTGCATGGGCGTCTTGCGCTGGAGTTTGAGGTATAGTAGCGGCGCCTGGTGGCGGCGCGGAAAACGACATCTGGGTCGTACCAGCTTGGGTCGTATTGAGCCCTGGCTGTGGCGAAGCACGTTTCTAGGCCGAGTTTTGCGTCGATTCGCACTTTTTTCTGCCCTTTTGCGAGTGCGAAAAGGCTAGTCACTTCTCACAGACCATGTCGACCACGCTGCGAGCTGGTCGCAGCCTATAGTTTAACGAAAACGGACTCTCCGTGTGCCGTGGGACGTAATGCTGGAAGCAGAAGGAATCGGCGACGCCGATCCGGAGGGACCTAGCTCAGCATCGAAAAAGCGTCACCGTCGATTCTGCTGCGTCGTGGGCTGCCATGAACAAGAAGGCCTGAATCCCAACATCCGATTCTATCGTTTCCCTTCAAGCCCTCACGAAGCGGAGCGTCGGGCGCGCTGTATAACTGCAGTTCGTCGCGCTGGGTAAGCGAAACTTCGCGCCATGCTGACTGCTTCACCTGTCTTGAAGCTTGCTTGATTATAGATCTGCGTTCTAAAATTCGGTATTTTGCACCTACAGTCCCGACGGCAGACCGACATAGCAGCAGGCATGGCTGGTGATTCACGATTCGAAACCCGGCCACAGCGACAATTAACAGTTCGACCGGTGCGAAGTGGTGAAGTGCCCAGGTGTGTGCAAATGACCACAAATGGTCGGGCTGATTCGGTGACAATTCACTACCCCACTACGAGCAGCACAGGTTAGAGAGTTAAATGTGCTTATACTTGACCTCAAGCCAGCATGTTGAGGCAGCGCAGCAAGATAGTATTGATTACAGCAGATCGATTTTCGAGCGGTCATTAAAAGCTACATCAAGATAGCCGCGCACGAGCTCGCGCTGCAGCGCGATTCGCACGTACGTGCGAGCTCATATGCATTGCATCAGTTATTACCAGTTACTAAAAGGGACAGATGGCCGCTACTACAACGCAGGCATAACTACTTGTTTAGCGGCATATGCAGTCAACAAAGATTGCAGAAGACCCGCCGTTTCGCGGCATGTCGAAAGACTGCTGCCGTCGCGGCGCGTACGATCGTGCGCTCGAGCAGTTCGTACATCGCGGCATGCTGAAAGACCGCTGCCGTCGCGGCGCGTACCGTCGTGTGCTCGAGCAGTTCCGTACACATGGTGTCTGCTTATCGCTGCTGTGGATGCATTTATAGCAAGCATTTCCTCGCGTTTGTGCGCCTGAATCTAGCAGCGTGCAAACCTTAACTGAAGTTCCACTTCGTACGCGACTCGCTTCACTTGCGATTGACATCGCCCTAAAACTTCGCCGCTTAATTCTTGAACGGCATACACGTATTCGCCACTGCATAATTTATTGCCTTTACGCAGCGTGCCACTCCTGAAAAAATCTTCGGCGCCCGATATTCGCTGCAGACCGTGATACAACACAACCGAAACTGGCGGGTCCATATTGTAAACGTGCTTTCCGAAGCAGACGACCGAGCTTGGTACGACCCATTTTAGGACAGAGGGCGCTTTTTAGCACCTTTTTCGCAGCGCCCCCTGGGCAATGCAAGAGCCCCATTGCGCGAGTCGACCACCCACCGAAGCAAAGCCTCTTCCAACTCTGGATGAGCTGCTGTTCGCAGACGCTGTCGTGACGCTCGAAACTTCTCGCTTTCGAACGCCTGAAGAATCTGTTCTTCATTTTTCACATACGTGCTCAAGGTACTTCTTTTCACGTCGTACTTCATGGCTTCTTGTCGAGAGAGCAGAGAGAGTCCGTCCTTCAGGGCCCGCAAAATTTCCACCTTGGTAGCCAAGTCCTTCGCCTCGTATTTCGGCCGCTTCGCCGGCGTTGCCATCGGCGGAGAATGCAGTGACACGGGCGCACAACAGAAAAGCACCAATAAAGTTCAATAACTTAGCTGCGCTAAATCCAGCGGTCCTCGGCAAAACAGCGTGCAAGGACGTAGCGCACCAACAGCAACAAAGCGGCAAAATGGCCCCATATGGCCCCGTCGATAACGCCGACACATGCAAAAACAAGGAAAAGCCCCTATCCCGCCACAAGTCGAGCCAATCGTATTGGATTGGCCAAGTGGATGGATGGATGGATGGATGAATGGAGGCTATACCCTTTGTAACGGGCGGCGGCTGGCGCCACCTAACCTTTTGCTCCCCCTCGTATTTTATTATTATTCTCTTTTTTCCTTTCTTTATATCCTCTTTTCCTTAATCTAGTTTTCACTCCCCTCCTCCCCCCAAAATAACTATCTAAAACAGTAGAGGAAACATTATCTCCCCGATTTATTGTATTATCTTTCCGTTGACTTCCTCCACCAATCCTCTAGCGTCTCCTTCGTTACTACCACTCTTACCGAGGCATTGCTCTTACTGCCAAGTTTCAGCCACTTGATGTCAATGGCGATGCTGCGTTTGGGCAACGAGCCGTTGGTTTGGGTATCACTTTTGTGCCGCGTTTGCCGTATTTTCGTTTTTGAGCCGCGGTGGCTGCCCGAAATCGTCCGTATTATCCGAGGTGGGCTGGAATCCGTCCGAATTAACGAGAGTTTCGTCCCATAGACTCCTATATATATTTGTAGGGACCAGGCGCGAAGTTCGAATTATCGGATTTTCCGAATTAACGGAGGTCGAATTAACGAGCTTTCACTAATAACAATGACAACTTTCGAAAATCACTAGCTAACATTGTATAATAGCAAACATTTATACGAACTACTGTTGGCATTTTCTTTTTTTCTTGTCTAACGTTACTTTTATATGTCGTGTTCTATTACTGTATTTATCATACTTTCAGCTAACATTGTATAATTAGCAACTATTTTGTATAAGCTCGTCATTTATTTCCTTCTTATTTGTTGTATAACCTACTCCCCCCTTCTAATGCTGAAAGGCCCTGAGGGTATATAAATAAATAAATAATAAGGATAGTATCCGTGCGATTAGGAAGGCCTTAACGTGAAAATGGCAACACAAATGGGACCATTGTGCAGACAACAAGCTACATCTTACTAAACCCGTACTTGCTGAGTGGAAGCCACGTAACCACCAGGAGCGGTTCTTCGATGTAGTTTTATGCAGACTATGCACTGGGCACACACACCAAATGCACAATTATTTACTTAAGAGAGAAGATGCACCAGCATGCGAGAAATGCCAAGAACCACTAACAGTTATGCATATATTATTGACATGTACACATATTGATGTACACAGACAAAACATTTTGCACAACTTATATCAGCTACATGTACCTTTACACCCTGCTTTAATTTTAGATGATCCGATAGCCCCATTATCTAATGTGCAGGAATGTTTAGATGACACTGGCTTTTTACATAAAATATAGAATAACACAGCCTTTTTCTTCCTAAATTGGATTTTAAAAACCCGTGTTTGGTGCAGCATAGCCTCAGCTGCTTTTGCACCACTAAACCACATTTAACTAACTAAATTTCGGTTATCTGCATTTCCTGATGAAGGCTGGACCCTAGCTGAAATTTGTTCCGTGCGTGCCATCGTTCAAGCATTTGACATCACTGGATCCAAGAGACATGTGACGTCGTATATGTATAAATATTGTTATGAAAGATGTTTATTTACAGAGTGAAAGGAGGTCCAGGATGAAGCCACAGGGAAGGACCAGCTGACATTAAGTACAGCTGAGATCACGCACGCATGCCCTACTTCTTTCTCTGTCTCAGTTACACAGCGCTGCGTCCTCGGAGGCAGACGAAGCTCCCTGTGCGGGCCAAAGGGTCCTGTGGTCTCGAGTCTGGCCACGTGAACAACTTGCGTCGCTAACAAGTAAACCTGGCGGGTGTATGCCACGCATCGTAGCGAGTCTGGCTGTGGCCTTCTGAGGTCAATGTCCTAAGATGTGCCAGTCGACGTGCTTCTTCAGCACGACACAGAGTTTGGGTGATTGAAGGATCTTCTCGACGTGATAAAGGTAGAATAGTGTCCAGAAGACTCTGGGGAGTGCGTGGGCAAAAAGAACGGCGCGTATCCAGTAACTTCATCAATGGCAGCATTGTACGCGTATGTTACAAAAGGTGAGACAGCGTCCTAGTTTTTGTAGTCAGTGGCGACATTCATTGATGGCATGTTGGTAAGGGTTGAATTTGTCCACTCCGTGAGGCCATTGGTTTGCGTGGTAGTAAGGAAGACTTAGGGTAGTAGTGGAATGACGATATACAGAACCACAAAGCCGTAAAAGTTCTTCAATGACGTCTGCGGTGAACTGCTGCCCACGGTCACTGATGACAACCCGTGGAGCGTTGTTACATAGTATGACGTGGTGCAACAAAAAGGAGGAGGCATCTGCTGCAGTGGCAGTCATTTCCATGTAGTGAGCAAGATAGTCGACGCATACTATAATCCAGCAGTAGCCGGTTGAAGTCTTTGGAAGCGGGCCATGCAAGCTGATGCCGACTTTTTCAAAGGGGAATGACAGTGGCCTAACTAGTTGAAAATAGCCTGCTTGAGCCTTCATTGTTTGCTTGTGGAGCTCGCAAACAGTACAGCTGGCACATACTGTTTTGTTGTTTTCCAGAGCTTGTGCCAGAAAAATTTTTGGCGAAGTCGGTGTAGTGTGTGTGTGAAGCCAAGGTGCCCAGATGTGATATCATCACGCCTGGAACGAAGGACACCAGGCCACAGGTTTTCTGGCACAACTAGAAGCAATGGAGGACCGTCAGCCGAGTCATTTTTTTTGTACAGCGAACCATTACGAAAAGTAAATGGTGTTCTTACTGCTGACTCATGTGCAGCTTCTCGTAGGGATTTCAAGGTAGAGTCGCAACATTGCTCGTTCTCGAAGGTACACAAGTCTGGAAATTCAGAAGAGATGTCAAATAGATAGTCATTGAACTCATCATTGTCAGACTTAGTGTGTGGCAAGGGGAGACGGGATAGGCAATCACCATCCATGTGAAAGCATCCGCCCTTGTAATTGACGGAAAAGCTGTACTCTTGAAGGCGCAACGCCCAGCGAGCCAACCGGCCAGATGGGTCGCACAGCCCAAGGAGCCAACAGAGTGAACGATGGTCAGTCACTATCGTGAATGTGTGGCCGTGCAGATACGGACGGAACTTCTTAATGGCGAAGGCGACTGCTAGACACTCGAGTTCAGTAATGGTGTAGCTTCTCTCCGCTTTTGTGTCGACTAGCATAGGCAATGACATGCTGGCGACCACTGCAGATATGAACAAGCACAGCACCAACACCCACACCGCTGGCGTCAGTATGCAGCTCAGTTGACGCCTCCGGATAAAAATGCCGCTCAACCGGTCCAGAAGTCAACAAAAATTTCACCTGTTGAAATACAGACTCGCAGTCTGCAGTCCACAAGTATGGGGCGTCATTGTGAAGGAGCCACGTGAGGGGAGAGGCAAGCTGTGAAAATTTCTTATAAGGCGCCGGAAATATGAGCAAAGGCCCAAAAAAATTCGCAGGTCTTTCATCATCTGTGGCAGCTGG
Source organism: Dermacentor andersoni (assembly GCF_023375885.2). Lineage (NCBI taxonomy): Eukaryota > Metazoa > Arthropoda > Arachnida > Ixodida > Ixodidae > Dermacentor > Dermacentor andersoni. The sequence continues at coordinate 251,125,585 of NC_092815.1, forward strand.
AAGTCGCGAATTGCTGCTATGCTTTCAGGATCTGGTCGTATGCTGTTTTTGTCGACCAGAAAGCCTAGTGCGAGGGCTTGACGCTCACTGAAATTACATTTTTTTTTAGTTTAAAATAAGGCCAGCTTGTTGGATACAGTCAAGACTGATTACATTGACTGGATGCAGTCAAGGTGCTGATTGTGCTCGTGAAATGTCAGGCTGTACATAATGACGTTGTCTACATAGCACATGCAAATTTCCTGTTTGAGTCCATGGAGAACGGTATCCATAAATTGCTCGATAGTCACTGGAGCGTTGCATAAGCCAAAGGGCATGATGTCGTCTGACTGTCACAGAGACTGTCAGGTGTTACAAAGGCTGTCTTCTGCTTGTCTGAGGGGTGCATCGGAATTTGCCATTACCCTGACCCTAAATCAACAGAAGAGAAATACGATACAGAGTGGAGGCAGTCTATGGTGTCATCTATTCGTGGTAGGGGGTACACATCTTTTTTCGTGACGGTGTCCATGTCCACCGCTTGTGGTTATATACTGGCCAAGCGTCTACTTCGTTAGATAATCGGTAGAGCTGGGTCGTGCAGGATCATCCAGGATTTACCCTGCACTTCCACCAAAAATGTTACGAAAGATGTTTATTTACAGAGTGAAATGAGGTCCAGGATGAAGCCACAGGGAAGGACCAGCCGGCATTGAGTACAGCCTAGATCAGGCATGCGCACTCTACTTCTTTCTGGGCCTCATTCGCTCAGCGCTGCGACAATATGTATACACATAAGCTCTCCCCTCACTACGTCTACCATGTGACAAGCTTCTTGCACTTCAAACACATACTTTTTTTTTCACTTTGACACTCCTAATGCTAATGCATTGAAAGAACATTGACTAGACATGCTGGGCATCCAGGCAGGAATGCACTAAAGTCTAAATACACTGAATGCAGTAAAATTTAATTCTTTTACGTACTTGTGTAATGGCCGCACTCCTATGTATGGGCTTTAGTTTTCTTGGTTTTTCAGCACCACAGGAACACTGAAATGGTGCAGGACTCAAAGTTCACATGGTACCAGACTAGGGCCCTAACCCTAGTCAGGTGCCATGACGAAGGCCAGGGCACTCAACCCTAAGCATACCTTGCAATTACGAGTTACGTGCAGTGTTTGCAGCGGATCATGGAGACTCTTGCCCGAAGCCTCTTGTGCATTATATGTGCCTCCGAGATATGCACTCAGGTCGCACATGCTGCCATTCCTGGCCTGCCTTCATTTTGCCTTTGAGGTTGCCAGCATAGGTTGAAATGTTTCAAGAGCTGTATTTGATAGCATCTCTGCCTGCAAAAGTATGCATCACTTGTGCAGTTGAACTGGCTGATGTGCTGGGGACACCTGCAAGCCGTGCATCTTCACGTCCTGTACTGGGCCGCACACCAGGCCAGCTCCTGTCGCTCACGTCAGACTTGTCCTTTGTGAGTTCACTTTGAACTTATCTAAATTTTTATTGTGGTAAGTGTATTCGCCATCTTTTGCAAAAGTATACATAATATGGCTATGTTCACCGGAGCAGGTGTGCATCTGTGCATAATGGCCTGCCACTTGCATACTAGACTTTGCATTCATCTCCCATCTCCAACGTACAGGAAGTAACTCACTTCAGCTGGGATAGTGGACTTTGCACTTTTGCAGCAAATTAAAACCATTATGTGACAACATTATGGGGATTTGGCAGCTGCTGAAAGAACTTATACTGATAACTGCCAGATTGTTGCACTTTAACAAGCAGAGGCAGTTGGGGTGGAAGCTTAGTGGTATGTGAAACAGGCAATCTGAAATAGAAGTGCAGGGCGCATTGCATGTTTTTTTTTGCCATGGTTTTTTAGTGATAACAGTGCTTAAGTGACCTTTTGAACCTTAATCACTAAAAGGCTGCAATGCACTGAGTGAGAGTCTGGTTAAACGATCAAGCCATGGCACTGAATATTGCGCCATTGACACATTCAGAACATGAAAGCTGTAACCCTTCATGCCACCAGGTGCTTATATTATTTACTGTATTTACTCGTTTAAGGCCCACACTTCTGATATTTTACCAAGTGTGGTCCTTGCACAAGGCAAGTTTATGGTTACTCACTAAAGTACAGAAATGAGATCACACTGTAAATAAATGCAACTTCTGGTGGCCAACGATGACCACATTTCCATTTTGACACTGACTAATACCATTTTGTAGTGGCTGGATACAATTAATCAGCATGCAAGTGTGCACATAAAGGTTAGTGAAAATTTTTTTTTTCTGAATTTTCACCTAGCAAAGTGGGGGTGCAGGCCTTATACGAATAAATACAGTATTTTATTATTGATGTACCCTCAAGGTAAAAAGATTCCATTACAGAAGAGAGTGGTTTAACAATAAAATACGGTGAATTTCAAAACTTGTGTAACAAAGAAGAGTAGCCTGCCTGCGCCCCAGCACCATCGCTACCGGCATGAGCTCGTGGTTGCTGTCTTTCGCCGAACGCTTGTGACGGCTACCTGTTCACGCCCGTTGCTAATAAATCTCTTAGCACTTGCAACCTGAGCAATAACAGCAAACTTACAACAGCAGATAAAGCATAAAAGAACAGAATAACACAAAATAATGCTAGTTCATTAGTCTATCAAATTGCAAATAGTTGAGTGAAACAATCAAACGTCATTATTTGTGGCAATGGTAGAGAAAAACCATTCCAATAATAGCATCTGTGAAGGGTGAATGAATCGAAAAAGGTTTTGTTTTTACATTTTATGATGCCTACTTTATTTCTGTGATCGAGTTGTGAGGATATGTATGAAGACAAACAAGCAGGTTATTACGTAATGTATCACGCTGAATAATTTTATAAAACAGACAGTTGTGCAACTTTACATCTTGCTGAGAGTGATTTAGGCTTAAGTTATATCTTATACTCATTACGCTAGCTGTACATTGATAAAGAAGATAGGTAAATCAAGCCGATATGTTCCTGGCAATTTCTAATTGGTTTGAGAATTTCAAGACTACTACTCTGAGACTGACATTGCATATTCAAGCCGTGAACAAACAAGCATAATGCAAAAGAAGAGCTTGGCGTTGGTAGAGGCTTAATAGAAGTTACATTTGAGATAATCTAGCATGCGATTAGCTTTGTATGTAATATAATCTACTATATTGGTGGTCCAGTTAAGGTTAGCACTGATGTATATGCCCAGACATAGCAAAACAGATGGTAGTGTGTGACATGTGCATGAATACATGCTTGCATAGCATCACATGCCACGTTGATGTAAGCCTGAATCATGTTTGTGTCAGTCTCACTTGTTACTTTCTCGTAAGAGAACGCAATCATCTGCAAAGAGATGATGAATTGAAGTTAGGTAAATTGTTTATAAAGATTAAGAGAGTGGAGGCCCAGGAATGATGCCTTGGGGAGTGCCAAGAGTACAGGTTGCAGAGCTAAATTACCTTAAAATGGCTGAAATAAACTGTTGACATGCAAGAAAGTGCTAGTCACTATAGTATTGTCGTGAGTGAAGAATTAAACTGCTGCACAATGGCGAGTCACAAAACTTTATTGGGTGAACCTGTGGCCACGATAACAAGCTGTACTAAAGCAGAACGATAGTGACGAGCACATGCATTGGTCGTCGAAATCTGATCTACGGATCAGATGCATCAGCTATTTATACATGTCTCTGAGTACGTTCAAGCATAATCGTTGGCGCTCGCATGCATTCTTGAATTTACACCACTATTCTCGCCGTGCATGCAGCCTGAATACAAGAGGTTCGACGACAACATAGATAATGAGTACAACCAGTGATAACACTCGAGAAGCTTCTGTGACAGAAAGGTGTATCTTGTGCTGAGTGATAACATTGTAACAGAGATTGGCCATGGAAAAACGATCACGGAAAACATAAAAAAGAGTTATATTTGTGTCTGTTAGCATCTATAAAGCTTTATCAAATGCATTCGCAATAGTATATAAAATTGTGCAATCGACTATGCAACAGTGATCAAAAATGGTGTGAAATTTGTGTGTGAACAAAAGAAGCTGTGTTTCACAGGAATACGACTTTTAAAACAATGCTGCAAGGGGTAAGAAAAAGTTAAGTTCGAAGCAATTCATAATGTTTGAAAAGAGTATGTGTTCTAATATCTTGCATGGAAGGCTGGTGATAGATATGGACTGATAGTTTAGTGGTGAACATTTATTACCTTCCATATTTTTCATTCAGGTGGTAAGTCATCCTCATCTAATTTTTGTTCAAATTAATGTTAAAGCCATTGAAAAATATGTTTTACTACTCTTCAGAAACATTGAATTGATGCAGTCATCGCCAGGCATAGAAGATGACTTAAGGTTCTCGATAACTTTACTGACACTGTCTGAGCCAATCAGCATCGGATACATTGGCATATGGTTAACATTACAAGTTTCAAGCAGATCAGTCAGCAATTGTGAATTAACTTGAAAACAAATGGTCAAATACATTTGCACAATCGCTGTCATATAATAATCCATCATCAGAATTTAACATAATCTTGGATATATCCACGGCATTAGCAAGATTTCAAAATTTCTTGGGATTGTTTAAAAGCCTGTGCGGTAGTGTATTAGTAACAAAGCAACAAAGAGATTATAACATATGTAAACGACCTGTTATAACAATTAAATCTGGCTACTGGGTGTGGGTGCTGAAAAGAAAAAAACATAAAATCTTCGAAGAAAGAAAAAAAAAATGTGAGCCCCTGTTGCCACACCTTCTTCGCATCACTTCACTGGCCTCGTGCGCCTCTCTCTCTCTTCCACCCTCTGGCCAATGTTGGAGGGCTGGATGGGAGGCTGGAGAGGGACGACAAAGGCATGCCAAGCCGGGTGTAAACCATAAAAGAGGCTGTGGCAAAGGAACTCCAATGTTTTCTTTCTTTTTCTGGATTTCTCATTCCCTTTCTTTTCGGTGCAGACCTAGTAGCCAGATTTAATTGTCACAGCCAATAGCGCTGAACATCGTAGTAAGTGGTTTACTTTACCATAGAATGCACACAAAATTGACTGTGCATCGGCTGTTCATTGTTACATCTGATTATGGTTCAAACTAGTAATCCTATTACTGGATTGGACTGTCCTTTCTTTCTGTCTAATTGAAATGTTTGAATGTTTGTCCCCTATTTTTTCTTTAGTGCATCTCAGCTAGAACAATTATAGGTTATAACAATGGGATTTTCTTGGAGTGTTAATATTCATTTAACTGTATCTAGAACTGAGCAGCACAAATTTCAGAAATACTGCCTGCACAAGTTAGCTGCACAGTGTTCATTAACTGACACGTTTTGTTTGTATCTTGTTCCTTTTGAGCATATTTTTCTATAGTAGTTTTTACACTTGTGTAAAGAAAAAGACGCGCCTCGCGACACAGCCGCATCGCCAAGGCGCGGCTCGTCTCGGTTCGCGCTGTTGATTGCTGGCGTCCGTTTGGACAGTGCTTCGGGCTGCCTCGCCGTTCCCGGTTGCTGTGCCTTTGCATTAGGAGCCGCCAATAAACCTTTTCTCAATTGGTGGAGGTGTTGGGACTCAAACCCCATCGCTTGAAACCCTGGAGCTGAGATCAAGAACGCTAATGCCCGCCATGACCGACAGCTCATCCCAAACGGCACCGACGCCACAGTCCGTCACCTGCACTGGCGTTCCACTACAACGGGACCCCAAGATCTTCAGCGGTGCAGACGACGAAGACGTAGACGACTGGTTTGCGTCATATGAACGGGTGAGCTCGCACAACAAGTGGGATGATTCAGCCATGTTAACCCACGTCATCTTCTATCTGGCTGGTGTTGCCCAACTGTGGTTTCACAACCACGAAAGTGACGTACCCACATGGTCAGTCTTCAAGACAACCTTTACCTGTTTGGCCGACCCGCTGTTCGCAAGCTGCGGGCCGAACAACGCTTGCGCGCCCGAGCACAGCAGACGGCAGAAACATTCACAAGCTACATAGAAGACGTCGTGGACCTTTGTAAATGAGTCAACGCCGCAGTGCCCGAAGCTGAGCGAATTCGCCATATACTGAAAGGCATCGATGACGGCGCATTCCAGATGCTTCTAGCCAGGAATCCGCGCACTGTGTCTGAAGTTGTGAGCCTATGCCAAAGTTATGATGAGTTAAGGAAGCAACGCGCTTCGACTTGGCGTCCTCTGGGAAGCGACGACTTGTTGGCGAGCCTTGACAACATGTACGACCCATCCTCATTCTTTCAGCGGGTCAAGGACTTTGTACATGAGGAAGTTGCCCGCGAACTTTCTTTAGTCCCCTCCCCTTCACTCTTCCAAACACGCTCCGCACCCTCATTTCTGAAGAGGTCGCCCAAGTTGTCTCTTCCGCACACCATCAGCCACCTGCAGCCATGAATCTCAACCCTGCGCTGGCAGTGCAGCCTTTCGCCACGCCTCTCACCTATGCGCAGCCAGTCCTGCCTGTGGCTGCGCCACAGGCAGGACTCCACAGGCAGTATGCAGGCCTCCACACGCGTCTTTCGCAACCCATTCCCAACCGCTGCCACCGGAAACCCATGCTGCATCTTGGACCGCACCGCGAGCTAATCCTTGGAGGACACCTGACAATCGACCCATCTGTTATTCTTGCTGCACTCCCGGACACGTCGCTCGATATTGCTGCCGTCGCCCTCAAGCGTTCGGCGACGCCTCGCGGCCCTTCCAGTAGGCAGCCAGCCATTTCGCCAATACGCCGCTCCTTCCCCCCAACCATACGCTCGTGCTGACATCCCAGAATTTCCTTCGCGTCGCTCGCCATCCCCTCGCCATCCCCTCGCTGACGCTCGCTCTCCCCAATGCGTCGGCGACCCGCACCACCTGACCAGAAAAACTGAACGTCGCAGTTCACGAGGCAAGAGCTGCGCCCCATTCGAACTGTCTAAGTCCTCGCGCCTGTCCTGCTAACGTGGTCGAAATTAGTGTAGAAGGTGTTCCTGCATTCGCTCTTGTGGATACCGGCGCAGCCGTTTCTGTGATAGCCGCCAAACTGTGCCGTTCGCTGCGCAAGGTGACCACGCCGCTTTCTGGACTGTCACTTCGTACGGCAAGCGCTCAGCACGTCACTCCGCACGCAGCCTGTACTGTACGTGTGTTTATTCACGGCATTGTTTACATAGTCGAGTGCATTGTTCTTCCCACCTGCTCGCATGACGTCATCCTCGGATGGGACTTCTTATCCAGTCATATAGCCGTGATCGACTGCGCACGCGCCGAAGTTGAATTTTCCCCTTGTGACGCACCCTTGGACGAAAATTGCGACCGCCCTTCTAAACTTACCGTGCGCGAGGACACAGATATTCCACCTGGCTCCTTCGCCCTCGTACCCATCTCTTGCGATGTCATCGCTGATGCAACCGTCCTCTTCACACCGTCCGACGTCTTCATGAGCCGTAAATCTCTCCCACTACCCTTCGCGACGCTTGACCTGGCTGGCGGCTGCAGCAATATATACTTTTACAATCCCCTCTGTGCGCCTATTACGTTGCTCGTTGGTGAATGCCTTGGCTTCGTGGAACTCCTCGACTCTTCGTCTTTGGTTGACGTCTCCGGAGACTCTTTTGATGTCGACTCCGGCCAACCGTCTTCGATGTCCGCGCTTGAGGAAACGTGCAGGGATGCATTCTTGAATGCCATCGCCGATACCCTCACACCTGCCGAACGCGCCGACCTTCTTCATCTCCTGCACAAATTTAGAAGTTCATTCGACGTTTCACAACCTCACTTGGGCCGCACGTCGGAAGTGCAGCACTACATTGACACCGGTTCACATCAGCCGTTACGTCAACGACCCTACCGCGTCTCGGCCGAAGAGCATCGTGTCATTACCACCCAAGTCGAAGATATGCTGCGCCGTGACGTTATTCAACCTTCGCACAGTCCCTGGGCATCTCCTGTCATTCTCGTTCGCAAGAAGGACGGGTCTATTCGCTTTTGCGTCGACTACCATCGGTTAAATAAGGTAATGCGCAGGACGTCTATCCTTTGCCGCGCATCAACGACGCCCTCGACAGTCTTCAGGGAGCGGAATTCTTCTCGTTCCTTGACTTGTGCTCAGGGTACTGGCAGGTCCTGATGGCGGTGGCCGGTCGGCAGAAAACCACATTCATTACGCCTGACCGCTTATATGAATTTAAGGTGATGCCTTTCGGGCTTTGTAATGCCCCTGTCACCTTTGAACGACTCATGGACAACACGCTGCGTGGCCTCAAGTGGTCCATATGTCTGCGTTACCTCGACAATGTCGTCGTTTTCTCGCCTGATTTTCCTACTCACCTGCTCCGCCTCAGACAAGTTTTGACCTGTCTAACAAACGCTGGCCTTCAACTCAACCTCAAGAAGTGCTGCTTCGCCGCGCGAGAGCTTACCATTTTAGGCCACGTTGTGTCCAAGCATGGCATTCTACCCAATCCTGCAAAACTTCGAGCAGTCGCTGAGTTTCCGAAGCCTCAGATCATCAAAGAACTTCGAAGCTTCGTGGGCCTATGCTCATATTTCCGGCGCTTTGTTCGAAATTTCGCATCGATCATGGCGCCATTGACTCAGCTTCTACGCGGTGACGCCACCCTCTCCTGCTGGTCCCCTGCATGTGACTCCGCCTTTGTTACGCTGTGTCGTCTTCTCATCTTCCCACCTATTCTTTGCCATTTCAACCCGTCAGCTGCAACTGAAGTACATACAGATGCCAGCGGGGTCGGTCTCCGCGCCGTCCTCGCCCAACGAAAGCCGGGCTACCCCGAATACGTAGTCGCCTATGCGAGTTGCACGCTGACAAAGCCTGAGGCCAATTACAGCGTGACTGAAAAAGAGTGCTTGGCTTTGGTATGGGCTCTTGGCAAGTTCCGACCATATCTGTACGGGCGCCCATTTGACTTGGTCACAGATCACCATGCGCTTTGTTGGCTCGCCAACTTGAAACATCCCACTGGCCGCCTAGCCCATTGGGCACTACGCATCCAGGAGTACGATATTCGCGTCGTATACCGCAGCGGACGCACACACTCTGATGCAGACGCCTTGTCTCGTTCACCTTTACCTCCAGACTCAGCCTGCGGAACAACTTCCGCACATTCCGTGTCATCTCTCGACATGGACTCCTTTGGCACAATGTCGTGACCCGTGGATAGCTTCTCTTTTCGACTGTCTTTCTGGTTCATCGACCATCCCTGTATCCCGAACCCTCCGACACCAAGCAGTTCATTTTGCCATTCGTGACCAGCTGCTGCACCGACGCAATTACACTCCTGAATGTCGTCGGTGGCTTCTGGTGGTTCCCCGCAGCTTAAGGTCTCAAATATGTGCCGCTTTCCACAACGATCCGCAGTGTGGCCACGCCGGAGTCTTCAAGACGTACGAATTCACCACCACTACTACTGGCGCGGCATGTACAATTTTGTACAGAAGTTTGTTCGGTGCTGTCTTGACTGTCAACGCTGCAGATCGCTGCCTTTACGCCCGTCTGGTGCCTTGCAGCCGCTCCCATGCCCTGCCACACCCTTCGATCGCGTCGGCATCAACCTATATGGCCCGCTTCCTAGGATGCCAGACGGCAATCGGTGGATCGTAGTTGCAGTTGACCATTTGACACGCTACGCCGAAACTGCTGATTTACCAAGTGCTACAGCACGGGATGTAGCCTCTTTCGTCCTACATCGCTTTGTGCTTCAACTTGGCGCACCTCGAGAACTCCTCAGTGATCGAGGTCGCGCCTTCCTCTCCGAAGTCGTCGAAAGTTTGCTTTCGGAATGCCATATTATTCATCGGACAAGCATGGCATACCATCCACAGACTAACGGGCTCACAGAGCGATTTAACCCCACACTTGGTGATATGCTTTCTATGTACGTGGCATCTGATCATGGTAACTGGGACCGCATCCTTCCATTCATCACGTTCGCGTACAACACCGCGATCCAGGCCACTACAGGATTTTCACCTTTATTCCTCCTGTATGGCCGCGAGCCTACGCACACCATCGACATGCTCCTTCCATACCGTCCTGACGCCCCCGAGTGTCTACCTGTGTCCGACGTCGCCCGACAAGCCGCAGAATGCTGCCAGCTAGCGCGCTCCTTTACGGCAGAGCAACAGCAGCGCCAGAAAGAAAACCGCATCGACACGCTTCCAAACACCACCTACGCTCCAGGCGTTCTTGTGTGGCTGTCGGTCCCTTTCCAAATGCCGGGGCTTTCCTCGAAACTCGTCCCGAAATTCGAAGGGCCTTACCGAGTCTTGGAGCAAACATCCCCGGTGAATTATCTCATTGAGCCCCTGTCAGCACCTGAAGACTTGCGCCGGCGTGGACGTGACATTGTCCACGTCTCGCGTCTCAAGCCCTACCACGACCCTCTGCCTCCCGATTCTTAAGGCGTCAGGATGGCTCTTTTTGTCCGGGAGGAGATTGTGAAGAAGAAGACGCGCCTCGCGACACAGCCGCATCGCCAATGCGCGGCTCGTCTCGGCTCGCGCTGTTGATTGCTGACGTCCGTTTGGACAGTGCTTCGGGCTGCCTCGCCGTTCCCGGTTGCTATGCCTTTGCATTAGGAGCCGCCAATAAACCTTTTCTCACTTAATACTATTGTGCTGTTGAAAGGCCGAAATCTAAATAGTCGAAACAATGATGTTCCTGATTTCATGCTATGACCGTGCATATGCAGTCTCCTGTTATATTCAGCCAACAGACAGTCAGAGCAAGACGATAAATGTATTTGCCTCTTTTATTATCTGCATTGGGAGCCAATGGGTGCCTGGCATTGTCTGTCTGAGCTGGAAACTCCTGCGCACTGCTGGGACAGCATTCATTTATCATTCCCGGGCAGCTCACTGACTACTTGCATATTCAGAGAGCTGCTGGAACATGGTCAGATGACAAGTAATTTCGGACACTTGGAAGCCTCTTGTTGAAGACTCAAACATGGTGTTCCAAAGATGGTGCAAGTTCTCCTGCTTTTCTGTTTTATATTACTTACATCACTATCAGTACTTGACGCCAGGCTGTTTCCATTGATGGTCTGACTGGCAATAGAAGTCTGCCAACACCGCTGTACGGAACAGATGCAGCAATTGCACCAAAAGCAGTCTTCTGCCATCCTGCTCCAAAACGACATTTTAGCAGAAAATTGCACAGAGCTTGTGCCAAATGTGCATGAAAACGAAAGCCTCGTACCATTCAGGCTGCCTTGCTAGTAAAATGGAAACTTAAATGTATAGTGTGTAATCATTGTGCAGGAAGTCAAACAAGCAGCAATAGCCATGGATATAGCCGACGCTATTGGTCATCCATTACCTGTTTTGTTTTCGCTCTCTTGTTGCACTTCTCTCGGGCACAGGTTCCAATGTATTTCTGTTGTGCAGTCCTGTTTTTTCCACTTGTGTTGCCATCCTTCTACTTGTCTGGTACAGAACTTGCCCAAGGAGGCGGTCAGATTAAAAAGCACTGTCCGGTCAGTCCATTGGTAAGCATAGTTGTTCACTGTGCCACTTTAGAAATTCCTTGGACATGAACGTGTGTCAGCAGTTGAGAATAGTTGCACAACTGCTGGCAGTCAGGCACATTCTTTAGGGTGTGGCCTTCCTTCCCTTGTTCTCCAATTTATTAATATTACAGTCGAAACCACTTAAAACGATACCGGTTTTAACATTATATTGGTTATGACAATGAGAAGCTGCTGGACCGTCAACTTTTGTATGTTTTCCATGGTGCCCTCATGCCACATTATCGATCATAATGATGAAGTCTGGCTGCTTGGTGGCCATGTTGGGAGGTAGTGAAATGCAAAATTCTTGAAAAGAAAAATGAAGACGGGAAATTCGAGCTGCTGCACGATGGCTCACTACCCCAACAGCTGCCGCGCGCTCTCATTTTCCAGCCTTCTCTGCGCGCCTCTCTCCCGTCACCCTTCCACCCCTCCAAACACGAATGGGCTCCCCCCATAGTACTGCGCCACACCATCCTCTGAAACACGAATGGACGGCGCCAACTGCACTACTCCCAGATTGCTCGCTGACTTCTCATTCAGCGCAGTTCTGCAAACGGCTTAAGTCGCTCGCATTCATCTTTGTTGGTTGCATTGAAGTCGTTCCTGGCCACGCGGTCTCTCAGCCTTGTTTCACTCGCCACCGAAATGTAGATGGCTGATGCGCCTGCGGATCATCGGCAATGCGTGACGTTGCCGGCGAAATGAAAGCACACGGCTATAGATTTGGAAACTAAATGCTTCTAACCGATGAGGCGATCGTCGCGAACATGCTTGCATGGGATAGTGATGGTGGCAGCCATCATATGGTAGGGCAGGCTGCCTCAACTTCGCCCTCACAGGAGGCCTGGTGGATGATTCAGTCACTCTGAGGCTTCGTTTTCGCAAGGAACCTTTCGCTGCACCATGTGGAGCACCTGGATGCCTTGGAGAAGGATGTCGGCAAGCTTCGAGTAAAGCATGCAAGGCTGATGCACATAGGGTTTTCTTGTGCAAGCCAGTGAGAAGTATGTGACGAAAGGCTCGTGGTGATCTTGCCTCAGCGTTTCTTCTGGATTTGTCAAGTTGACGAGCTGCCGTGGCAACCTTCTCGCATTTTCTGAAAGGCCCCTTTTGGGGCCACCAAAGCGATGCCTCGGCAGAGCTCGCATATCGCTTGCTGCCCATTACCACTCTTTGCAGTTATAGCAGTGCCATTCTCTAACGCCTACAGCAACGGCTTGTTACACGCAATTGGAGTGCCCAGGAAGCAGTTAAATGAGGAAGCATCAGCATCTGAATGGAGGGAGGTGATGGGGAAGGGTACTGGCCTCCCTGCCATATAGATTTCTCTCAACAGCTCTGCCATCCCCCTATTATGATTTTTTCATGCTACCCGGTTATAACAACCATCGGTTATATGGACTTTTTTATGGAATGGAATTTTCGTGGCACTTGAATATTGTTATTAGTGGGTTTGACTGTGCTTGCTTGAGGCGACTGGGAACACGCAAATACCTGTTGCAAGTCAAAGTGGTATAAGCGGCTTTATACCACATTATATGCACAAAGAAAGTCATTCTATCAAAAATTAATGAAACTAGATAGGTAATTTTTATCGCGAATGCCTCATTGATATATATAAATCTGGCTCTGCTATATTTATTGATTATTTTAGTAATTATTGAAATTGATATAAAGACCACATCATGTATAGATGTACGGAGACTACTCCAAAAATGCACATCGCTGTCCCAAATCGGCTTTTCAATGGTAGAACATGCAATTGGGCCGAGAGTGGCCATCCTGCTCCAGAACAGCATTTTAGTGTAAAATTGCACCAAGTCTGCACCTAAGAAGCATAGCAACTGCCTCGCAAGTAAAACAAAGCAAAATCTAATGTGTGCTATCTTCATCATCGTGGAGGTGAACCGAACAGCCACAGCCATGGATATAGCCTATTCCATTGGTCCTCCATTTGCTGTTTTCACTTTTTTATTGCATTTCTCTCTGGCAGAAGTTTAATGTTACAAGTGTAGCTGAGCAGTACCGAGAGGCGAACTGACTCTACGGTCACCGTCAACAGTTACGCCCGATGAACACAAGTCTATGACATGTATCGCAGCACGACCATACACTCGGAATGGCGCTTGCAACTGGTCCCTTGTTGTTTATTTTCTCCGTCTTTACAGGGTGGCGCAAGAGGCACCATGCAACGGACAGCCATCTAAAACGAAACTGTAACAGTCCTCCCCCCTTAGATCATCCAAGAAAAACATTATAAGGAGTAGTGCTGGACTGGCCTGCGGCTTTTGGTGCTCTTTCACAACTGAGGCATGCTGCATACTGAGTTGGGACAGTTCACAGCACTCTCTTCTGTGCCACCAGTCACGTTCACGGCTGGTTCCAAGTTTGCAGAAACAGCCTGATGAGTATCGCACATAGTTGTTGGACGGTTATTGATGTCTGGTATTCTAGGAGCTTCAGACTCCAATGGCCCCGCAGTTGGCACAGAGACTTCTTCGCATTGAGGACGTAGGTGGTCGCCGTGCCTATGCCAGACAGTGCCATCATTGAGACAGACGGTAGCTGCTGACTGACCTGTGGTGCCCACAACATCTGCAGGATACCATGGTGGGCCTTGACGGAAGTTCTTTGCAAGTATGTTGTCTCCCACATTCGGCAGTGGAGACTAATGGCACCCTCTGTCGGCATGCAACTTCTGCTTAAGCTGTCTTAGCAGGACTGAAGTGTGCAAACTTAGGCAAAGAGTATCCTTCCCATGAGCACTTCACATGGTGCTCTGCCAGTGACCTCATGTGGTGTGGTTCTATAAAAGAAATAAGAACCTTGAAATTTCGGTTTAGAAGGATCCACAACCACTCTTCTTTATCTTGTTCTTCACAGTCTGCACAACATACTCTGCTGCACCATATGAAGCTGGATCGTAGGGCAGTACAAGCATGCAACGTATCCCATTCCGTGTCAGGAATTCCAAGTATTGCTTACTTGCAAAGGCAGGTCCATTATCGGACACGATGACATCTAGCAGTCCATGCTGTGCAAATGCTATCTGCAATGCCGTAATGACAGCATCTGCTGATGTTGATGCCACTGGACAGACTTCAACCCATTTTGAATAGGCGTCAACAATGATGCGCTTATTTTTATTTTCGGTGATTTCAACTACCCTCACACAATTGGGCCCTCCTTTCAGTAACTAATCAATCACCATTCAATGAATCAAAACAATTCCTAGACTTGACGCTAGACTTCAACCTCCATCAAACAATAACCAGCCCCACTAGAGGTGATAACATGATTGATCTTGTACTCACCAGCTGCCCTGATGACGTATCAAGTGTGACAATACTGCCCGGAATTAGCGACCACAACCTTCTTTATGTATCCCTCTCTATACCACTAAACAGAAGATCACCTACAAAGAAATTAATCACGGACTATAATAGAGGAAACTTTGAACTAATCAATCATGAACTCGCTCGCTTTCATGAACACTTTGAAAAGTCCTATGCAACCTGTTCTGTGAATGCCAATTGGGAACTCTATAAAAACATGTTGCTGAGCCTAAAAAATGAATGTATCCCTACAATCATTATAAAGTCCGACTCAAATAACCCATTGTTTAACAAACACTTGAAATCACTGCTTAACCGAAAAATACGCCTCTACAGAACCGCCAAAAGTAAAAATAGTGCAGCAGCATGGGAACGACACCGCCTCTGTGAGACTGAATATATGAGAACTGTAATGGGGTGTGTTGAACAATTCAGTTGGTAGCGTCTGTTCGTAATAGAGAAGGCAGGTCACGCAGGGCAAGAACAGCTGGTTGCCCGAACGGCTCACGCTCGTGCTAAGCACTGGCGATTCGGCTGGCCCACTGGTTCCACTGCAGGGACGGAACAGATGACCTGGCTGGCCTTGTCCTTGTGCTCTTCTTCTTCATTACAATTACCCCCGTGCAAAAGCGGAGCCATCCTGGCGACTTATGACGTGGAGACGAGCGGGTCATAGAATTGTTTCAGGTGGTGAACGTGAACAACATCCCATCCATGGCGGCGCTTGTCGGATGTCGGTGTAAGCGGCTCTATGACATAGTTGACCGGAGAGGTGCGTTGGACAATGCAGTATAGTCCATCATACTGCGACAGAAGTTTTTTCGAAAGTCCAGGCATGGTAGAAGGCACGGACGACTCGACAAGTGTGCCGGGAGCGAAGTTTGAATTCGTAGCGTCGCCATCACCATTTGCTTTTTGGCGTTGTTGGTCAGCAGAGGTGAACTTTCAGGCTAATTGACGGCATTCCTCGGCGCATCGGGCAAAGGCTGAAACGGGAGCACACTCTGACGTGTCCGGTGTGTAAGGCAAAACCGTATCGATGGTATGGGATGGATCGCGACCATAGAGAAGAAAGTATGGAGAAAATCCTGTAGTACTTTGTGTAGCCGTATTATACACGTACGTGACAAATGGGAGGATCATGTCCCAGTTTGTATGCTCTAATGAAATGTACATGGTGAGCATATCACCAAGGGTGTGATTGAAACGCTCCGTAAGCCCGTTAGATTGAGGAGGGTACGCCATGGTGGTCCGGTGAACTACGCGGCATTGAGCAAGCAGAGCTTCAACCACCTGCGACAAAAACACACGGCCTCTGTCAGCTCCCGAGGTGAGCCATGACGAAGAATGAAACGATGGAGCAGAAAGGATTCATTGTCACTGGCAGTTGCTGCAGGTAGAGCAGCGCTTTCAATGTAGCGTGTAAGGTGACCAACCGCGACAATAATCCATTGTTTGCCAGCGGATGTTAGCGGTAGCGGCACATACAGGTCAATTCCCACACAGTCGAAGGCACGAGCAGGGCACGGAAGCGGCTGTAATAAACCGTTGGCTGGATGAGACGGAGATTTGCAGCGTTGGCATTGCGGGCACGAGCGGACAAACTTTTGGACAAAAGTAAGCATTCCTCGCCAGTAGTAATGTTGCCGCAGGCGCTCATACATCTTCAAAACACCTGCATGTGCACATTGTGGGTCAGTATGGAAAGACGCACATACGTCGTAACGCAAAGTCCTAGAGATAACCAGGAGCCACTTGCGACCATCGGGCTGGTAGTTGCGTCGATACAAGAGGTTATCCCGGACAGCAAGATGGGCAGCCTGGCGATGCAGGGAGCTGGAGATGGGAGATGCAAGCGAGCCAGAAAGGCGATCCAGAAGAGAGGCCACCCAAGGATCTTTGCACTGTTCTAATGCGAAGGTGTCGATGTCAACCGAGGATACCGCCTGAACGGTGTAGAGGGAGGCTGTGTCGGCTGGCAGCGGAGAGCGGGACAGAGCGTCAGCGTCAGTGTGCTCGCGACCTGAGCGGTAGATGACGTGTATGTCGTATTCTTGAATGCGCAGAGCCCAGTGGGCAAGGCGTCCAGACGGGTCTTTTAAAGAGGATAACCAACAAAGGGTGTGATGGTCAGTAACGACATGGAAAGGCCTGCCATATAGATAAGGGCGAAACTTCCAGAGTGCCCAAACGATGGCCAAGCATTCTTTTTCTGTGACGCTGTAATTGCATTCCGCTTAGGTCAGCGCACGACAGGTCTAAGCAACGACGTACTCGGAGCAGCCAGGCTTGCGTTGCGCAAGGAAAGCGCCAAGGCCAATACCACTGGCATCGGTATGTTCTTCAGTTGGAGCGGGGGGGACGTAGTGTCGCAGTATAGGCGGAGACGTCAGGAGATGGCGTAAGGTCATAAACGCAGTGTCGCATGCAGGAGACCAGGAGGATAGGTGGTTGGCACCACTTAAGAGTTGTGTCAGAGGTGATATAATCGAGGCAAAATTGCAAACAAAGCGTCTCAAGTAAGAACAGAGGCCGATGAAGGCGCGGAGTTCTTTGAGTGTCTTAAGGTTTAGGAAACTCTGCCACAGTGTGAAGTTTTGATGGGTCAGGGCAAATGCCGTCTTGTGATACGTGAGCTAGAATCATGAGCTTGCGCACGACGAACTGGCACTTTTTCAGGTTCAGTTGCAGGCCTGCGTTAGTCAAGGACGTTAAGGACATTTGCCTAAGGCGAAGAAGATGCGTGCTGAAATGAGGGGTGAACACAACAATGTCGTCGAGGTAGCATAAACACGTGCTCCATTTTAGACCGCGCAAGATATTGTCCATCATTCATTCAAATGTAGCAGGCGCATTGCATAGGCCAAATGGCATCACATTAAATTCGTATAAACCATCTGGAGTTATGAATGCAGTTTTAGGGCGATCAACTACTGACCTCGGGACCTGCCAGTAGCCTGAGCGTAAATCCAACGAAGAAAAGAATTCAGCGCCTTGCAAGCTGTCCAGAGCGTCGTCAATGCGCGGTAGAGGGTAGACGTCTCTTCGCATTATCTTATTAAGATGGCGGTAATCGACTCAGAACCGAATAGAATTATCTTTTTTTTTGTGACGAGAACCACCGGTGATGCCCACAGGCTATTGGAAGGTCAAATGACACCACACTGAAGCATGTCGTCCACGTGCTCACTGATCACCTGACGCTCCTTGGTGGATACGCGGTACGGGCGCTGCCGCAATGGCGCGTTGGAGTCAGTGTCAATGTGGTGGCTGACGGTTGACGTACGACCCAGAGTAGGCTGAGCAACATCAAAAGAAGAACGAACTGGGCAAGCAGGTGAAGAAGCTGGGAGCGCTGCTCGGAAGTAAAGTCATCAGCAATGAAAGGTGGGAATAAGTCAGGTGATGACGGAGCAGAAGTGGAAAGTGCACAGAAGTCAGTGAGCTCTGTATACGAAGCATCCGGCACGTCGGTTATAAACATGTCATCAAGAGGCTGAACATGGCCAAGTGCTTCACTGCAAAGAGCCGTCAGGGCTGTAGGAAGCAGATTGCAGACAACGATGGCGCTGAAACCAGCTGAAATGTCAAGCATGGTGAAAGGGAGGGGAACGTCTTTGTGAGTTGTGAAGAGTTCCGAAGGAGTGAAGGGGACAGCGCCTTCAGAGACAGCGCCACAGAAGACAGGAACAACGGCAGACGAGTACGGCAGTATGGCGATGTCTTCCCGAAGAACTAGCTTAGCGGGAAGAGAAGTAGCGCCAAAGAGGGGCACGTCCCACAGAGGCAATAATTCGACTTCAGCACATGCGCAATTGATGAATGACGGCGTTATTTCACGAAAGAAAGTCCCACCCAAGTATCACGTCATGAGAACAGGGCTGCAGAACCACAAACTCCACAATATAGAGAACGCCCTGAATAACAACTCTAGCTGTGCATGCTGCTGAAGGCTGAACTGGCTGGGCGCTTGCTGTGCGAAGAGAAAACCCAGAAAGTGCCGTCGTAACTTTTCGTTAAGCGTGAGAGAGGCGTTCGTTTAGGACAGAGATGGCTTCTCCAGTATCATTTAGCGCAGCGGTAGGAACGCTGTCAACGCTAAGGTCGACAACATTCAAAGGCGACAATGGAGGACTTGTACAAATCGATGGCAACGCAGTTCCTGCCTCCTGAACTGCGGCGCTTAGTTTTCCTCTTGCGTGGGTGAAGGGCGCCGATGCATGGGGGACAACGAGCGGTGACGCAGGGACGGTGAACGACGTGTAAGGACCGGGCGCTCGGCTGGTGGCCTGTTCGACTGCCGACTAAAATAAGTGTCGTGGAAAGGCTGCACGTCGGCATAGGGAGGCGACTGCACAAACCCATCAGAGTGCAGCATGCGGCGGCAACAGAGTCATGCAACATGGCCGGGAATATCGCAGACATAACATATGGGCCTGTTGTCTTGCGTGCGCCAAGGATTAGCAAAGGCAGGAGCAGGCTGATAAACGGGATGATGAACTGATGGTAGCGGCCGAGGATGTAGCGCAACAAGTGGTTGATGAGGAGGCTGCGCGGCGACGGATGAGTAAGTAAGTGGCGCGGCGACAGGGTACTGCTGATGCTGCATTGGTAAAGCCTCAGCAACTTGGTCTTCAATAACCCACCAGAGCGTAGGGGCGAGCTGTGTAGGAGGCTGTTGCGGCAGCGGCTGCTGTTGGGGTAGCTCAGCAAAAGGTAGTAGAGAAAGCTGACGGGCAACGTCCTCCCGCACAAAAGCTTGGATTTGTGTGAGCAAGAGGGAGCAATCAGAGAAGGCTGTCATGGAACAGAGGGCCTTGTCAGCCACTGAGGGGCACCTGGTCAACTCGCGCTGCCTCCTCAACTCGTCGTAGCTTTGGCACAAGTTTATGAGCTCTGCTACGGTGCACAGACTCTTAGCGACCAACCTTTGGAAAATGTCATCGGCGATGCCCTTCAAAATGTGCTTCAATTTGTCACTTTCGGGCGTAGAAGCATCCACACGTTTGCATAGGTCGAGAACCTCTTCGATATAACAGGTGAATGTTTCACCGGGTTGTTGCGCTCGCTCTCGTAACCGCTGCTCGGCGCACAACTTGTGGACAGCGGGGCGACCAAAAACTTCAGCGAAACTGGCCTTGAACGTGGACCAGAACTGAAAGTCTGCTTCATGATTTTTAAACCACAGGTGAGCCACTCCCGCAGTGTAGAAGATGACGGCATTTAACTTGGCGGTATCGTCCCATCGATTGTGTAAGCTCACCCGTTCATAGGTGGACAACCAATCATTGACGTCCTGCTCATCCGTACCGCTGAAAACCGCTGGTTGGCGTTGCAGGACAGTGCCAGAGTGGGCAACAGAGGGTGGCGGTGACGTTGGCTGGGGAGAGTCAGGCGTGACGGGAGGCAGAGTCCGAGACCCGAGTTCCAGGGTGTCATCATCATCATCAGCCTGGTTACGCCCACTGCAGGGCAAAGGCCTCTCCCATACTTCTCCAATAACCCCGGTCATGTACTAATTGTGGCCATGTCGTCCCTGCAAACTTCTTAATCTCATCCGCCCACCTAACTTTCTGCCGCCCCCTGCTACGCTTTCTTCCCTTGAAATCCAGTCCGTAACCCTTAATGACCATCGGTTATCTCCCTTCCTCATTACATGTCCTGCCCATGCACATTTATTTTTCTTGATTTCAACTAAGATGTCATTAACTCGCGTTAGTTCCCTCACCTAATCTGCTCTTTTCTTATCCCTTAACGTTACACCCATCATTCTTCTTTCTATAGCTCGTTGCGTCATCCTCAATTTATGTAGAACCTTTCTCCTAAGCCTCCAGGTTTCTGCCCCATAATTGAGTACTGGTAAGACACAGCTATTATAGACTTTTCTCTTGAGGGATAATGGAAACCTGCTGTTCATGATGTGAGAATGCCTGCCAAATGCACCCCAGCCCATTCTTATTCTTCTGATAATTTCCGTCTCATGATCCGGATCCGTGGTCACTACCTGCCCTAAGTAGATGTATTCCCTTACCACTTCCAGTGCCTCGCTACCTATGGTAAATTGCTGTTCTCTTCCGAGACTCTTAAACATTATTTTAGTTTTCTGCAGATTAATTTTTAGACCCACTCTTCTGCTTTGCCTCTCCAGGTCAGTGAGCATGCATTGCAATTGGTCCCCTGAGTTACTAAGCAAGGCAATATCATCAACGAATCGCAAGTTACTAAGGTATTCTCTAATAACTCTTATCGCGAATTCTTCCTAATCCAGGTTTCTGAATACTTCCTGTAAACATGCTGTGAATAGCATTGGAGAGGTCATATCTCCCTGCCTGACGCCTTTCTTTATTGGGATTTTGTTGCTTTCTTTATGGAGGACTACGGTGGCTGTGGAGCCGCTATAGATATCTTTCAGTATTTTTACATACGGCTCATCTACACCCTGGTTCTGTAATGCCTTCATGACTGCTGAGGTTTTGACAGAATCAAACGCTTTCTCGTAATCAATGAAAGCTATATATAAGGGCTGGTTATATTCCGCACATTTCTCTATCACCTGATTGATAGTGTGAATATGGTCTATTGTTGAGTAGCCTTTACGGAATTCTGCCTGGTGCTTTGCTTGACAGAAGTCTAAGGTGTTCCTGCTTCTATTTGCGATTACCTTAGTAAATAGTTTGTAGGCAATTGACAGTAAGCTGATCGGTCTATAATTTTTCAAGTCATTGGCGTCCCCTTTCTTATGGTTTAGGATTATGTTAGCATTCTTCCACGATTCCGGTACGCTCGACGTCATGAGGCATTGCGTATACAGGGTGGCCAGTTTCTCTAGAACAATCTGCCCACCATCCTTGAAATGGCGAAATGAAATGGCGAAAGTATGACACTAATCCAATGAAGCTGCGCAGTTCTTTCAAAGTCGTTGGTCGGGGAAACTGGGCAACAGCTTGTAGTTTCGCCGGATCAGGGAGTACACCTTCTTTCGATACGACATGGCCGAGGATGACCAGCTGCCGGGCAGCGAAGTGACACTTCTTCAAGTTAAGCTGGAGGCCAGCATCGGCGATGCACTTTAGGACGCGTTCAAGTCGAAGTAAGTGGGAAGAAAAGTCCGGTGAAAAGATAACGATGTCGTCCAGATAACACAGGCATATCTGCCATTTGAGGCCATGCAAGATGTTGTCCATCATTCTTTCAAATGTGGCAGGCGCATTACACAGGCCAAATGGCATCACGTTGAATTAAAATAAACCGTCAGGTGTGATAAAGGCCATTTTCGGACGGTCTGACTCAGCCACTGGCACTCGCCAGTACCCGGATTGTAAGTCTAAGGATGAGTAGGATTCGGCGCCTTGGAGGCAGTCTAGCGCGTCGTCGATACGGAGTAGTGGATAAATGTCCTTGCGTGTGATCTTATTAAGTCGCCGGTAGTCCACGCAAAAGCGAATTGTGCCATCTTTCTTTTTTACCAGCACTACAGGAAAAGCCCAGGGACTGTGCGAAGGTTGTATTACACCGCGTTGGAGCATGTCTGCAACTTGCTCAGCGATCACGCTACGCTCTGTGGCGGATACACGATACGGCCTGTGGCGTAAAGGCGCATGGTTGCCGGTGTTGATGTGATGGACAACAGTGGAAGTACGGCCTGAGCGAGATTGTTGTAGGTCGAATGATGTGCGAAAGCGGTCTAGAAGATGGACGATCTGGGCGTGCTGCGCTGGAGTGAGGTTGGGATCAATACACTGGTAAAATGTTGGGTCACACGGCGGCGTGGGAGGAAAAACTTGAAGGGCCAGAGCATCAACCGGAGGAGAAGCCGGGTCGTCAGGCACATCGTAAAGGAAGCTTGGTTCGATTTCGTTGGCATAACCAAGACGCTCATTGTGGAGCAGCCTAGCAGGGCAAGGAAACAGATTCGATACAGAAAGTGCGCTCGAACCTTGTCGAATGGCAAGAAGGGCAAAAGGAAGCAAGAAAGGATGGCGGCGAGCAACAAGCTTAGACGGCGTGAAAAGAACTGTGGAGTCGGGAAAACCCA
This sequence comes from Dermacentor andersoni, assembly GCF_023375885.2. Classification (NCBI taxonomy): domain Eukaryota; kingdom Metazoa; phylum Arthropoda; class Arachnida; order Ixodida; family Ixodidae; genus Dermacentor; species Dermacentor andersoni. The sequence goes on from NC_092815.1 coordinate 251,148,498, forward strand.
ACGCAGGAAACGGGTACAAGTGCGGCAGAGTATGGAGGAATCTCGGTGTCGGCGGTGACGAACACACGACCGGAAGTGTCGTCAGTATCTTCAAAAACATTGGTGCCGAATGGCGACAGCGCGAGTTCAGCACGGGCACAATCTATAACGGCATGATGAGAGGACAGAAAGTCCCATCCTAAAATCATGGCATGGGAGCAGCGAGGCAGAACAATGAACTCAATATGGTATAAAGCGCCGCTATAACAACACGCATGGTACACTTCCCTAAGGGTTCAATCGGTGCAGCGCTTGCTGTACGTAATGAAATGGCTGAATAAGTCGTTGCGACTTTTCTAAGGGTAAGACGAAGTTGATCCAAAATCACTGATATTGCTGCTCCCGTGTCTACAAGCGCATGAACGGCAATGTCTTCTGCATAAACTTCAAGGACGTTTGCAAGAAATAAATGAGGTCTTAAGGACTTCACTGAGATCGCAGTTCTTGCCTCTGGAACTGCGGTCCTTAGTTTTCCTCTCGGATAGCTTCAGGACGACGGATAAGCAGCGACAGAGAACGCAGACGAGGAGACGGAGACCGACGGGTATTGTAGGGTCGGGAAAAAGGAGACGAGGCTTCGAAGGGCTGAGCGGCAGTAGCAGAACGGGACGGAGAGTCGAAACCGTTACTTTGTGCCCTCGGAGAATCCGAAGGATACCACCCACGCCGGCGGCAAAGCCGTGCTACATGCCCAGGTAGGCCGCTCGAATAACAGGTAGGCCGATTGTCATGGGTGCGCCATGGATTGAGAACGGCGGGTGGAAACTGTTGGAAATATTGGCGAGGTGGGCGCACGGGCTGCTGTGGTGGCCAGTAGCTGCTTGGGGGGGCAGGAGAATATGTTGCAGCTGCTTGCGGAGGTGAGGGAAAGGCACTGGTCAGTCTGGATTGATTACCTGCAGAAGGAGGCCTGGGATTAGCGACAACGGCAGCGTACGTAAGTGGCACAGGCGTAGGAGACGCTTGATGAGCAAATGGTACTGCGTTAGCGACTTGTTCTTGTATCATGTGACGGAGATCTGGAGACAAGCACGGCTCTGAGGCTGGAGCGACTGGCAGAAGAGAGAGTTGGCACGCCACTTCTTCTCGTACAAATTGCTTGATTCTGTCGAAAAGTTCTGAACTGCAAGGAGTAGAAGTGACACCATCACTCAGAGCTGAAAGCGCGACATCCGGAGCGAGTGCTTGGCACGTAGAAAGCCGTTGTTTGCGCAGCTCCTCATAACTCTGGCAAAGCGTTGGAAGGCGTCATCTTCTATGCCTTTCAAGATGTTCTTGACCTTGTCATCTTCGGTCATATCTGGGTCGATACGCCGGCAGATGTCAACTACATCTTCAGTGTAGCTCGTAAAAGTTTCGCCCTTTTGTTGGGCACGACAGCGAAGCTGTTGTTCAGCCCGAAGTTTGTGCACAGCAGGGCGACCGAATACTTCTTGAAGTGCCGTCCGGAATGCTGTCCAGGTGGAAAAGTCAGCTTCATGGTTGTTGAACCAAAGATGGGCAACCCCGGAAAGGTAGAATGGTATGTAACCAAGCTTTTCAGCTTCAGACCATTTGTTGTGGGCACTCACTCGGTTGTATGATGACAGCCAGTCCTCTACGTCATGATCGTCAGTGCCATTGAATATGGGAGGATCCCATTGGCGTGGCGCACCAGGACAGACGACTGGAGGCGGTGCCATGAATGGCGCGGTAGGACTAGTCTCCTCAGGCATGGGAGATGTGACAGGGATCGTCTGGCTTTGGAGTTCCAGGTTTGCAAAAAGTCCAGCACCTTCCACCAAATGTCGCGAAGCACTTTGAGCAGTAAGCGTTCGCGACTAGAACGTTGGAGGAGCGAGAGGTAGTGTAGCCGACCGAGCACCGAAACAAGGTTGTTCTTTCTCGTCTTTGTTGTCTCTCTTCTAGCCACAGCCCCACTGCTCCCTATTTTACAGTACAGCGGTGACGAACAGACGAATATATATATATATAATCACTACAGTCAACGACCGATTTTCCGGACATGCCCAATAATTCGGGCGCCTTCGCGGCACCGTCACGCACCCCACAGAGTCAATGTATATGAACGTCCGAAATTTTGGCCGCCAAAAAAAAAAAAAAAAACGATTTCGTTTGATTTTGCAGACATTTCCCCATGACCTCACGTTCGAAACGGCATTAACCGAAGCCACCACTGCCGCCATTTCAATTACTTCGCCGCCTCGAACCGGCGCTCTAGCTCGCACGCGTCTGCTGGCGGCCGTAACCACCACCGCAGCAACGCTAGGCCTACCTGCTTCGACTTTCGCTACCAAGCTTCTTGCTGATCGGTTCCGTGTTTATCAATTATCAATAAAGCAATTCGGTGCTGTTAGCAGTAGCGCCGAATCCGCCGTTGTAATTTTCGCCACTGGCTTCGAAGCTCGGAAAGCACGGCACATTGCATAATATCCTTTCCCGAAATTCAGCTTCGCTCACTACAGCAGTACTACGCGGTGAAGCATACCGAGAGAGTAGGGGCAGTTGTCATGGGACACGATATCTCTTCCTTAAAGGGCCCCTGAAACAGTTCGGACAAATTTTGTAAACGCATAGGGTACAGCTTAAGTAGAACATTCGCACCACAATTTAAGTGAAGCGTTACGTATTAATGGAGCTACAAGCGATTACAAGTTACCCTCCTCCTTCCCTAGCCATGCTTTTCCTCCTCAACTCGTTCGCCGAGCGATCGGGGCTAAGCTCCGCCTTCACTGGCTCTGCGTCACAATGCGACATCACATTGTCCACTTCCGGTTGTTTTGGAGCCCGCCCTCGACCGCGAGAAACCTCTCTGTTAGCCGCTTGGCCGTCGACCCCAAGCGAAAGCTGTTGAAGCAGCGTGCGTCGCAAGCATTCTGTCGTAGCGCCGAACGTGTCTGGTATTCCGGTAATCACACATTACCTGGATATTTCAATGAAACGGTGGAGGCTATAACTCAAGCTGATGAAGAAACTTTAGCGTAGACGTACGTGAGCTGCCTGATACAGGTGCCTGCCTCCACGGTCCAACCACCCATTGGCGCAGAGCTTAACCAGCCAAAGAAGGAGCTAATATTGCTCTAACCAAGTGTAAAATATTTTAAACATTTACAAAAACGTGTTAACGATCACACTCCTGCAAAAAATTTACACCAGCAGCAAAGAAGAATATATTTTGTTACTGCTACTGTGTGTGGTTGAGCTCTATGCCACCAGGTGGCTGCACCGTGCAGACCATTCACATTTGCGCTTCTGTTCATCACCTCGAACGACACCCAAGGGGACACGGCCAGGCCCTGTCCCCTTGCGCTTGCGTTTACCCTAATACCGGACCCGCGAAACGCTATTGCGTTAGTAATCTTCCGGAGTAAAGTGACGGCCGCAATCGCACAAATCCTGGCGACGATCGGATAGTGGCAGCCCGATGCGCTGCAGCCAGTCAGCTCGTGTACTGGCTTGCAGAGGGACACGATGTCGCAGCTTGACATATTGCCAGTCGCTACGTCGGCAGTCCACAATGCAACAAAGTCGAATCAAAGCGCTCGTGAAAAAACAAACCGACACTGACGGCGGAGCTCTCGTCAAAGACGAAGGACGTTGTAACACAAGCAGACGACTCTTGCTTTGTGCCGGAAGTGCTTAAGTGTACTGAAAAATTTTTCTTGTGCATTCTCTCTATGTTACTTTCTTTTTATAAAAACAAATAAACTAACATTCCAACTATTACGAACATCGTTTGTTTACCATAAAGTTGGAAAAATTATCGATCACGCGCCCTGGTCAGCCAATCGGATAGCTCGCCTCACTGACGTCACATGGGTGATTTCGGTCATATGGGTAGGGGCGGCTTAAAATTCTGCCGAGCAGTGTGCTGAGATCGGCAGCGATGTGCATTTTTAAAAGCTTATAATAAATTACACGCTTTACGCAGAGCACTTAGATGTCTCAATTAATGATCAGAATGACCTACTCTAACGACTCAGTACGTTTGTAGAAAATCGTCAAAATCGTTGCAGGGTCTTTTTAATTATACACACATGCACCTGCTGTCTCCTATCACAGTACGAGCACCGATAAGCCTAATTTGTGTATTGGCAGGCCTTCAGAGCTATTTTGGACGTCCCTGTGGCGATTTTAGCTCCTGTGGGCGGTAAAAAAGGCATATATGCATTCATTTGCCAAGGTTGAGGACTGGGCGTGTTGGTATAGCATATTAGAGGCTCGATTGCACAACATTTGGACGACACACACAGAAGAGAAACACACACCTCACAGCGCTACTTGCAACTATCGTTTTATTCCCTTGTCAATGGAATAAATACTGGAAGATACTCCTGGTTGGTGGGAGGGTAACGACCAAAACAAAAAGATTTTTACAAACATGGTCATCCACCAATGCCAAGCCAGCTTTGTCATGTGATCATTTTTGACATCGCAAAAAAGGAACCACGATACAAAATTCCAGATTAGCGCGTGAGGAAATCTATTTGCTTTGCACTAAGGGAGACTGATGGCATGCTCACGCACATACTTCCCAAGCGTGCAATCTCAGTGGCTTCGATTATTTCTCGTGTCATTTAGCTGCCATCTTTGCTCACAATCTTGCATTTCTTAAAGAATGGCCGACATCTATTAGCAGTTGAGATGATGTTAGTAGAGTGCAAGCGCCAGGACAGATCACAAGATAGGGTGACACCGAGGTATTTGAATGATTGGACTGATTCTGTTGGAACATCAGCATTGGAATAGGTAAATGTGAGGGGGTTACAGCAGCGAGTGAAAGACATGAGTTTACATTTGTTAGGATTTAGGTTCATTAGCCAGCAATTACACGATTCTTGTACATTATTGAGATCGTTCTGGATGAATGTGGGGTCAGATGTGTTGGTAACTTTGTGGTAGATTACACAATCATCTGCAAACATACGAATGCTACATGATACATGCGTTGGTAGGTCGTTGATGTAAATTAAAAAAAGAAGTGGTTCTAAGACGGATCCCTGGGGGACGCCTGATGTTACAGGGACTCTGCTAGAATAATGGTTATTAACAAAAACAAACTGAGAACGCTTATTCAAAAATGCTTCTATTCACTTTAGTACATTGGGGTGTAAATCTAATTGAGACAATTTTAGCTGCAAATGTTTATGAGGAACTGTGTTAAATGCTTTTGCAAAATCCAGGAATATGGCATCAGTCCGAAGGTCAATGTTAGGGTTAACATGCAGGTTGTGAAGGAACATTGCCAACTGTGTTTTGCAAGAATAGCCCTTTCGAAATCCGTGCTGACAAGGGTGAAAAAAAAAAAAACAGATTGAGTCTAAACAGTTGATGATATGCGAGTATATGACGTGTTCCATGATTTTGCAGGGGACACTAGTTAATGATATAGGATAATAATTTAATGGGGCGTCTCTGTTGCCTGCTTTGAAGACTAGAACGACCTTGCTCACTTTCCAGTCAGATGGTCAGATGCGTGTAGAGAGTGACTGCAAAAACAACAAAGTTAGGTACGCAGCAGATACATGGTTAATATTTTTTAAGAGTTTGGAATTAATATCATCTACACATGCTCACGATGAAAGCTTGATGTTATCAATGATCGAGGTGATTCCGTCTGCCGAGAATATAATTGGCGACATACGCGCAGTTGAAAATATCTGCTCATCCACCTTTCGCAAACTATGTCTTTTACGGAATAAACTTTCGAAAGCCCCCGCTCAAGTTAAACCATTGGCCTATAATTCATTAATCAGGACTAAGCTCAAGTATGCATGCGTGGTGTGGGACCCACATAGGTCATCATCAGCATCAGCCTATTTATTGTCCATTGCAGGATGGAGGCCTCTCCCTCCGATCTCCAATTGCCCCTGTCCTGCGCCAACTGGTTCCAACTAGCGTCCACGAATTTCCTAATTTCATCGACCCACCTAGTCTTCTGCTGTCCTTGACTGCGCTTCCCTTTTCCTGGTACCCATTCTGTAACCCTAATGGCCCAACGGTTATCTAACCTCTCATTACATGACCTGCACAGCTTAATTTTTTTTTCTTAATGTCAATTAAAATATCAGCTGTACCCGTTTGCTCTCATCCAGTCCACTCTCTTTCTGTCTCATAACGTTATGCCTAGCATTCTTCGTTCCATCACACTTTGTGCGGTCCTTAACTTGTTCTCAAGTTTTATCAGTCTCCAAGTCTCTGCCCCATATGTCAGCACTTGTAAAATGCACTGATTGGACACCTTCTTTTTCAATGATAATGGTAAGCTTCCAGTCGGAAGCTGACAATGTCTGCCGTATGGAATCCAACCAATTTTAAATCTTCAACCCCACTCTTGCACTCTCTCTGTTAAGGTCCTGAATCATTTGTTGTAACTCGTCTACAGTATTGCTGAATAGAACAATGTCATTGGCAAACCGAAGGTTGCTGAGATATTCGCCGTCGATCCTTACTCCTAAGCCTTCCCAGTTTAGTAGCTTGAGTACTTCTCCCAAGCACGCAGTGAATAGCATTGGAGAGACTGTGTCTCCTTGTCTGACCCCTTTCTTCATAGCACAAGAAGCCAACAAACGAAGACACCAAGGACAACATGGGAAATTATTAATTGAAATAAATAAAAATAAAAATAATGGAATTGAAAGTGGATGAAAAAACAACTTGCCGCAGGTGGGGGAATGATCCCACGTCTTTTGCATTATGCGTGCGATGCTCTGCCAATTGAGCTACTGCGGTGCCGTTTCTCCATCCACTTTCCGGGGTATTTATGTGTTGCTACTGTAAGTACTATTAACGTACTTCATAGTTTTCATTTGTATGTAGCCATCATCATCTTCCCTGTTCTACTTCTTCGCGCATGAGCTGGGGCGTTGCCTTTTTTGGAATAAAAAGCGCTGGACAGCTTGGTCGGTCTCGGTCTTATAAAGTCGTGGAGGTACGTAGACCGCAACGGCCTCATGTTCTCGTTCTCCTTGGAGCTACGTTCTGATCGCCGCCTGGGCCCGGCTACCCCTATAACGATGGACACTTCCAACCCTGGCTCTTCCGGTGCCTCTAACCCTACCACACAGAGGACTCCGCTTGCGGTGCACTCCTGGACTGTGACGAGCCCTCAACGCAATCCCCCTGTCTTTGCGGGACTCCTCGGTGATGACGTTGACGATTGCATCGACCAATACGACCACATGAGTTCTTACAATAAGTGGAACGATACCCAGAAATTGAGGCATGTCACATTCTACTTGACCTGTGTTGCAAAGACGTGGTATTTCAACCGCGAATCCAACATCGTGGATTGGTCCACGTGTACCTCCAAACTGCGGCAAATCTTCACTACCTCGTCTGGCCATGCAGAAGTCATCAAACAGAAGCAGGGCACGCGCCTCCAACTTCCACAAGAGTCTTACACCTCATACATAGTCATACATAGAGGATGTCTTGGCTTTTTGCCGCTGTGCGAACCCTAGCATGACGGAAGCCGAACGCGTTCGACACATATTAATAGGCATTGTGTCCGTCGTGTTCAACACCTTAATAGTGCAAAATCCGGCTTGTGTCCAGGACATCACTTCCACATGTCAGCGCCTGGACTAGCTGCAGTCTCTTCGTCTTCAGCATGACAGCAGCGATCCTCAGGTTCCCATTCTTCATATCTACGTGCTCTTATCTGTAGCATCATCTGCGAAGACCTTCAACTACAAGACCTGAGGCGTTCACCTGCTGCATGTCCCCCAACCCCCACCTTTGACTTGTGCGAGGTCGTAAAGTAAGAGTTGACAGTGATGACTACACCCGCGACGCATCTTGCTCCGGTAGTGTGTCCCACACCTACCTACACGGATGTTGCTTCGCTACCCACCCCTACATGACCTCCTTGCCTACTGATGTTACCTATGACCATTAGGCTTTGATGGGAACCAGAGCAATTGCTGCACCATCCTACCCTCAGTGGCGTCCACCTCATCCGGTTTGTTCTTGCGGTGGTATATGCAGCCATATATCTCACTTCTACCGCCGTCGCCAGCAGGATGAAATATCTATTTATTTATTTATTTATTTATGATACCCTCAGGGTCAACAGACGTTACAGAGGGGAGTGGTTAAAATACAATAAAACAAAAAAATTTTAACTACAAGAGGAAGCAGCACAATGTTCCTAATTATGCAATAATAGTTATGAAGAGGCAGAATACATGTTACAAAAAAATACTATATATACAAAGAAGTGCCCAGCACAGTACACCCAGACTAAGACCATGACTCTCTCGTCGAAGTTGCATGAGGCTCTGCGGAGCTCCACCCTCGCCGACCAAACCTGGGCGACCCAGCACGCCCGTGAGGCGGCGGTGAGGCAAGCCCTCGACGTCCCTTCAAGGGAGGTTTAGGCCCGGCCATCATAAAGTGCTGGTTGTACAATAAATGTTTATTCCTCCTCCTCCTCCGACAAAGAAGCAGTCCAGCGTTTCTAATTATACAGTAATAGCTATAAAGAGGCAGAATACAACAAGATGTTACAGAGCATTGGTTAGTGATGTCACAAATTTTTCATGATCTGAAATTGTTACTACCAATTTGGGAAGGCAATTCCAATCATTTGATGTGCATGGTATGTAGGACTGTAGGAATGATTCTGTTTTACACAATGGAATGCCAACTTTATGAGCGTGATCCAGACGGTGTGAAATGTAATGGGGAGGAAGTATTAGTAAATTGTGCACGTAGGGATGACGATACAGTTTGTGAAAAAAGGCTTAAGCGAAGCATTGCATGTCGAGAAGCAAGCGTAGGTAGCTTAACGTTAGCTTTCATCATCGTGACGCTTGCGATTCAATTGTAATTAGAGAGTATAAAACGGACCGAATTATTCTGTACCGTTTCAAGCGAATGTACCAAATTATTATGATGCAGATCCCAAACTAAAGCGGCATATTCTAACTTAGGGTGAAAGAGTGTTTTATATAGCATTAGTTTGAGAGACAAAGGCGATTTTACAAAGGTACAACGAAGATATCCGAGAATGCGATTAGTGTTGCAGACAACGTGAGAGATGTGAGTATCCGATGTTAGATTGCTGCTGATGTGAACTCCGAGGTACTTCTTTGAAGATACGCTGTTGAGTAGTGCATTATTTAAGTGATAAAATGGTAAACTAGTCATCTTTCTAGAGACTCGCATCAATTTGAATTTTTATTGTTTAGTTCCATAAGCCATCTATTACACCACTCAAAGACTGCGTTAATGTCAGCTTGAAGAAGAATGGCGTCATTTGGACCTGTTATTTCTCGGAACATTATGCAATCATCGGCAAACAAATGAACGGATGAGGAAACGCAAGATGGCAAATCGTTAATATAAATGAGGAAAAGAAGAGGACTAAGGACTGAGCCCTGCGGTACACCAGAATCTACTGTGCATTCTTCAGAATTCGCGTCGTTAGCTGAAACAAACTGAGAACGGTTAGCAAGAAAGCATTCAATCCAGATTAAAAGGCAGGGATCGAGCTTAAGTAGTCGTAATTTATAAATTAGCAGTTTGTGACACACTTTGTCGAAGGCTTTAGAAAAGTCAAGAATAATGCAGTCAGCCAAGGACCTATTGTCAAGAATGGTAATTAGTTTGTGTACAAAAAGTGTTAGTTGAGTTTCACATGAGTGTGATTTGCGAAATCCATGCTGTGATGGTGCAAAAAATGAATGCGACTCCAAAAACATAGCTAGGTGGGAAGCCAAGATATTTTCTAGTATCTTACATGGTACACTTGTGAGCGATCAAGATGAGGCTATGCTGAGCATGAGAGAGGCCACACTCGCTCACCAGACACCTACTATCTCTGATTGTACTCGTTCCCTCAGCACCGTTCTCCGTCTCCTCCAGCTGCTCCCAATCTGCCTCACAGTTCCCGTTCGGCCAGACGTCGTTCTCCATCGCCTTACCGGCGCTCTACCTCACCGCTTCGCCCCACTTCCCATCTTGTCGACCAGCACTCGGAAAACTAACTGTTGCACTTTTTGGAGGGAAAACTGCTTCCTATTGGTCTTCAAAAATTCTACCTGTTCACCCAGCCAACATGCTTTATGTAACTGTAGGAGGTGTTCCCGCGTCAGCTCTCATCGATACTGGTGCTGCCATTTCTGTTCTTCGTAGTGATCTGTGTTCACGGCTCCGGAAAGTAAAAATGCCTTATCTTGGACCTATTTTGCGTAGTTCTAATAATGCATTCATTCACCCCGACGGACAGTGTGCTGCTCGTGTTCTCATCGACAGCATTTGCCACCACATTGAGTTTATCATCCTTTCAACGTGTATCCATGAACCTATACTGGGTTGAGACTTCCTACATTCTGCTTCAGCCGTCATTTCATGTAGAGAGGAAGTTGTCCATATCACAGATACAGCGCTTGCACCTGTTATGGACTCTTCACTTTCATGCGTGAACTTGGCAATCGCTGTAGACTACGTCCTTTGTCCTGGTCACGAAGACGTCGCCGTAACGTGCAATCAGATCGCCGACGGAGACGCTCTAGTCGCCCCTTCTTCTCGCTGTACTTTTCGCGGTGTTCTCATTGCTGCCTGTCACGTCCGGTTTTCACGTGGCCACGCCCTTCTGTCTGCTTGCAACACGACCCCAGATCCTGTGATGCTGCCCAAAGGAATGACTGTGGCAACCGTCGCTGACACTCAACCTATCTCTCTAGTCATGCTTTGCCCGTCTTCATCGCCAGCACCAACCTCAGGTTTGATAATTCTTTCTCTCCTCCAAATGTTCTTGGTTCTGACCTAACATTTGCGCAGTCCGAAGCCTTACTGGTGGTCTTGGCGAAGCACAAAGCCTGTTTCGATAGCTGTTCCCCTGTGTTGAGCCGAACTTCTGTGGCTACACACCGCATCGAAACCGATAGTTCCGCTATAATACGACGATGTCCCTATCGTGTATCGCCTGCCGAAAAAAAGGTCATTGAACAACAGGTTGCTGACATGCTTGTGCGGAAGATAATGCGACCTTCATCTAGTCCCTGGGCTTCTCCCGTGGTTCTGGTAAAGAAAAAAGATGGTTCCATTCACTTCTGCGTCGATTATCGAGCGTTCAATAAGATCACACACAAGGACATATATCCAATACCTTGAATTGACGAGGCTTTGTACACACTACAAGAGGCAGAGTATTTCTCCAGCCTTGATCTTTTATCAGGATATTGGCAAATTCTGATGAACAAGGCTGACAAGGAAAAGACCGCATTCGCTACACGAGATGGACTTTATGAATTTAATGTGTACCTCTTGGCCTTTGTAAAGCTCCCGCGACATTTCAGCACGTGATAGACAACGAACTTCGTGGACTGAAATGGAAGACCTGCCTCTGTTATCTGGACGATATTGTAATCTTTTCATCTAACTTCAGCCAGCATCTTCATCGATTAGATGAAGTTCTCGGGTGCCTTGCAAATGCTGGTCTCCAGATCAATAGAAAAAAAATGAAAATTTGCAAGCAACACAATAAAAGTATTGGGCCACATCGTCTCAAAAGATGGCATCCAGCCAGACCCCGAAAAAGTTAGTGTGGTTCTCCAGTTTCCTTTCCCCTAGCAACACAAAGATCTATGTAGTTTCCTCGGCTTGGCGTCATATCTTTGCCGATTTATACGCAACTTTGCTGCTATAGCAGCTCCTCTACACAAGCTACTGGTTACCGGTGCCTCTTTCACATGGACTAACGACTGCGAGTCGGCTTTTCAAGCTCTTAAGCAACATCTTACTTCCAGGCTTCGATGATCGAGCCCCCACCATATTCTACCGTCGGTAACTAGATGCTCCTATTTACCAATGAACTCCATTTATATAGATTGGGTCGGCATACAAAAGTTGATTGAAAACCTGAAAATATCTTCTTCATCAGGTGAAGACTCAATTAACTGTAAAATGCTTAAAATTACTGAACCATATTCTTCCATTATGCTTTCGATGCTCTTTTCCCAGTCTCTAGGTTCCTCAGTTCTTCCAAGCGATTGGAAGGTTGGCAAGGTTGTTCCGGTCCCTAAATCAGGTAACGCTCATTCCCCCGATAACTATCGTCCTATATCACTGACAAGTATACCATGCAAAATATTGGAGCATATTATACATTCTCATCTTATTGATTTCCTTGAGTCTAATTTCTTCTTTTCGACTGAACAACACGGTTTCAGGAAAACATTTTCATGTGAAACGCAACTCATATGTTTTACTAATGACCTATTTACCCATACTGATATGGGCTTCGATGTAGACTGCGTGTTTTTGGACTTTGCAAAAGCTTTCGACACTGTTCCACATGATCTTCTCATTCTTAAACTTAGCATGCTTAACATTGACCCTAATGTACTAAACTGGATTAAAAGCTTTCTGTCTAATCGAACTCAGTACGTTTCAGCTAATGAATGTTCATCCTCTCGCACTTCCGTAACATTGGGTGTACCACAGGGATCGGTACTGGGACCCCTGCTTTTCCTGATTTACATAAACGACCTTCCTAAATGCATTTCCCATTCATCTATCAGGCTTTTCGCAGATGACTGCGCCATTTATCGCAAAATAACTAACAACACTGATTCTGATAAACTTCAAGACGATCTTAGAAGCATATCCAACTGGTGCGATAAATGGCTCATGCGACTAAACATTAATAAATGTAAAACAATGCATGTATCAAGCCGTGCTAACACTGACAATACGCATGTTTACTTACTTCACGATACTTCTCTTGAATCCGTCAACTCGTACAAATACCTAGGTGTCCATATTTCACGTAACTTATCATGGCATACGCACATTAAACACGTCACTAATAACGCTAACCGGGTTCTTGGATACTTGCGTCGAAATTTCTCTGCTGCGTCTATACCGATAAAGCTTACCCTCTACAAAACATTAGTGCGACCAAAGCTAGAATATGCATCCACCGTATGGGATACCCATCAAATCACACTGATAAACACTCTAGAATCCATCCAGAATCGCGCAGCACGTTTCATCTTATCTAACTATTCCCGTTAAGCCAGCATTACTTCCATGAAAAACACACTTACATTACCGGAGCTGTCATTGCGCCATAAATGTTTTAGACTGTGTCTTTTCCACAGGCTGTATCACCACAACCCACTATTAAAGGATCGTCTTATTACTCGCCCTTCATACATTTCATGCCGTTTCGATCACATGTTTAAAGTTGGTGTTCCATATTTTAGAACAAAGATGTGTCATGGTTCTTTTATTCCTAAAACCAGCGCCGACTGGAACGACCTTCCTCCCTTTATCGCTGCCATTTCTGACGTTGGCAATTTCAAGACTGCTGTATTTTCTGCCGTTTTGTAATACCTATTATTGTATAACTATGTACTTTTTTTTTCTCTCACTTACCACTCCTTTCTGTAATGCCTTCGGGCCAGGAAAGTATCCGAAATAAATAAATAAGTAAATAAATAAATAAATAAATAAATATTCCATACTGACGCAAGCACACAGTACTTCTGCAACGTTATGCACCCTCTAAAGAGCAAGTCATAGCATATGCCAGCTGAACACTTTCTCCAGGTGAGCAGAACTACACCATTACAGAGCAAGAGTGCCTGGCTATCATTTGGTTGATTCTGAAATTTCGCCCATGCCTTTACGACCGTCGCTTCACTATTGCCACCGACCATCATGGTCTGTGTTGGCTGTCATTAATGAAAAACATGTCAGGATGCTTAAGATGCTGGATACTCTGCTTGCAGAAATATTACTTTACAATAATGTACAAGTCTGGAAAAAGTCATCATGATGCAGACGCATTGTCTCGCTGCCCACTCTTGCTCTCTCCCGGTAACGTGCCATCGTCTTCCCCACCATGTTGTTCCGATGCTACGCCTGCCTCACACCAGCGCTCGATAACACCCCTGGACCAAGTTACGCTTTCATCATGCTCTGATTTCGTCTTGCTTCAGCGGGCTGACTCCTACTGTTGAACTCTCATGGATCGCCTTAGTGCGTTCGCCGAACCACCCAACAGCCGCTTGCAATGCCAACTTCGACAATTCTGCCTTCAAGGTGGCATGCTACACCGCTATGTTTACCACCCAACAGGTCACCGGTGGGTCCCAGTTCTACCTCGCTGCCTTCGCCTGCGAGTATTAAAAGCACTCCACGACGACATATCGGCTGGCCACCTAGGCTTCCACAAGACTTACGACTGCATCAAGACCCGCTGCTTCTGGCCTGGCCTATCCACAACGGTGGCCAAATACATTGCCTCTTGTGCGTCATATCAGCACCGCAAACGCTTGACATCCCCTCCTGCCAGTTTACTACAACCTCTCCCTTGCCCGGTCACATCTTTTGAATTTGTTGGCATTGATTTATTTAGTCCCTTGCCTTTGCCACCCACTGGTCACCGTTGGATTATCACTTCGGTCGACCATTTGACAAGATATGCTGAGACTGCCCCTTTGCAATTCGGTATTGCTTCTGATGTCGCGAACTTTTTCTTGCGCCACGGCGCAAGACAAAAGTTTCAAAAAGTGTCAAAAAGTTTGTCTTGTGCCACGGCGCTCCTCATGTTCTTCTGAGTGACCGAGGCAAGGCGTTTATTTCTCAAGTTCTCGAGGAGGTTCTTCGGGCCGCTGATTCCGTCCACAAAGCTACTTCTACCTATCATCTGCAAACCAATGTCCTTACTGAGCGCTTCCACCGTATGCTGTCTGGCATGATTTCTATGTACATCCGTCCTGACCACACTAACTGGGATAAAATTCCTTTTGTGACATTCGCATATAATACTGCTATTCAACGGACTACCAGCTACAGCTCTTTCTTCCTTGTGTATGGATGATCTCCTTCCACCATATTCAACAGAGAATTATTTTTAGCACCTTCTTCGCCTAACGCGTCCCTTCCAGAAGATTTTGCTGCCCAAGTTGCACATGGTCGTCAAATCGCCTGGCAAAGCACAGAAGCTACCCAAGCTGAGTGCAAACATCGCTGCGACAACAAACGCCGTGACCTCCGTTTTCACTCTGGAGACCAAGTCCTTATGCAAAAGAGAGGCGTGCAGACAGGACACAAGAGTAGAGAAGTGGACAACATTAATGCCGACTATCAACTGAAGGGAGCACTGAGACCAAAAAAGAAAGAAGACACAAAACTAATCTGCGCAAGCTCAGGAATGGTATCACCACGTGCAATTAGGTACATGTGCCGGTCTACGTGAGAGATAACTGTTAAAGTACTTAATCTCTTCCTTATGTAAAGTAATCGAAGGCTGACTCACGCACGCACTTCCACCATTATAGATATGCCATGCCTCTACCATAAGACGTGTATCTTCGTTCTTATGCCTGTACAACATTGCGCATTCATCTAACTCTGGCGTGCAGTTAAAATCTTGGCAATGTAGGGAAAGATTAGAAGGCAATCCACCGGTTAACAATCTTTTATGTTCCATTAGCCTCTGATTGATACACTGTCCCGTTTGCCCTACGTAGAACTGGCCACACCTAAGGGGAATTTTATAAACCACACCCATACAACAGTCAGTAAAACTGTTGTTCTTATTGTCCTTCACTGTTCTTTTTTTGCCTTTTACCTGCTCCGTTTTCTTCGTAGGGCAAACGGGACGGTGTGTCAATCAGAGGCTAATGGAACATTAAAGATCGTTGACCAGTGGATCGCCTTCTAATCTTTTCTTACATTGCCAAGATTGTAACTGCACGCCAGAGTTAGATGAATGCGCGATATTGTACAAGCATGAGAATGAAGATCCGCGTCTTATGGTAGAGGCATGGCATATCTCTAATGGTGACCCGCTGTGGTTGCTCAGTGGCTATAGTGTTTGGCTGCTGAGCACAAGGTCGCGGGATCGAACCCCGGCCACGGTGGCCGCATTTCGATAGGGGCAAAATGCGAAAACACCCGTGTACTTAGATTTAGGCGTACGTTAAAAAACCCCAGGTGGTCGAAATTTCCGTAGTCCTGCACTACAGCGTGCCTCATAATCAAGCTGGTTTTGGCAAGTAAAAACCCATAATTTAATTTTTTTTAAATATATAATGGTGGAAGTGCATGCGTGAGTCAGCCTTCGATTACTTTACGTAAGGAAGAGATTAATTGCCTTAACAGTTATCTGTCATGTAGACCGGCACATGTACCTGACTGAGACGTGGTGATACCATTCCTGAGCTTGCGCAGATGAGTTTTGTGTCTTCTTTCTTTTTTCGCCTCAGTGCTCCCTTCAGTTGATAGTAGGCGTTCGTGTTGTTCACTTCTCTACTCTTGTGTCCTGTCTGCATGCCTCTTTTTTGCATTATGAATCCTTACCAACGAGCTCAGCTTTCTATCGTTCTAAGACCAAGTCCTACTTTGGTCTCCAGTCGGCACTCCAGGTCTCTGTGAGAAGTTCCTACAACGCTACATTGGCCCATACACCATTGTGCAGCAAACATCTGCAGTGGACTATCTCGTCAGCCCTGTACACTCCATCACTGACCGCTGCCGCCAGAATGCCGAAATTGTTCACATCTAGCGGATGGAGCCCTTCACTCCCCGCATAGATAATCTCTGATCTGCGGCCAGGCTGGCCGCTTCCATGACGGGGGAAGTTAGTGTAAGCACTATTAACGTACTTCATCATTTTCATTTGTACATAGCCATCATCATCTTCCCTGTTCTTCTACTTCTTTGCGCATGAGTTGGGGCATTGCCCTTTTTGGAATAAAAAGCGCTGCACAGCTTGGTCAGTCTCGGTCTTATACTACTAGAACTAACCCTGGGAGTGTTATCCAGCGCCACTACTCACAAACCTAGACGGCAGATGTGGAACATCCTTTCTGCTGCTAGCGTCACGAGTACGTTATCTTTTTGGGTGAAGGCAACAGGCCAATAAACCCACACATACTACCTGAAGGCATCAATGTTCCAGATTCGAGATCCTCATTATGTAATGAATGAGAAGAAAGGGGGTTAACCGAGAGGCTCGATTTTTATTAATCATATCACAAGAAGACAACAAACAAAGACACCAAGAACAACACAGGGGAAATTACTTGAAATACTAATTGATACAAAGAAATTATAAATAATGGTATTGAAAGTCGATGAAGAAGCAACTTGCCGCAGGTGGGGAACAATCCCACGTCTTTCACATTATGCGTGGAATGCTCTACCAATTGAGCTACCAATGTTCCATGTCCGCCGCCTATGTTTGCGAGTTGTGGCGCTGCCTAACACTCCCAGGGTTAGTTCTAGTAGCAACACATAAATACTCTGGAATGTAGATGGGGAAACCCTCCTTGTTTGCGTAAAGCCTCTATGACTGCTGGTATCTCTACTGAATGTGCTGCCTTTTCGTAATTTACGAAAGTCATATAGAGAGGGTGATCATACTCTGCGGATTTCTCGCTTACCTGATTAATGACATGCATGTGATCCATTGTAGAGCATCCCTTCCTGAAGCCAGCCTGTTCCCTTGGTTGGCTGAACTCCAGTGTTGCCCTTATTCTATTGGAAATTATCTTGGTGCATATTTTATATAATACTGGGAGCAAACTAATCCACCTATAATTTTGAATTCTTTAACATCTCCCTTTTTGTAGATTAGTGTAATGTGTGTTCTTCCAGTTTTCTGGGACCCTTGCAGTCAATAAACACTTCGTATAGAGAAGCAGGGCTAGGGTATGGGCTAGTTGGTATTCCATTGTAAACATCACTTGCAGTGCGTACATAGACAGGGACCAAAAGAAAGACAAAGGCAAGCGATTATCTTCATCGTTCTTTTGGTCCCTGTCTATATACGTGTTGTAAGCGATGTTTGCAATCATATAGAGAGTTGCCAGTTTTCCAAGCATTCTCTCCCCCATCTTTGATTAAATCGACTGTTATTCCATCTTCTCCTGCCACTCTTTTTCGTTTCATGTCTTGCAAGGCCCTTCTGACCTCATCACCAGTTATAGGAGGAGTTTCTGTTTCCTGTTCAATTCTGCTTCGAATGGAGGCATTCTAGCTCCTCTGGGTAATGTTTAGATCAGTGCAGAATTCTTTTGCTGCTGTTACTATACATTCGAGATTGCTGATGATATCACCCTGTTTATCTTTCAGTGCATACATCTTGGTTTGTCCTATGCCAAGTTTTCTTCTCACTGATTTCAGGCTGCAGCCATGTTTTATAGCTTCTTCAGTCTTTCTCACATTATAATTTTGAATATCCCTTATTTTGACAGTTCCGCAAATTCTATCTTATCGCTTGACGTGGTCACTTTCATTCTTTTTCGTTTCTTTATTAGGTCCTTTGTTACTTGGGGGAGCTTGCCTACTGTTTGCCTTGGTGCCTTGGTACCCTGCCTCCCACTTCAATTGCTGCCTCTGAAGCCAGCCTAGTTATGGTTTCGTTCATTACCTCTATGTCATCTTCATCTCTCTGTTCCAAGGCCGCATATTTGTTTGCAAGTACCACCCTGAATTTGTCTGCTTTTACCCTTACTGCCTCTAGGTTGACCTGTTTTTTCTTGAGCACATTTACTCTTTCTCGCTTCAAATTGAGGTGAATCCTAGCCTTCACTAACCTATGATCACTGCACTTTACCCTACCTACCAATTCTACATCCTGCACTATGCTGGGATTGGCAGAAAGTATGAAGTCAATTTCATTTCTTGTTTCACCGTTAGAGCTTTTCCTGGTCCATTTTCTGTTGCTATGCTTCTTGAAAAAGGTGTTCATTATTCGAAGCTTACTCCTTTCTGCGAATTCTACCAGCATCTCTCCTCTAGCGTTTCTAGATTCGACGCCGTAGTTGCCAATTGCTTGTTCCTCGGCCTGTCTTTCCCCCATTTGCATTGAAGTCGCCCATGACCACAACCTGTATACTGAGTTTGCATTTTTCTCATCGCTAATTCAACATCTTCATAAAGCTGATCTACTTCATCATCATCATCATCCTGACTGGATGTCAGAGTGTAGGCTAGTACTGCCTTTATTCTATACCTCTTATAAAGTTTGACTACGACTACTGCTACCCTCTTATTAATGCTGTAGAATTAGTCAATGTTGCCCGCTATGTCCATATAGAGTAGGAATCCTACCCCATATTGCTTCTTATCTGGGAGACCTCTATAGCAGAGGACATGGTCGTTAGTCAGTGCTGTATAAGCTTCACCAGTTCTAATCTCACATGGCCTCCCAAACAATGCCTCATAGTTCCTCAAAGAGTCCTGCTAAGCTAGCCTCATTCGACAGAGTTCTGGCATTAAAGGTTGACAGGATCAGCTTTTATTGGCGGCCTGTCTGGGCCCAGAGATTCTTAGCACCCTCTGCTGCGTTACAGGTCTGACCGTCGCCTTGGTCAGCTGCTCTGCAGCTCCTAGGGACTGAGGGCCACGGTTTATTTGTTGGCGTCATTTGGGAGGGGGTGGCCGTGTACTGCACCAGGGAGGCCAATTCCTGTTCTGGTGAGGGTGCGTCTTTGTTGAAGCTTAGTGTGCCGTCCTAATTTGGTTGTACCTGGATTATTATAGTCCCACTCCCTCTCGGTATCTGTTGCCGGTGTTGTGTGTCACTCCAAGCCTGCAGATGTAGTGCACTGGAGGAGGTGAAATTCAAGCTCACCATCGGGGAAAAAAAAGGATTTGAACTTTTGACTATGGCTACCGAGCATCCGACATAGCTCAGTCAGATAATCCCATAGGCAGCGAGGCTACCTTATCGCCGAAGAGCACAGCCCTCAGGCCCTTACATGCCTAAGAGATCTGTTGATTTATCCAGCCTCTGCGGGTTTTGCTGATCGTCATAGATTGCATGGTATATTGCCAATTCTCAGTGGTCTTATAACATCGCGATTCGCGAATCTCACACGCACATGCAGCCTTGAGCGCGCCTAGGTACACAATATGTTCTTTGTGAATTTGAACTGCACTAAAAACTTGTGCGAAAGAAATAAGAAGGAAAAACTTCTCAGTGCTTACCAAGAAGCACCGAGCCACGTATTGTCCTCTTATTGTCGTGTCTGCCTGCCTCTTGCTGTCCGAAAACTTGCGCTCCCGGGTAAATACTTAGAGTGGCGAGACGGGCCACCCGTACAATACGGCTGTGAGCCTCGTGCAAAGCAGATGACCTTGACAGTTCCTAGGTGTCTTCGGCCTTTCTACAGCTTTGGACAGCGCTTGTAGCACAGCTAATGAGAAGGACGAAATAGGGGGAAATGGCCCTTTAGTTTCCCGGGAATGCTGCGGGCCTATATGCTAAGAAGTAAGGAATGCTATGCCTCATTTAAGCTACTGTACTGCCATCTTCGATCAGTCAGACTGATATAGCAAGGCAGACGCACAGTGAAGTCAACGAAGGAATGCTCTTTATTCCAGAGCGCACGCGTGCTTATATAGCTTTTGCTGAGATGCTAGCGGCGTTTCCGAGACGCTAGAAGCGCTTCTGAGATGCTGTTGGTGCGATGACACTACACTCTTCCCCCCCCCACCCCCTTTTTTTAAATTACAACCCCAACGCTTGGGCTGCCGATGCTCTCTTGCGCTTCTCTACAGAGGGATGGGCCTGAGTCATTCTGCCTTGTCCACGTATGGTTGGCCGAGGTCGGGGGATTGGGATGGAGTCGCTTCAGGCGTATGGCAAGCAGGTCCCTTTTCTTGATGCAGGCGAGTCAGATTCCGTTGGAGGGAGTGTCTGCAGAGTTCTTGGGAATGGCACAGGAAGAGGAGTCATGGGCTGCTCAGGAACAGGAAACGTTGCCTCTTCCAGATGGTCTGCATGAACGAACTGCTCTTTGTTTTGTATGTTCACAACATAAGTCACAGCACTGATTCGTCTGATGATGATAGTAGTAATCCATGCCGGTTCACCTGGTCTAGTTCCCATCACCCGCACCGTGTCATCTCCTTTGAACTTGCACCAGTGGGCAGCAGGCTGCTGGACATGCCGTCGCTTGCCTTTCTCCAGACGGTTGGGAAGCTCGGGGTGCAGCATGGTTAACTGTATCCTTGGACTCCATGATAGGAACAATTCGGCCAGGGTTTTTCCGGTTGCTGCATATGGGGTGTTTCTATAGTAGAAAAGAAACTGGTCAACCCGATGTTGAATAGATTTGGAAACTCCCGCTCTCTCGTCATCCTTCAAATGTTTTTCCAGGTTCCTTTTCACAGTCTGAACAAGGTGTTCAGCAGCTCCATTAGACGCTGGATGATAAGGTGTTGCTGTCTTGTGGCGGATTCCGTTTGATAAGAGGGAAACTGCGAACTCTGACGATACGAAATGTGGGCCGTTGTCGCTGACAACCTCTTCCAGCAGGCCAAAAGATTTGTCTTGCTTTACTCTAAGTCCGTGGAGATGAAACGTTGCGAGCCCAGCCTCAATTCGATTCTGGCATCCCTCGATAGATGCTCCGGCTACGAGGAAGTCGTCCAGGTAGGACATGACTCCTTCCAGTCCTTTCAGCGTCTTGTCCATAACAGACTTGTGCTCAGGCTTTGGGACGACTACAAGTGGTGTGGCCAGTCGTTCTGCATGACTGGCTGCAAGATCCTTCTGTCCTTGAGTGCGAGCAATTCCTGTTAAACATTATTTTTCAGTGCATAGACAACAGGACGAGTCTTGCAGAAGACCGGATGAGCCTATTCTTTCAAAACTATTTTTGCTTCATAACCCTTTATCAAACCAACTTGCGGACGAAACACGTCGGGTACTTCTGCAGCAGTACTTTTTCTTTTCGCTCTGCTTCCACATTGAAAACGTGATTCCAGTTCATGGTTAAAACACGTTGGCGGGCTAGTTGGTTAGAATCCATGGTAGAGTGTATAAGCGCAACTGGACGAGGACGTAGAAAAAAACAGATACACAGACACAGCGCTTCACTTTTAACTATAGATTTTATTTTCGCACGCATCGATAAATATATACCGTGCAAGCGGAAACAAACGTTAACAGCAAAAAAGAACATTGAGTGGTGCATTTTGTTGAACCGAACACGTGTGCAAGGCAAGGGAAAAACATGTACTACAATGGTTACAAAGATAAACCGAGGAATCGTATCTCCTTTTCCGATAGTGACACCGAAGGCTTGCTTACGCACTTTTGCTCAAATTTTGCAATCTCGTAGGCCTCTACAATCTCCCTCGTCATCCTGCTATGAGCCTTGTACAGAATGGAAGTGCTTTCAAACATGGGTTTGCAGGAACAATCTCAGCTGTGAATACCCAAATGACCTGAGATTACCTTAGTGACGTTATATTGATGCTCTTTTAATCTCTCGTTGATGCATCTGCCGGTTTAACCAATGTACGTTCTTCTGCATGAAAGTGGGATGGCATAGACAAAGTTATGAGTACAGGTTACAAATTGTTTGCGATGTTGGCTAGAACATGCGTGCCTTTTGTTATTCTCTGTGTTAACCTGTTTGCATAGCTTCTGTAGACGCTCGGGGGCAGAGAAAACCACGTCTACCCCCGATTTCACCGCTATTCTTCTGAGATTATGTGAGATGCAATGAATGTATGGTACCACAGCAACTTTCTTTGCTCTAGCATTGGCACTGCTTGCATTGGACGCGTTTTTTGCGCTTCTTGCTTAAGCCCTCCACGAAAGAAGTTAGCCTACGCATCGGGTAACCAGACTCTGCCAGGTGCTTGGCCTGCTCTTTGAAACTGGCTTCCATTTTGTGGTCACACGACTTCGTCAGAGAATTGTTGAAGCACGATGTTACTACTGCGCGTTTTACAAGTTTTTGAATGAGCGGAATGAAATGGTAGGACTGGCTTATTGCCTCTCGGCTGATAACTTCAGCATGTCATTTGTGGATAAAAGTACAATCCCAAGTCTAAAAACCTTATGAAATTGCCTATGGGGACTTCATGTGTCAAAGACAAAGGGGACAACACTTTAGTGAATGAGGTTACGGTTTTTGAAACCAGCGAGTCAAAATTGTCTGATTTGTTATATAAAATGATTAGAAAATCGTCAACAAATCTGAACACTTTCGCGACATCGGTGTCATTTTTTAGGCGTTCATCAAGAACCTGGTCGCGGATAGCTAGATACAAGTCTGTGTATCTGTTTCTTTCTACGTCCTCGTCCAGTCGCGCTTATACACTCTACCATGGATTCCAGTTCAATTTGAGCTGCACAAGCCAGTCGTGCCCTACTAGGTACGGTTGAGTTCCAGGAACAACAATCACTGGCAAAGTTTTCTTTTGCCCTTCATTATCGACACTTACATGTGTCTGTCCTGTCGTCTCGAGTGGCGTGCCACTGTAACTTTTCAGTTCGAGATGGCACTTTGTCAGACCTGGCTTCCGAGGCATTTGAACATAGATCTGCTCGCTGATAATAGATACGGCTGCACCAGCATCTATATGCATGCTCACAGGTTGGCCCGTGATTTTCACTTCCGTCAGATAAGACCTTTAAATTTGCTTGTCTTGAAAAAGGTGCAAGTTGTCCGGCTCGGTCTGTACCTCGAGTGCATTAACTGCTTTGCCATTTTTCTTCATGCAAACCTTCGCTAAATGGCCTACTTTCTTGCACCAGTGACAACGTGCCTTACGATATTTGCAATCACTTGCGTAGTGCTTGTCTCCACACATGTAGCAATTTCTGCTAAGACAGAAACCTTGTGGTGTGCTTCATCATCATCATCAGCCTGGCTACGCCCACTGCAGGGCAAAGGCCTCTCCCATACTTCTCCAACAACCCCGGTCATGTGCTAATTGTGGCCATTTTGTCCCTGTGATGGGCTTACCCTATGTTTTTTTGCGGACAGCCTTTTTTGCTGACAGCGTGGATGGTTTCGTCCATTTGTTGATATTCATTGGACAGTCAGGAGCTCTTCGACTCTCTTTCAACGAGTTCCGCTGCTTTTGCCAAGTCGCAAGGGGTTTCAAAGTTGAGCTCTTTCCTCTCTAGCAACGTTTGTATGGCCGGGTTTTGGAGCCCCACAACAACTTGGTCACGCAGCGCGTCGTCCAGAAAAGTCCTGAATGCGCACTTGGCAGCCATGTGTCTTAGTTCAATGGCAAATGCTAAGACAGACTCCATTTCGAGCTGGTGCCGGCGATTGAACTTGAGCCTTTCAGGTATTACTTGGCCACCCGGTACGTAGTGCTCCTTCAAGATGTTGACCACATTGTTCAACTCCTCTGGTGTAGCAGGCAACAGCAGGTCCTTGAGGGTCTTGAATGGGCGTCTTCCAAGGGGGCAGTGATGAAGGCGGATTTCTTCAAGTTGCCGTCTTCAATTTGTGGCTCTCCAGTAATGGACGAAACGCTCTACATACGAGTTGAAGTCTTCGTCACCACCTTCGACAAAGGAATCGAATTCCCAAAACTTCAACATGTTCAGTCACTCTGGCCGCCCTGCTTTGCTCGATGCCAATGGTAGCCAGACAGGTGCTGCTCACAGATGCGGTCCAATCCTCGTCGCCAGATGATATAGCAAGGCCGACACCACTGGAGCCAACGAAGGAATGCTCTTTATTCCACAGCGTGCGCGCTTATATAGCTTTTCCCGAGACGCTGGCGGTGCTTCTGAGACGCTGTTGGTGCAGTGGTTTGTACATTTTGTGGCCTTACAGAAAAAGCTGGGCTAAAAAGTAGTGACCACTTGGAGGAAGGAAAAAACGGAGGAGACCCTGACACCACTTTTTGTGAAGCCTCCATGATGTCAGAAGTTGGCTTTACTTCGTCATCTTGTTGTGGTAGATTCTCCTCTCTTGTTTACATTTCTCGCTTCCAGCATGCAACCCCACCAAGCCACATGAACATGCATGTTGTAGCGATCTGACCAATGAATCAGCTTGTAATGTACCATTGTGATATTGTTACCAAAGTCATGTCGTCCGAGTATTGTGCTCTAGCATTGAAAGAAGTTCATTATGCACTCCACAAATTATATCGTGAGGCCAGTTCCAGCCACTTTTGCCGGCTTTTGTGAAAATAAGTTTGCACATTCTCACTGCACTGTAAGAATGTACAGGCGATGACCGGCAGCGTACTTTACGTGTATCACAACACATTAACCTAGGGCTAGTCCATCCGCAGTTTACGGATGCTGCAGTTTACAAATATTATTAAAGGCAAAATCAGACATCCACTCCTTCGTAACAATTGCTACAAAGGAAACCCATACAGGCTCCTCGAAAGAAAAGCCTCGCAGTTGAAAAAAAGTTCGTCCTGGTCCGATGCTCGAACCAGGGACCGCCTGCTTTTCGGGGCAGCCGTTCTACCATCTGAGCTAACCAGGCGACTAGCAGATGGCAGGGCAAAGACAAATTTGTCAACAACTCGAAGCAAAGGCAAGAGTTTCACGTACTAGTTCTGCAGAAACCTGCCAGGTGAAGAGAATTGATTATTAAAGGCAAAATCAGACGTCCACCCTTTCGTAGCAATTGCTACAAAGGAAAGCCATACGGGTTCCTCGAAATAAAAGCCTCGCAGTTGAAGAAAAATTTGTCCTCTTCCGGGACTCTAACCTGGGACCACCGCCTTTCAGGGGCAGCTGCTCTACCATCTGAGCGCTACCCATGAGACATGGGATTCCATAGCACCGGTTGCTTGTAAGCCATTGCTACTCCAAGTAAATTTAAGGTAGCTGGTAGCTTGTGTCATTTTGGGCAGTTATCAGAAAAGTAACAGTGCTGGCAGTATTGCGCAAGGACAGTGAATGAGACTGGTTGCTGCTTGTTACAGGCTGCTGCCAGCAGCAGATGTAGATCAGGGCACGGTATCATCCCATGCAAAGAACCAATTGCAGTTTTTGAACAATGTGTGGTGGCAACATATAATAGCATGAACCATCTTTGTGGTAGTATTAATTATCTGTATTGTCTTTAATTTTCAATTCATGCCCCAATGTGTTTCTTGTTTTTGGTGGCAGAAGAGAGTTTCTCACCGCTGAGTCCATCACTTTGCACAGACAGGGGCACGCCTGCAGAGCCTAGCGGTGCAGTCAGCACCGCGACGCCAGTCATGCCGACGACGTCTGCCACGAGGTTCTTCCTGTGGCTCTGCTGGTAGCAGTCGTGATGGTGTCCGGCACCTGTCTATGAAGCGGTCCCCAACCAGCCCCCTGGGTGAGTGCCTGCTCAGCCATATTAGCGCACCACATTGGCTAGCCCATGTTCCACATCATCATCGCCATCGTCATCATCAGCAACAGCCTATTTTACATCCACTGCAGGAGGAATGGTCACATGTTCCACATGTGAGCATTTCTTTAATTCGCTTGTTTTTTATTTGGGCAATTACAATATTTTCCCATAAGGTGAAGCAAAAGGAGGACATAATCCTCCTGATTAAGGCCTTAGGCCTTGCTAGACCAGGAGGACTTGCAGTTTCAATGTTCAAGAAAATGTAAATGTCGTAACTAATGTAATATTACTTTATAAATATAGGCAGTTTTCATAAAACAGGAACATACAAAGAAAGTGCTAGAACTAATACAGCACTTTGCTAGAGCATCAGCAGTTTTTCACACACTCTCTTCCAGGACTTGCATGGAAACATGAAAAGAGTACAAGATTTTATATAACATTAGCTTCTTACACTGTTGTTACTTATGAATAAAGAATCAACAATTGTTTTATTTGTTCCAGAATGAGAAATACAGGTCATGTACTACACAGGAGAAGGTCCCAGAGTTAAAGGTTGCACTGGGACCCTCAACAAAAATTGCAAAGAACCAGTACATTAGCAACAGCATAACAGGTATTAATGAACAAGACTAAACATCAAAAACAGTTTGCTTGCAATCTGTTGACCTATATGTGTATCAGGCTCTTTAATTAAAGTAATTGAAAAGCTAATTGTTACACATCTGACGAAATGCCTCACAAAATTCAACATTATCTTGCCGTATAAGTTTGGATTCTGCCCTGGGTTTTCCACATACCTTGCTCTAATTTCTTTAACAGATCGATTGAAGTTAGCTATTGACGAAGGGAACTCTTCAGGCTCTTTTTATTGACCTTACTTACTAAGGCTTTCAACTCTATTAATCATAATCTTCTTCTTGGTAAGCTTGATGAAATTGGTTACATGGGCTTCCTCTGCTTTTACTAAAACACTACCTAAAAGACAGAGTGCAGGTAGTTCATAACTCAGGTGCTCACACTTCCATGAAAACACAGGTGTGCCTTAGGGCTCTCTTCTGGGCCCACTGTTATTCTTTATTTACCTATTTTTTACCGCAGTGTCCGACCTCTTCTAGATGCATATTATGTGTGGACGATACAACTATATTTATCTCTGGTACATCTCTTTAGTTGTTAATTACTAAATTACACACTTATCTGATAAACATAACTGTTGCCATAATAACAGGTAATAGATTAATGCTTCAAAATGCTTCAAAAATCAAGTTTGTTGTCTTCTCACCAAAAACAGCCAAGTCGTGCACCTTATATCTCTGTCGGATCATTTTTAATTCATGCTGACAATCGCTGCACATTTCTAGCTGTTAGACTGAATCATAACCTCAAGTACTACAATCATGTCTCTAGAATAAAAAAAAGGCATATGGCATCTGCACGATCATCAGAGCTCGTCTCATCTATAACCGCTCTACGCTTCTCTCTCTCTATTGCTCATTCACTCGCATCAATTTTGGTATATCATGTTGTGAATTATGTACAGCTCACACTTGACATCATTACAAACATTGCAAAATCAGGCTGTAAGGTTACTTAGTTTTAGCCCAATGCATACTAATTACGAACAGCTACTTAACAATAACTTCCTCACAGTTGATAAGTTAGTTAGCTACAATGCCGGTATACTCTTGTTCAGATCTCTCAAGAATGAAGTTCCAACTGCGTTATTTCCAGAAGCATATTTGGTCAATACCGACAATACTACGTTTGCTCCAGACAATAACTTTCTTCTCCCGAAAGTACAGTAGAACTTCGTTAATGCTTTCCCATTACGTACGTTTTCCCGGCGCCAACGTTCGCAAGTTATAACACAAAAAATGATCCAATAGAGTTATGCTCACACATTCCCTAAAAACATGATTTTTGGCCACCAACGTTTAGCATGTCACCAAACTATGATCGTATGACATGTTTCTCGGCCGCTATATCCCATGTAAGCAAAAAAAAAAAAAAAAAAGATGCACGAGACGCGTGCGATCAAAAACAGTATATAGCCGCCTGCCGCAGCAGCGGCAGCTTAACCGCAATACTTGCGTGCTCGTCTCGCTTTTAATCAACAGCGCGTGCTCAGTTTCTCATTCTGGTACCAGCAAACCTCCTCGAGGGTCGTCGCACATGGCTTTCACAGCTATCACTGCCTATCCTATTGTGGTAAGCATCTTTGCCTATCTGTTTTCCAGCACGTAGTGCCATCAGAAGCGTAACGTCCACTTTTAATAGGTGATAACCGAAATGTGTCGCAGTTCCCTGCTACAGACTGCGGTTGTGGTATCCTGTGTTGGCTTCTGGTTTCGGTTTGGGGTCGTTTACCTCAGGGTGCCACTCAGCGCCAAACGCTGTAAGTTGCCTCCTGTTTCCCCTCGCCGAGATAAAAGAGCATTCTTTGTCTGGTCCTCTACTGAAGCAGTCCGGCTCTTTCTTGCGGAACTGCGCGCCCCGGCCGTTTAGGCCTCATGCCGTAAATCCTCCGTCCGGCAGCCCCGTCGAAGCTACAACAGCGGTCGTATACGTTTTCTGGCTGTTACATCCCATGTGGACAAGAAAATGCACGACGTGCGCATGTTCAAGAACAGTATATAGCCGCCCGTCTCACGTGAAAACGACGGCACGCACGGTTTCTTGTTCTGGAACCGGCAAATTTTTGCCCGGGTCATCGCACGCTGCATTCACAACTATGGCCGCATAACCTATTGTTATAAGCATTTTCACCTATCTGTCTTACAGCGCATGGTGCATAGTGCCATTAGTAGCATAGAGCATGCTTTTAGTAGGCAATAATCCAGATGTGCCATCGTTCCGTGCTGCAGGCGGTGCGATGTGGCCATCACGTTTCACTTTGATGACATCCAGCATTGCCTACCAGCTCAATTTCATTTCGCTTTCCTGTCGCCCTCTTAAAATATGACACAATAAGAAGACAACAAAATGCATCTCGGGCCACTGGAGCACCACCAGCTCGACGCTCGTCAGTGTCTCATGCCGCAACAACCTGCGCAACACCTCGCATTACATAGATGTCAGCAATAGTTGAGTCTGTAAAATTTTTTAAGTTAATTTGGATTGTACGTTTGCCTGGTTAGTGCATTTTCGCTTGCCTGTTTTTTTTTTTTTTTCAAAATGTATGAACAAGGTTCTACTATACATACTAACTACGGTAAACAGACAATCATCTTTTCATTGCTTCCATTATGTAACAAAATCACACCACTAATCCAAAACCTTTTAACATTATTGGAAAGTGAGTGACGAACGTCCAAAGTAAAAAACTAACAAAAAAGTCGCAGTTTCACCCGAGAGGCGAAGCACCAGTTGCGATAGCAAATTAGCAGAGAGCTATGTGAAGTAAGGATAGTAAATGAGAGCGCTTGGTGTGATGTGTTCTCTCACGTCCATGTCGTATTTTTGTCGCGCAATATCATTTAAGTAAGGATAGTAGTTTTATCGGCCATATAAAGTTGTATACATTCGTTTACCAACTAAATTAACAAGCATGGTGTCACGCGCACAGGTAAACATGAACACATCTTGCTTGATGACCGCAGAAAGTTGCCGTCAAAACATTGGAGTGACGAAACGCGGTGGCAGCAGTGAGCGAATCGACCTTCGTGCTGTCTCGTTTCAGCGCAGACTAAACGTCGAAAGCACAGCGGATACGAAGATACCAGCACTGGGTGCACTTTGTCCACATTGCAGATTGCTTTCAAATATGGTGGCCGTAAGCAGCAGCCACCGAAGTAGAACCCCCCCCCTTTCCCCTCCCACCCTTGTTTGGCGCGCAAAAGAATACAGCGCGCTTCCATCTCGCCTTTCTTCCTCGCATGAGCCGCGATCATCGGTTGACCCTCGCAAGTGAGTTGTCCGCCCATGTCGACACGGCAAACGTTCGTTTTATACGCCCGATTTTGACAAAAATTGACGCTAATTTCATCGACTGTAACTGATAGTCCGTTGTAGCGCGGTCCGTAACAAGGGAACTTCGTTACATTAATAAAATAGGTAGAAGAAACTATTGTTGAAATATGGTCCATTATATCCAAAAGTCTGCTGTACACGGGTCCGGTGTAACGAGCGTAGACTGTATTTAGTCTTGCAGTTAACCCTTTTAGGGTCAATGCTGTAAATATACGGCGCCGCAAACAAGTCCAAAAATGGTCGATGCCGTATATTTACAGTGCCGTCTGTACGTTTCAAAAGCGCGCCAATTTCCGAACTTTTTCTTTTCTGTCATGTGCTGCTACTATGTGGCAATACAGGGAATTTATTTCGCGCGCCTGCCTCTCTTGGTTTTCGTTGCATGGTTTGTTTTAGAGCTAGTTTGCTCCCGCGCGTCTATACTACTGCTCGCGCATTGGTGCGCGCGCGGGCAGGCGGTGGTTTGGGTTTTGTTCCGCGGGCGGTTTTGGCTTCTTGCGCTTGCAAAGCAGATGGCTATCTCGTTACTGATCGCTCGAAAGGTGGCCACCTCTTGCTTGTTTAATGCTCACAGGGGTGCGCATAGGAAAGATGCTTTTTGCTTTTTCTTTGCTTTTGCTTTTTCTTTTTTTCTTGGGCACTCGCGAAAACTAATTGCTTCTGGCTGGCGATAAGATGAAGATTAGTGAAGTTTGTCACACGTGCTTTTCTGACGGGCACACTACCACACAGTTTTCTTGAGTGCGCGCACCTACATAGTTCTGTTAAGCTATGGATGTACATATTAGTGAAATCTCGATGATACGATCACGGCTAATATGAATTTCCGGATGATACGAATATTTCTGTGGTCCCGGCCGAGCCCCATTACTTTGCAACATGCTAGAGAACAGTTGTTACGAATCAATTTTTGACCCGCGTCGGTTGATACGAAAATTACTGAAGACACTTTGGAAATTATAAATTATGCTTGGCGAAAGCCATACGCTGCTGCCGTCTGCGCTCCGCTTCGCTGTCTTTGCTGTTCGGTGACATAGCCAGTCGCTACTGCCGTCTGCGCTCCAATTCATTCGCTTTGGTGTTCGGCGATACCGCCTGTCGCTGCTGCCGCTTCCGTTCTGCTTTCCTGCGTTCTGCCTCCCTTGTTTTCGCATCTGGTGACATGTTCAGTTGTCGCATGCGCATTCGCTCCTTGTTCTTCTGGCATTTGGTGTTGGAAGAATCCGGCGTCCGCTGCCGCTTCCCCGAACCGCTTGGCGCGGAATCACTGCTTTCGCGTTAATAAACGCCGCTCCACCAACAGCCGTGAAAGAGAACCGCGGGCAGTGAAGTGATTTCTCCCTTTCTCTTTTGGTGCGGAGGCGTGGAGGCCGCGACTGGGCGTGGAGAGTTTGAAGCGGTGGCGCTTTTGTTGCTTTTGTGCTTTTCCGCCTTTTCCGCGCGCCATTGGACGGAGTGGCTGCTGTGCTTTGGGCCGCGTTCTTTGTGTTAGACGTGGCCGACGGCGAAGCACCACCACCGGCGGCTGAAACGCTGCACACGCTCGAAGTTTTGAGGCATGCTATGGCCGCGGATGAAATCAGCGACGACACGTGCACGCATTTTTATGGATTTGAACAAAGTCTGCTAAGTGACCTGACAAAGAAAAAGAAGCAGAAGGACATTAGAGACTTTTTTCTTCAAGAAATAAATGCTTTTTACGTACTTGTGCCTGAGTGAGTTCACCTCTGACTCTTTAATTTAACTAGTTTTAATTGATTTGATGATATGAATTTCGGCTAATACGAATATTTTTCGTGACCCCGTGAGATTCATATCATCGAGATTCCACTGTAGTGTAAGAGCAGGAACATTTGAGTCTTGCGAAATACTCTCGTCTGCGCGTTTTCAAGGCCTTGAACCGTGTGTATAAAAATGCATAAAATTTTTAATTCTTATAAGTTTATTTCCTTTTTTATTGTTGTTATTCATGAATGAAGAGTACATGTATACTAATGCAAAATATATATATTTTTTTCACTTTACGGTCACCCTAAAAAAATTGCGGTAAATTTTTTTTTGAAATAAGTCTCTAAGAAGAATTGTAATCTGCAATAAAAAATCGACCCTGGGCGGTCGCATATGGCAAAACAAAATCGATTCTCAGAGGGTTAAGAAAGAAATACAAGTAGCTGATGTAAATACTAGCATATAAAATGGCACGGGTATTATTAAAATACTGAAGCTAAAAAAAAAAGGTCAGAGGCCTGTGCGCCACACGAAGCACACACACAGCGTAAGGTGGTGAAGCTGCTTCATAGGAGCTCTGTTTCGGCGCCACGCACTGCAGGGTCTTTGTGGTGTCTTCAAGAGAAAGATTTTAACTGTCCGCCCGGCGTCAACAGCAAGCGGTGCTAATTGAGATGATCATGGTGACGATGATGATGATGAAAATTTATCGGCACTCTTTTTCAAACAAAGTAGTGACAGTTGCCTAGCCTGCTAATGATGATGATTTATCTCTTGTCATCCCCTTTGAAACGCAGCTTAGTCACCTAGACAGCTTGATTTAATCAGGTACGCAATATAAATTTTTTTCTAGTATTTTTGTACGCATCTCCTTAAACCATTTTTTCTTCCTCAAACCTTATCAACTACCTGGCACCACTAGCTGTGCATCTCCTACATGCCGTGCCACCTGGTGTAATAATATGCAAATGCAATGCAAAGTGTGTACGTATCAACGCTATGCGGTGCGCATGTCACATCACGTGTCTCCTTGTGCCACAGGGTGCACTTGTAGGGCATTTTTCCACTCCAAGCTAGCAGGCGTTGGCATGGCTCAGTGGTAAAGTAGCTGACGCCAGCACAATGGAGCAGGATTCAATCCTTGCGGGAACTGGGCTTTTTTTTTTTCATTCCTCGCGATAGCTCCTATGGACACCAGGCACCATGGGCGGCGGCTCACACCATCACTAACCGAAATGGCTATTGGAATGAGCCCATAACAGCTTATGCTGTAATGGAACCCTGAGGCATGCCTTAATTAAATATTTTTACACCAACAGCCCCCACAGCTTACAATTTGCTACCTGTTCCTTAGACAAGTTTTCAATAATTTTAATAAAGAATTAATAACACCATAAGCTTTAAGTTTGCTAAGACGTATTTTATGGGTAACAGCATCAAATGTCTTCAGTGCAGGAACAGTGCTAGAAACACTGGCACAGACACACGGAAAGTGACACTGCATGTCGCTCTTCGTGTGCCTTCACCTTTGTCAGTGTTTCTAGCGCTGTTCCTGTATTGAAGATGAACAACCAACTAGACGATGCTTTGACTTAGTAATATCAAACTCTTTACTGAAGTACAAAAATATAGAACTGACAAGATATTTAAAATCTATTAATATTTTTACAAAATGTATCAAAGAAAGAGGAGTGAGGCTTTTTGAGTGTTTAGGACAAAAGCCTAGTTGTGAATTTGTTAATATTTGTTTAATATTTAAGGTTGAGTGGGTGTTTCACGTCCATTACGTTGGCCGTGAGCGGCAGTGGTGAGCATGCCCAGGGCTAGTGTTGTACACAAGTACTCAAAACGGTGGCCATGGGAGTAGCGCGGCAGCAGCTTCAAGGACCCCTTACCAGGTTTGGACATTGCAGACCAAAAAGTGCGTTCCGTAGATTACACACTGATGGTCCTGTCTGCTAAGTATCAAAGCAATGCTCAGTGGAAATACCGCTGATATTTCAAACCAAATGTCGTGCGCCCTCCCCCTTGAGGGAGCCCCGCTTCCAGACACTCAATCGCGTGCACAAATGCGTCTACGGAAGACGCACTGCCTGCAGCATTGCCAGCCATGGCAATTGGCTTCAGTAGTTCAATCAATGCGTAACATGCAATGCCACCATGGGAAATGTACCGCTCCGAAAAAGAAAGAAAGAAAGAAGTGGGGGGTCTTCAAGTGCAAATGAACATGACGCAATACCTGAACTCTGGTATGGTAGTATGGTAGAAAGGATGTTGCTTGTGGCCACTATGCGAGGCAAAGGGCACTTCCTGGTGGCGTGGCAATGCAACACTTCAATTTCTGCCATCTTATGTAATAAAGAATCAATTTGAAAATTTGTTTTCGTAAAATGCTCCCAGATGATGCTTTACGACTTCTACTGTAGAACCAAAATTTGCAATGAGTGAGGGCCTTTTTAGTAGGTAAAACAATGCATGCATAATACAGAGATGTAGATGTGTTTGCCACCTGCATCTTTTTCCCCACTTTCATTTTCTTGTACCTTATTATTTCAACATTTCAATTAAACATAACAATTATCTTCCATCTAGCTTCATCATCTGTCACTTCGTGTGATTAACAAACATGAAGCCCCTCGCTATTCTTGTAGCTCAGTAACAAGTCAGATGAGCTTTGCTGTTAAAGAAGAACAGTGATCCAACTTGTGAAATTGTGGAGGATGTGTAGATGCCATACTGGCTATGGAGAACAGTCGTGACCTAAACTTCCTTCAGTTTGAAAACATATTGTCACCTAGTAGTGACAATGAAGAAAGCAGCAAAACTGGGAGTGATGAAACTAGCATTTTATTGGGCCTCAAAGCGATTGGCAAAAATTTGATCTGCCAGTCAAATTGATCAAATTTGATCTGCGTTGGCTTTTATGTATGAGCCATCGAAGGTTCCAGAGTAAATCACTGGTGCCCATATGTCTTCTATAGAGTTCTACACAATTCACATCGCACATGCAACAGGATTACACAAGCTTCGGTGACAACAGACGACAGAAAGAACCGTTGATAACGTTCAAGGAACTTCCAATACATATACGCGTGTCCTGCGCTGAGTGATAACATCTGTTAGACAGTGAAACGTGGCCACCCGATAAAGCTAACAAGTATGCGTGTTAATGCCCCTCTCTCAAAAAGCATCGTCCTAATACTACAAACAGGAGAGCAAAAAACAAAAGGACTCCTATTAAACAAAAGTAACAAAGAAACGAAGTGCAAACTAAACAGTACACAAAAAAAAGAAAGTCCAAAGTTCAGCTTTGCAAAGTCCCAAAGTTCTTAAGCGCTGCTAGAATGGCTTAAGTCGCACAACATGGACTATTTCAGGTCATGAGCAGCGCCGCTGTGATAGCCAAGTGCCGTCTGGCACGACCTGATAGTTGAGTGCGCCAATGCGTC
Source organism: Dermacentor andersoni (assembly GCF_023375885.2). Taxonomy (NCBI): domain Eukaryota; kingdom Metazoa; phylum Arthropoda; class Arachnida; order Ixodida; family Ixodidae; genus Dermacentor; species Dermacentor andersoni. Next base: position 251,183,770 of record NC_092815.1, read on the forward strand.
GAACGATCTTGTAGGGTCCGGAATAGTTGCGTAAAAGCTTCTCACTAAGTCCTCGCAGGCATATCCGGGTCCAAATCCAAACGCAGTCGCCAGGCTCGTATTCCACATATTGTCGTCAAAGATTGTAGTGCCAGCTATCGGTCCTCTGCTGATTCTTGATGCCCAGGTGGGCGAGCTGTCAAGCTTCTTCGACGTGCTAAAGATGGTGGCAACGTCGAAATTTTGTTAATCGGTGATGCACAGCAGCATGGCATCGAGAGTCATCATGGGGTTCCGGCTGTAAACCAGCTTGGAGCGGCGTCATTTCAGTATTTCCTTGCAGTGCCGTGTTACAAGCAAAGGTTACATACAGCACGACTGCATCCCTGTGATGCCCAAATATGGGGACAACGGTTCGTGTACTCAAAGGTTTTAACGGTTGTCTTAGGCGGAGCCTCCGAGAACCCAATTGAGGACAAAGCCGTTAGTTTCGAACACACACACAATCTAGAGGTGTGCGAATACAGTGTTCGAAATTCCGAATATAAATCGAAAGACTTTCTCCTATTCGATTCTAATCCAATTTGAAATGTTGAAATTTGAAACAACATCTGCAGGCTTGGAGTGACGCCTGTCACCGGCAAAAGACGCTGAGAGCAAGTGGGGCTATACTAATCCAGGTATAACCAAATTAGGGAGGCCCACTAAGCTTCAACAAGACACTCCTTCACCAGAACAGGAATTGGCCTCCCTAATGCAGTATTCGGCCACCCCTCCCACATGGCTCACTCAATTACCCAATGGCCCTCAGTCCTCAACAGCTGCGGAGCACCTGACCAAGGCAGCGGTCAGACCTGTAACGCAGCAGAGGGTGCTAAGAATCTCTGGGCCCAGACAGGCCGCCAATAAAAGCTGATCCTGTCAACCTTTAATGCCAGAACTCTGTCGAATGAGGCTAGCTTAGCAGGACTCTTTGAGGAACTATGAGACATTGTTTGGGAGGCCATGTGAGATTAGAACTGGTGAAGCTTATACAGCACTGACTAACGACCATGTCCTCTGCTATAGAGGTCTCCCAGATAAGAAGCAATACGGGGTAGGATTCCTACTCTATATGGACATAGCGGGCAACATTGACTAATTCTACAGCATTAATAAGAGGGTAGCAGTAGTCGTAGTCAAACTTCATAAGTGGTATAGAATAAAGGTAGTACAAGCCTACACTTTGACATCCAGTCACGATGATGATGAGGTAGATCAGTTTTATGAAGATGTTGAATTAGCGATGAGGAAACTGCGAACTCAGTATGCTATAGTAATGGGCGGTTTCAATGCAAAAGGGCAGAAAAGGAAGCCTGGGGAACAAGCAATTGGCAACTATGGCGTCAAAATTAGGAATTCTGGAGGAGAGATGCTGGTAGAATTTGCTGAAAGGAATAAGCTTCGAATGAACACCTTTTTCAAAAAGCGTAGCAACAGAAAGTGCATCTAGAAAAGCCCTCATGGTGAAACAAGAAATGAAATTGACTTCATACTTTCTGCCAATCCCAGCATAGTGCAGGCTGTGGAAGTGTAGGTAGGGTAAAGTGCAGTGATCATAGGTTAGTGAGCGCCACGATTCACTTCAATCTCAAGCTAGAAAGAGTAAAAGTGGTCAAGAAAAAGCAGGTCAACCTAGAGGAAGTAAGGGTAAAAGCAGATAAATTCAGGGTGGTACTTGCAAACAAATATTGTTGCGTGGAGTGACGTACGAAGAACACAGTAGCAATACTGTGAAAGACAAAGCTAACTTTTATTTGGCAAACCTGTGCCCACAAAAACAGGCTACACTTAAAGAACGGCGACAACGCCGAACACAGTCTGCGATCGTCAAAACATGATCAGTGGGTCAAGCGCGTCTGCTTTTATAGATCAGTCGTCGAATGTTCCAGAGTAACCGCTGGGACCCGCGTGCCTTCCACAAAGTTCTACATCATTCGCGTCGCGCATACATGCAATCAGATTACACAAGGTTCGGTGACAACAGACAGCGGATAGAAGCATCAATAACATTCCAGAAACTGCCAATACATGTAGACGCGTCCTGCACTGAGCGATAACATTTCGTAGACGTTAAAAGAGCTCACCCGTAAAAGATAAACGAGTTCACGTGTCAATTCCCCCCTCTGAAAAGGCATCATCCCGATGCTACAAACATAACAGGAGAGTGAAACACAAAAGGTCACTTGTTAAACAATGCAACAAAACAAAAAAACAAAGCCCAAGGTCACACAATCCAAAAAAAGTCCAAAGTTCAGCTATGCAACATCCCCAAAGTTCATTAGCGCTGGTGGAATGGCTTAAGTCGCACAACATGAACTACTTCAGATCGTAAGTGGCGCTGCTGTGATAGCGAAATGCCGTCTGGCACGACCTCATAGTCGAGTGTGCCAATGTGTCGGATGATCTTGTATGGTCCGAAATATTGTATGGTCCGTAAAAGCTTCTCGCTCAGTCCTCGTCAGCGTATAAAAGTCCAAACACAAACACGGGCGCCGGGCTGGTACTCGACATAGCGTCATCGAAGGTTGTAGTATCGGCTGTCGGTGCACTGTTGGTTCTTGATCCGCATCCGGGTGAGCTGTCGAGCTTGTTCGGCGCGCTAGAGATAGGTGGTGACATCAAAATCGCGTCTAGAGTAGTCAATGGATTCCTGCTGTAGACCAGATTGAACGGCGTGATCTGTGTCGTTTCTTGCACCGCCATGTTGTAATCAAAGGTTACATACAGCAGGACCGCGTCCCACGTCTTGTGCTCGACGTCGACATACGTTGCTAGAATGTCGGCGAGGGTTTTGTTCAGGCGTGAGACCATTCGTCTGTGGGTGGTAGGCAGTTGTCCTCCTGTAGCTCGTCTGGCTGTATTGCAGAATGGCTTGGGTGAGCTCTGCTGTAAAGGCCATTCCTCTGTCTGTGATGAGGGCTTCTGGGGCACCATGTTACAGCAGGATGTTCTCGACGAAGAATTTCGCCACTTCGGCAGCCCTTCAGTTTCAGCAAAGCGGGTGAGATAGTCTGTCGCCACGATGATCCACTTATTTCCGGATGTTGACATCGGAAACGGTCCGAACAAATCCATCCTGATCTGCTGAAATGGTCAGAAAGGAGGTTCGATTGGCTGTAGTAATCCTCTTGGCCTTGTCGGTGGTGTCTTGCGTCATGGGCAGTCTCGGCATGTCTTGACATAACGGGCGATGTCGGCGGTCAAACGCAGCCAGTAATACCTTTCCTATATCCTCAACAGCGTCCGGGAGAATCCGAGGTGCCCAGCGGTTGGATCATCATGTAGGGCGTGCAGCACTTCTGGATGCATAGCTGACGGTACAACAAGAAGGTAGTTGGCGCGGACTGTTGAGAAGTTCTTCACGAGCAAGTTGTTTTGTAGCATGAACGACAAGCCGCGCTTAAATGCCTTGGGACAACGTCCGTGCTCCCTTCCAAATACTCGTTGAGGCCTTTTAGCTCCGGGTCTGCTCGTTGCTGTTTAGTGAAATCTTCCCCGCTTATTATTCCAAGGAAGGCGCCGTCGTCCTCGTCGTCTTGCGACGGGGGATCGATGGGTGCACATATAGGCAGTCGGCGTCAGAGTGTTTTCGTCCAGACTTGTAGATTACCGTGACGTCATATTCTGGCAGTCTGAGGCTCTACCGCGCCAGCCGTCCTGAAGGGTCCTTTAAGTTAGCTAGCCAACACAATGCGTGATGGTCACTGACCACTTTGAATGGCCTGCCATATAGGTAAGGGCGGAAATTTGCTGTAGCCCAAATGATGACAAGGCATTCCTTTTCAGTCGTAGAATAATTGCCTTCCGCTTTTGACAGCGACCGGCTAGCATAAGATATCACCCGTTCAAGTCCGTCTTTCTTCTGGATTATTTCGGCACCGAGGCCTAGGCTACTAGCGTCAGTGCGGATTTTGGTATTGGCGTCCTCGTCGAAGTGTGCAAGTACCAGCGGCGACTGCATGCGTCGCATGCGGCAGGCAATGCCAAGGAATCTACGCACTGCCTTCTTGTCCATGGGCCGCGGGAGCTTTGCAATAGCAGCTGTTTTCTGCAGGTCGGGGCGGACTCCACATTTGCTGATCACGTGCCCTAGAAACAGAAGCTCATCGTAAGCAAAGCGGCACTTTTCGTAAGCATCGTAAGCAAAGCGGCTTGATGGTCCTGATGACTTGATGACCTCTAGTACTGTCGCAAGCCGCCTAAGGTGATCGTAGAAATTTCCGGCGAAGACGATGACGTCATCCAAGTAAGCAAGACAGGTTTGCCACTTCAATCCCGCTAAAACCATCTCCACCACGCACTGGAACGTTGCAGGCACCGGGCACAGTCCAAATGACATAACCTTGAACTCATAGAGGCTGTCTGGCGTGATGAAGGTTGTCTTTTCGCGATCCCTGTCGTCGACTTCTATTTGCCAGTAGCCAGACTTGAGGTCCATCGACGAGAAGTATTTAGCATTGCAGAGACAACCAAATGTGTCGTCTATGCGTGGGAGGGGCTATGCGTGGGAGGGGCTATATGTCCTTCTTCGTGACCTTGTTCAGTCGACGATAATGACGCAGAAACGTAGGGTTCCGTCCTTTTTCTTCACTAAGACAACAGGAGATGCCCACGGGCTTTTCGACGGCTGGATGATGTCGCCGCGCAGCATTTCGTCGACATGTTGTCTTATAGCTTTGCGTTCTCGCGTCAAAACTTGATAAGGGCTCTGGCGGAGTGGTCGAGCACACTCTTCGGTTATTATGCGGTGCTTTGCGACTGGTGTTTGTCGAATTCTTGATGACATCAAAAAGCAGTCTTTATATCTTCGAAGCAGACTTCTGAGCTGTTGCTGCTTAATCACAGGGAGACATTTATTTATGTTGGAAATCTGGTTCGGGAACTACGGTCGTCGGGGTAGATGCGGCAGACTCCGAGAGGACAAACTCATTGCTGGTCTCCAGAATTTCCTCGATGTATGCTATCGCCGTGCCCTTGTTGATGTGCTTGAACTCCTGGCTGAAGTTTGTCAGCAACACTTTCGTGTTTCCTCCGCGCTGTCGGGTGAATCCTCTTGCAACGCAAATTTCACGGTCGAGCAGTAGACGTTGGTCACCTTCGATGACGCCTTCTAAGTCAGCGGGTGTTTCGGTCCCGACCGAAATAACAATGCTGGAGCGAGGCGGGATGCTCACTTGATCTTCGAGCACACTCAAGGCGTGGTGACTATGAGGGCTCTCCGGCAGTATAGCTTGATCTTCCGACAGCATTATTGACTTTGACTTCAGGTCGATGATTGCGCCATGTTGGTTCAGGAAGTCCATGCTGAGAATTACGTCTCATGAACACTGTTGGAGGATAACGAAGGTGGCAGGGTAAGTCCGGTCATGAATGGTAATTCTTGCCATGCAGATTCCAGTCGGCATTATGAGGTGTCCTCCAGTGGTCCGAATTGACGGGCCTTCCCATGCATTCTTAACTTTCTTCAACTGGGCGGCGATGGGTCCACTCATGACGGAGTAATCGGCTCCTGTGTCTACTAAGGCGGTGACTGCGTGGCCATTGAGAAGCATGTCGAGGTCGGTGGTTCTTTGTCTTGCGTTACAGTTAGGTCTTGATGTCGGATCACGGCTGCGTCACGTTGACCTGTGGCTGGTACGTGGCGTCGTCAGGTGGTCTTTTGTCCGCGTATTCTTTGCTTCCATATATCGTCGGGATGGCGGCGTGTCCTTATGTCGTTGAGGTAGTCTCTTCGTAGTCTTCGTAGGCGGTGCAGGATCTTCATCAGTTAGACGAACAGAAATGCACCTCCAGCAGTTGCTGCTTTTAGTTTTCTGGATATGGGCTCACGGACCGGCCCCGGGGTGGGCCAGTGTATGGACGGCGCTGCAGTGACAGGTAGCGGCCTGGTGACGGCGAACGGGATGGTCGTCGAAGGTTCCACTGAGTAGCGGTGAGGTAGTCGGTGATGTCACGAGGGCGTTCACCTTCGCTCGGGCGCGCTGCATTGACGGTGAAGCCTCGCAATCCCAGGTCGTGGTATGGGCATCGGCGGTACACATGGCCGGCTTCGCCACAGTGGTGGTCGGGAGCGCACCAAATATCCGTCTTCCTCGCGTAGGTGCGCTGGGCGACGGATGGCCATGCTGGCGGCGGCGGGCGACGGAATTGGGGCATTACAGGGCCCTATCGCGGTCACAGAAAGGGACCATTACAGTGGCGTAGGTCATCGCTTCTGGCTGGGGCAGCGGTAATTGAGGTTGCACCTGGGGGACTCCAAGCGATCGCCGAACCTCATCTTTCACGATGTCAGCGATCAAGTCCAATTGAGGCTGCGACGAAGGCAAGACCTTGCGCAGTTCTTCGTGCACAATGGCCCTGATGGTCTCTTGGAGATCACCGGAGCCCAGTGCTTGGATGACTCACTGAAGCATGAGCACTTGGCAGTTATATTGACAAGTGCGCATTTCTAAAGTTTTCTCAGTCGTCGTTGACTCTGTCAAGAACTCGGCTTCGGATCAGTCTGGCGAAAAGTTCTTGCTTTACGCCTCGCATCAAGAAACGAATTTTTTTCTCTTCGGACATTTCCGGGTCAGCGTACCAGAAAGGACGGGTCATCTCTTTAGTGAAGATGGCGATGGTCTCATTGGGTAGTTGGCCTCGGGTTTCCAGCAGAACTTCGGCCCTTTCCTTACGGACAACGCTCACGAACGTCCTCAGGAAGTTACTGCGGAACAGGTCACATGTTGTAGGGGTGGACTCCTGGTTCTCGAACCGAGTCCTCGCGGCATCGTCCAAGAAGTGCACATGTCGTAGCTTATCCTTAGAGGTCCAGTTGTTGAAGGTTGAGATCTTTTCAAAGGTTTCAAGCCAAGTTTCCGAATCCTCCGACATAGCTCCATGGAAGGTAGGGGGCTCATTGGGCTGTTGAAATACGATGGGTGACACTAGGGCTGCCATTGTGGTTGCCTTGGCCACAATCTTCTTGGTCTTCTCAGGTAGAAGTCCGTGCTCCAGGGGCAGCTGTTGAAGACGGCGGTTTGCTCGATGGTCCGGCACTACGTTGATGTTCTCTTTGCGGTTCGGGCTTGGATCACGGCTTGTCGGGCGCGTCTGGTACATGAACGAAAAGCACTTCCACCAGATGTCATGTGGAGTGACGTACGAAGAACACAGTAGCAATACTGTGAAAGACGAAACTAACTTTTATTGGCCGAACCTGTGCCCACAAAAACAAGCTACACTTAAAGGATGGCGAAAAAGGTTAACACAGTCGGTGATAGTAGAAATCTGATCAGCGGGTCAAGCACGTTAGCTTTTAAAGATCAGTCGTCGAATGTTCCAGAGTAACCGCTGGGACCCGCGTGGCTTCCACAAAGTTCTACACCATTCGCGTCGCGCATACATGCAATCAGACTACACAAGTTTCGGCGACAACATACAGCGGATAGAAGCATCGATAACATTCTAGAAATTTCCGGTACATGTAGAAGCGTCCTGCACTGAGCGATAACATTTCTTAGGCGTTAAAAGCACTCACCCGTAAAAGATAAACGAGTTCACGTGTCAATATGCAGCCTTAGAACAGAGAGATGAAGATGACATAGAGATAATGAATGAAGCCGTAACTAGGCTGGCTTCAGAGGCAGCAATTGAAGTGGGAGGCAAGGCACCAAGGCAACCAGTAGGCAAGCTCTCCCAAGTAACAGAGGACCTAATAAAGAAACTACAAAGAATGAAAATGTCCAACTCAAGAGAGAAGATAGAATAAGCGGAACTGTCAAAACTGATCAACAAGGCGAAATTAAGTGATATTTGAAACTATAATGTGAGAACGACTGAAGAAGCCGTAAAAAATGGACGCAGCCTGAAATCAGTGAGAAAGAAACTTGGCATAGGACAAACCAAGATGTATGCACTAAAAGATAAGCAGGGTAATATCATCAGCAATCTCGAAGATATCGTAAAAGCAGTGGAAGAATTCTGTACTGACCTGTACAGTGCCCAGAGGAGTCGCGATACCTCAATCACAAACAGTAATGAACAGGATACAGAAACACCTCCTATTACTAGTGATGAGGTCAGAAGGGCCCTGCAAGACATGAAATGAGGAAGAGCGGCAGGAGAAAATGGAATAACAGTTGATTATGCAAAGATGGAGGACACATAATGCTTGGAAAACTGGCGGCTCTTTATTCGAAGTGTCTATCGACTGCAAGGGTCCCAGAAAACTGGAAGAATGAAAACGTTATACTAATCCACAAAAAGGGAGACATTAAAGAATTGAAAAATTATAGGCTCATTAGCTTACTTCCAGTATTATATAAAATATTTACCAAAATAATCTCCAATAGAATAAGGGCAGCACTGGGCTTAAGTCAACCAAGCGAACAGGCTGGCTTCAGGAAGGGATACCCTACAATGGATCACATCCATGTCACCAATCAGGTTATCGAGATATCTGCAGAGTACAATAAGCCTCTCTATATGGCTTTCGTAGATTACAAAAAGGCATTTGATTCAGTGGAGATACCAGCAGACATAAAGGCATTTCATAATCAAGGAGAGCAGAACGCTTACGTAAATACCTTCGGAAACATCTACAGAGGTTCTACAGCTACCTTAATTGTACATAAGAAAAGCAGGAAGATACCTATAAGGAAAGGGGTCAGACAGGGAGACACAATCTCTCCGATGCTATTCACTGTTTGCTTAGAAGAAGTATTCAAGCTATTAAACTGGGAAGGCTTAGGAGTAAAGATCGACGGCGAATACCTCAGCAACCTTCGGTTTGCCCATGACATTGTTCTATTCCGCAACACTGCAGACGAGTTACAACAAATGCTTGAGGACCTTTACAGAGAGAGCGAAAGAGCGGGGTTCACGATTAATATGCAGAAGACAAAAATAATGATGAACAACGAGGCAAGAGAACAAGAGTTCAAGAGTGCCAGTCAGCCTCTAGAGCCTGTGAAGGAGTACATTTACCTAGGTCAATTAATCACGGGGAACCTTGATCATGAGAAAGAAATTCACAGAAGAATAAAAATTGGTTGGATTGCATATGGCAGACATTCCTAGCTCCTGACTGGAAGCTTACCATTATCATTGAAACGGAAGGTGTGCAATCAGTGCATTTTACCAGTGCTGACATATGGGGCAGAGACTTGGAGACTGGCAAAGAAGCTTGAGAACAAGTGAAGGACCGCGCAAAGAGCAATGGAACGAAGATTGCTAGACATAGCGTTAAGAAACAGAAAGAGAGCGGTTTGGATCAAAGAGCAAACGGGCATAAACGATATCCTAATTGACTTCAAGAGGAAAAAAATTGAGCTGGGCAGGTCATGTAATGCTCTGGTTAGATAACCGTTGGACCATTAGGGTTACAGAATGGGTACCAAAAGAAGAAAAATGCAATCGAGGACAACAACAAACTAGGTAGAGCGATGAAATTAGGAAATTCGCGGGCGCTAGTTGGAATCGGTTGGCACAGGACAGGGGTAATTGGAGATCGCAGGGAGAAGCCTTAGCCCTGCAGTGGACATGATACAGGCTGATGATGATGATGATGATGATGATGATGATGATGATGATGATGATGATGATGATGATGATGATGATGATGATCAAGTAGTTGCATACTCATTCAGTTCGAATACTGTAGGAGATACAGTTGTTGCAGTCTACAGGGAGAAATATCAAACCAGAGGAGACACTCCCAAATAATTTTGCTGCAGGAGAACTGGTTTGCATAAAAACTGATTCTTTCATAAACTCCTAAAAATAATTTTTACACATTAGTTTCCAGTCATTAAATAAACATGCCTCGTCTTAAGCTGCCTATGAACTTATAAATCTTGGTTTTGGCAAAACAACTATTTGGCTAATCTTGCCAGTCTTTAATTCCTTTTGAATGATGAGTGTTACTGTAATATTGCACTTAGCTTTTTCATCAAGCATTGCACTCTGCTACACTCATCTGGTGATATGCTGCTCCTTTGTTTCATTACTGCCATTGTCATGATGCACCAGATACGATCACATTTCTTTTATTTCTGATTTGCAAGATTCTGGGAGTAGGTAACTTCCAATTGTTAAGGACATTAGTGTAATCAAATACTGTAACTGAGCCTTTTTTGTCAAACGGAGTCCATGCAACCTTTTTGCGGTACAGTTTACTCTATAGGAACAAGATTGCACTTCCGGCGTTGCACATGTTGCCTCAGGGAAATGCAAAACTGTTATGTCGTCTATTAGATATGGCCACTGCGCGCTGAGCCAACTCGGGTGCATCAATTCAGTAAAACAACTTCGATAGCGCCTGCCCATTGTTGGCAGCAACCCACCTTTATTTCGAACTATGACGTTTATCTACGCGTGAGTGGTGACATAACAGATGACAATGGAAAACAAGAACAAGAAACAACTGCTAGACACAACATACTGCTCCCTTTAAAAACCACTAGAACACTTTATAAAGTGATAAAGGCAGTCTAAGTGGTGACAAAATCGTTCAGCCATGTCGGAGGTCGGCGAACTTGAGTGGTTATAGGTTCTGGCTGCCCTGTAACTTTCTGGAGTACCGAAGGGGTCTCTACTTAACTCTCCTCATCCCCTGTTTGCTCGTTTGCTGCTTGGTCTTCCAGCTCTTCTGCATTGTCAGGAAGGCCAGAGTGCTCAGCTGGATTGTCACGAGGCTCAGGAACTGTAGCAACACTGGCGTGCAAATTGCCAGCCGCAGGAACTGCTGATGTCAGCATTGAGCCTCCCTAAAGACCTGCGTTAGGCACTCAACAATCTTGCAGCATTCCATGTGCTGTTGTCTTCCAGCATGAAAGCGCTACTTCCGTTCTTATCAGCTATCTTCAGGGGTTTGCTGTAGGAGAAATAGCCCTTCCTGGAAACGTGAGGTTGTTTGCTCTCACAAAATCACCCATACAGAACGTAGGAATCTTAGCCCGTCGTTTTCCATCTGTATGCTCCTTGCTGATGATCTGCTGGCCTCTCACCCCTTTTGTAAGGGAGCAATTTCTGGTGTGGGCATGGCAAAAAAAGGCTGGGCTTGAGAATCGGACTATGTCCAGCATGGTGAGTGGAGCGCATCCAGGCAAGACTACAGCTGGTGGCACTGCCATTGTTGCATATGGTGTGATACAGTAAAAAGCAAGATATTCCAATACTGCTGTCTCAGTAGCTCACTGTTGCGAGACTGCAAGTTGAATATGGTCTTTCAAGACCCTGTTGAAACATTTGACCTGTCCGTTACTTTGCGGATGATAGATCGATGAGCAGGAGTGTTTAATTTCATACTTTCAAAGAAAATCCTCGAAAAAAGTGGACTTTGTTGTGGTCCATGATCTGTTAAAATCTAGTCTGGGTACCCCTCTCAACTGAAGAATGATGTCAAGAACCTGTTATATCGTTAGTTGGACATTGCGCTTGACGAAGGCGAGGTAGATGCAAGCTGACAAGCTAGAAGAGTGAATGTTTATTTTCTGTTCACGTCGAAATATTCACAAGTGTACTTGTTTATCTTTTTCGGGTGACCCCTTTTCACTAACAAATGCTATCGCTCAACGCGGGACGCGCCCACATGTATCGAAAGTTTCTTGCATGCTATCGATTGTTCTTTCTGCTGTCTGTTGTCATGGAAGCTTGTGTAATCTAATTGCACGTGGGACTCGAATTGTGTAGAACTTTCTGGAAGACACTCAGGCACCAGTTGTTACTCTGGAACCTCTGGAACAGTTACTCTGGAACCTTCAATGCCTCATGTATAAAAGCCAACGCACTTGGCCGGCAGATCAAATTTTCTATGATTGCCGACTGTGTTCGCCGCTATTGCTATGTTTTAAGTGTAGCCTGTTTTTGAGGACACAAGCTCACCCAATAAAACTCTAGTTTTGTCATCCCCAGTTTTGCTGCTTTCTTCGCCGTCGCTACGACGTAATATCTGATTGAGGTGCTAGTTCGTTCATGTACCGGACGCCCGTGATCCAAGCCCGGACCGCAAAGACAACACCAACATCGTCCCGGATCATTGAGCAAGCCGCCGGCTGCAACATATGCCCTCGGGGCACGAACTTCTACCTGAGATGACCAAGAACATCATGGCCAAGAAATACCAATGGCTGCCCCAGCGTCCCCCATTCTGCTGCAACAACCTCGGGACCCACCAACCTTCCACGGATCATCTGCTGAAGACGCACAATCCTGGCTGGAGACCTATGAATGAATTGTGACTTTCAACAACTGGGACTCCGACCACAAGCTGCAGCATGTATACTATGCCTTAGAAGATGCCACCAGAATGGGATTTGAGAATCGGGAGTCGACCCTGTCAACATGGGACCTGTTCCGTAGTGGCTTCCTGCTTAAGTTCACAAGCGTCGTGTGCAAAGAGCAAGCCCGAGCTCTACTAGAGACCCGAGTGCAGCTGCCCAATGAGGCCACCGCTACCTTTACCGAGGAGATGAGCCATCTATTCCGCCATCCCGACCCGGAAATGTGCGAGGAGAAGGAAATCCACCTACTCATGAGTGGTGTGAAGGAGGAACTCTTCGCTGGAATGACACGAAACACACTGAAGACGGTTGACGAGTTTCTCCATGAGGCAACCAGCATCGAGAAGACACTGGAAATGTGGAACCGGCAATTCAACCGCCGCACAATTTCAACAAACTATGCCGGAGTGCAGGCACTGGCCACTGACAACCTGCGCAAAACTATCAGAGCGGTCATGCGGGAGGAGCTACAGAAGCTGTTCCCGTCATCACAGCCAGCCTCAAGTGGCTTCGATTACCGACGCCGTATGTGAGGAGCTCCAACAACAACTCGGAGTACCTCAGTCACCTCAGCCAGAAGCGATGACGTACACTGCAGTAGCTTGCTCTCACGTTCCCCCTCCGCGCCTACATCAGGTCCCGGTAACGCCACACTTCTGTCGTCTACTGCCGCCGCCAGCACGCCAACCCATCACCCGGCGCAGCATTCCAAGGAAGACTAATGTTTGGCAAGCCCCCAACCACTGTCCACTTTTCTATCACTGCGGAGAAGCCGGCCACATCTACCGTCGATGTCCTTACCGTGAGATAGGACTGCAAGGGTTTGCCGTCAATGCACCGCGCCCTCAGGATAGTGACCGCTCTCTTTATATCGCCAACTACCTCGCCGCTACTCAGTGGAGCCCACGACAACCGTCCCATTCACCGTCATCAGGCCGCTACCTGTCGCCACAGCGCCGTCCATACACTGGCCCAGCCCAGGGCCGGTCCATCGGCCCATGTCCGGAAAACTAAAAGCACCAACTGATGGAGGTGCGGTTGAGGTTTGTTGAACTGGTGAAGATCTTCTGCCACCGCTAAAGACGCAAAAGAGACTATGTCGTCGACCTAACTTCATGCCGCTATCCCGATGGAGCCTGGAAGCAAAGAATACACCGACCAAAGACCTGACTATGCGACATACCAGCCACACGTCAATGTGTTGCAGCCATGATCCGATGCCAAGACGTAACTGCAACGCAAGACAACCACCGACATCGACATGCTTCTCGACGGCCACGCAGTCACTGCCTTAGTGGACACAGGAGCCGACTACTCCGTCATCAGTGGATTGTTCACCGCCAAGCTGAAGAAAGCCGAGACTGCATGGGACGGCTCTCAAGTTTGACAGCCGGAGGTCACTTCATAACGCCGACGGGATACCGCACGGCAAGAATTACAGTACATCACCGGACCTACCCTGCAACTCTTGTTGTCCTCCAACTGAGCTTGTGAGACATAATTCTCAGCATGGACTTTCTGAACCAACAAGGCGCTATCATCGACCTGAGGTCAAAGTTGACAATGGAGAGGCTTTCCAGTCAGCGTCCTTTGAGTGTACTTGAGGACCAAGTCAACATCCTTCCTCGCTCCAGCATTGTCATTTCTGTCGGCAGCGAAACACCCACAGATGTAGAAGGCATCGTCGAGGGGGACCAACGTCTACTGCTCCACCGTGAAATTTGCATTGCTTGACTGCACGGAGGGAAAGCGAAAGTAATGCTGACAAACTTCATCCAGGAGTTCAAGCACATCAACAAGGGTACAACGATCACATACATTGAGGAAATTAAGGAAACCAGCAATGCGTTTGTTCTCTGAGACTCTGCCGCATCTACCCCGGTGACCATAGTTCTCGAATCAGACAAACACATAAATCCAAGTCTCCCCCTGAGTAAACAGTAACAGCTCAGAAGTCTTCTCCGACATTACAAAGACTGTTTTTCAACATCATCAAGGATTCGACAAACACCAGTTGCAAAACGTCGCATAATAACCGAAGAGTGCACTCGACCACTCCGCCAGCACCTTTACAGAGTTTCGACGTTAGACCATGAAGCTATCCACATTCACTCGATGAAATGCCATCCAGCCATCCAGATCATCCAGCCATCAAAAAGCCCATGGGCATCTCCTGTAGTCTTGGTGAAAAAAAAAGGATGGAACCCTATGTTTCTGCATTGATTATTGTCGACTGAACAAGATCGTTGTGGTATAGTGTCTCCCTCTGCCAGATCTCCGTGTTATCATACATTTATGTTTCGTAGTAGCCTAGCTAGATGGCGCACCCCCCTTTTGCCATGTGACGAGCTTGGACCAATCGGGCGGTGTCATCTGGCGTGTGAAGTCCTTTTTAGTAATAAACGGCCGCGAGCCGGCCCAGTCCTTGTCCAGTTTTCATCAGGTGCAGTTGGCTTCGTGTCTCCCTCTCTGCGTCAGTCGCTCGCCGCGCGTTCGCCGGACGCCAGGCCCCCGCTTGCCTGCCGCTGCCAACACAACATCTTATGGCGACGAAGATGGGATTCCCGCTGCGGTTCGGACCGAAGCCCGGGGAAACCAACGAGCTTCGTAAGTGAAGCGTCCCTTACGTGTCTGCACGGCCGCAAACGCCGCCAACGCACTTGGCGTCGCGAGGCTTCCGAGCCTAGGCCTTCCCGACCCCTTTGTTCCTTGCCCCATTCCTGCTGCGAGCTACGGCTTGTCTCCTGCACGCTACCTGGCATTGCTTCTTTTACGGCGAACCTTCCCATTTTTCTTGGAATTGCCCGGGTCACCGTTAATTCCATGGTATCGATGGAAAAAAATTTTTCAGGCCCACCTCGAAGCGGCCGGCGGTGGCGACTGGACGGACGCGCAACGAGCGTCCACACTCGTCAGCGCTCACGGGCGTAAGGGACAACGAAAGTACTTTGCAGAAGCAGCAAGGCAGTTAACCGGCGCAGCGTCACCGTCAAGCGAAGCAGCAAGGCAGTCAACCAGCGCAGCGTCAACGTCAAGCGATACGGTTCCGCCAGTGTCAGAGTTCCAGAAGCTCTTGCAGCAACTTGACCGGCTGTTCGCCGTGTCAACAAATGTTCTGGCGGAGAGGCACGAATTCACCAGTCGAAGGCAGTTCGAGGAAGAAGGATTCCTGGAATTCGTGACCACACTGAAGGAGAAGGCGGTACAGTGCAACTTCGGCACAACCTACAATGAGCGCGTCCGAGACCAAATAATACATGGGGTAGCAAACGCCAGCGTTCGCGAAAAGTTATTAGCTCATGGCGAAACCCTGTCCCTGGACAAGGCAGGAGAAATTGGACGCTCTTTAATAGCCTTGCACCGAGCGAACCGCGCGTTCGCCTCCAAAAATGTACGAAGAATCGAGGCATCTCAACTTGGCATTCCGTCGACGGGCCAAGATGACAGACTTCTTCCGGGAAGCTGCCAAGATGGCCGACTTAGTCCGGCAGGCCATGAAGATGACCGACTTCTTCCGAGAAGCCGCCAAGATGGCCTACTTCTTCCGAGAAGCCGCCAAGATGGCCGACTTCTTCCGAGAAGCCACCAAGATGACCGACTTCTTCCGAGAAGCCGCCAAGATGACCGACTTCTTCCGAGAAGCCGCCAAGATGGTCGACATTTCGCACATGGCTCCTCCGGGAACCGTGGTGCATGCGATCAGTGTGGCAGCAGGAACCATATTGCATCTTACAGGAATTGCCCAGCAAGAAATCGGCGATGCAACGCCTGCCACACATTGGGCCATTTCGCTTCGGTATGTCGAAAGACCCGAACAGCGGTGCAACAAGTCTCTTCCGCAGAGACGCTGTCTTCGTCAACTTCCGCAGGGCAGCCGTCCACGTCTGTCTTGACAGTGAGCACTTTTGAAACTAAAAATGATTTGGAAGTTCCGGTCATAGTTAACGGCGTCTCCATGCGACTGCTGGTGGATACGGGAGCGTCTGTGTCATTCATGATGGCCGAAGATTTTAGAAATCACTTTGGTCGACAGCACAGGCTGTCACAAACAACAGTGGACTTGAGAAATTTCTCCAAGCAACGCATCGACATTCAAGGCCTGTTTCAAGCCACTGCCCAGTTTTTCCAAAGGTCATGCTCCGTCACGTTCCACGTCACGACTACAGGAACATCACTGCTGGGTTTAGACGCCATCCAACGCTTGGGCATACAGATCGACGGTACGTCGCTGACATGTCATCTACCATCGCTTCCTTCAGTACAGAGCCCCACAGGTGTGCCTCCGGGTTTTGATCACCTCTTCATTGACGAGTTGGGTCTCGTCAACAACTTTGTGCACCGGATTAATCGGCAGCAAGATGCGAAACCAGTATCTTCAAAGTTGCGGCGACTAGCCCTGGCTCTCCATGACCAGGTCACAAATGAATTGCGACGTCTCGAGGACTGCGACGTCATCGAGCGCGTCGAGGCTTCTGAGTGGGTGTCTCCACTCGTGGTGGTGCGCAAGAAGGATGGAACCATGCGGCTCTGTGTAGATCTACGGGATCAGGACAGTCTTGTGCCTCAAGTTCAAGAAAGGGTCTTGCAGAAACAGTGGCAGACTAAACAACACGTAGACAAATGTAGAGGTGCTCAGGCAACTCGTTTTAAGGTGGGAGACACCGTCAGAATTAGATATAACAAGAAAGGATTTTTTAAGTACAGTAAACGTCGTACAGTTAAGGCCCAGATAGGACCATCTACTTTTCTACTCAGTGATGGGAAGACGTGGCATGTGTCTAAGTTAACCTTAGTGATAAAGGATTCAGCAGATAGTACATTGTGTACAAGTGATAGAGACTTTTTGTACTCATATTCAAACTTGGATAGTCATTCCGATGACTCGTCTGTAGTGCATCGGCTAAGTAGTTCGTCTGACTGTATCACTTCCGAATCTACACAGTCAGCAGTCTCTGATTCCGTGGGGGAATCAGTAGCCTCCCAGGACTTGTTGGGACGTCAAGAGGAGCTTCCTGGGCAATGCTCTCCAGCTTTGAGCGACACCCACATTCAATTGTCTAACCAGGGGGAGGGAAATAGTAGTGGGACGATTGGGTCTTCGAAGTCGACCGATACGCGTCGCAACCTACAAAGTTCTTCTGAAGTATGCACACGTCCTCATCGTGACAGAAAACGGCCTCCGTGGCTTGATTGTTTCTTGAATGTAGAGCGTATTGCCGTCTTCGAAATGCCACGGCTAGGGGCCTCGCTGTGACATTTAGGAGACAGTTTACATGTTTCGTTAACACAGGTATAATATGTGTTCCTTGTTGCGGTGCAGTGATTCTTGTGCCGTGTTCCTTGTCAGATTTTGTTTTGAGTCACTGCCTGTGTTTTGGTGCCCCAAGTCTGGTGCGCGTGTGGACTTGGGCGGGAACGAACTGAATTTGTTGTGGACTTAAGTGCGTGCCTTGTGTGCGACTGGTGCGCGTGTGTGTGAACGTGGGGGGGAACGAACTGAGTTTGTCTTTGGACATAAGTGCGCTTATTGTGTGCGTGTTTCACTGTATGCTTACTTTGTTTCCAGGGGGGATGATGTGGTATAGTGTCTCCCCCTGCCAGATCTCCGTGTTATCTTACATTTAGGTTTCGTAGTAGTCTAGCTAGATGGCGCACCCCCCTTCTGCCATGTGACGAGCTTGGACCAATCGGGAGGTGTCATCTGGCGTGTGAAGTCCTTTTTAGTAATAAACGGCCGCGAGCCGGCCCAGTCCTTGTCCAGTTTTCATCAGGAGCAGTTGGCTCCGCGTCTCCCTCTCTGCGTCGGCGCTCGCCGCGCGTTCGCTGGTCACGGGCCCCCGCTTGCCTGCCGCTGCCGACACAACAATCGTGAAGAAAAACATGTACCCCCTCCCACGGATAAACGACGCATTGGATTGGCTCTGCAACACTAAATACTTCTCGTCGATGGACCAGAAGTCTGGCTGCTGGCAAGTAAAACTTGTCGAGATAGATACCGAAAAGACCGCCTTCATCATGCCAGACAGCTCTATGAGTTCAAAGTTATGCCATTGCGGCTGTGCTTGGCGCCTGTAACATTTCAGCGTGTGATGGAAACGGTATTTGCAAAATTGAAGTGGCAGACCTGTCTTGTTTACTTGGATGACGTCGTCATCTTCACCGGAAATTTTGACGATCACCTTAGGCGGCTTGGGACAGTACTAGAGGCCATCAAATCATCGGGGCTCATTCTGAAGCCAGAAAAGTGCCGCGTCGCTTACGATGAGCCTCTGTTCCTGGGCCATGTCATCGGCAAATTTGGAGTCCGCCCTGACCCTCAGAAGACAGCTACCATCGCAAAGTTCTCACAGCCCATCGACAAGAAAGCAATACGTAGATTCCTTGGCATGTGTGCCTACTACAGGTGCTTTGTGAAGGACTTTCTATGCCTTGCTGAGTCGCTGACACATATAACTATATGTGATGTCGAATTAAAGTGAGAAACGTTGCAGGCCGACGCATTTAAGGACTCAAATGACGCATGCAGTCACCGCCGGTACTTGCACACTTCAAAGAGGTCGCCGAGGCCAAAATTCACACTGACAATAGTAGCCTAGGCCTCGGTGTCATCCTAGTCCAGAGGAAAGACGGACTTGAATGGGTGATAGCTTATGCTAGCCGGTCGCTGTGAAAAGCGGAAGGCACTTATCCTACGACCGAAAAGGAAGTATTTGGAAGTATGTAAAATAAGTTCTTAAAAAAAGAACGTTTCCTGATGGTAACTTGTGTTTATTTTACACTTCTGTGAAATTTGTTATATTTATATATGTACGTGTGTGTATATATATATGTATATATATGTGTACACACATTGCTTTGCATTCTTATGATATATGCAACTGAGTCTGTGTTAAATAATGATATGCAACATAGCAGATTGTAATTGTATACTGGGAGTTATTTCACACAACTGTATTATAACTAGTTTCTATGTAATAACATGAAAATGTCTATATGTATTTGTGTTTAAAAATACTCTATATCCACACTTTATCCGTGATTTTATTGCTACACCAGCTGCTACCGTGCCTGTCTGGGAGACCGGAGCTTTGTCAAGCCGAAGGAATTTCGGCTTTTTTTCCGGCTCTCCCTTTTTCACCTTGTATCCAGTGGTGGAAATAAAAATCATGATGATGATGGTGATGAATGGCTCGCCATCGTTTGGGCTACAGCAAAATTTCCCCCATACCTATATGGCAGGCCATTCAGTCGTCAGCGACCATCACACATTGTGTTGGCTAGCGAATTTTAAAGGACCCTTCAGGCAGCTGGCACGGTTGAGCCTTAGACTGCAAGAATCTGACATCACTGTTATCTACAAGTCCGGACGAAAACACTCTGATGCCGATTGCCTATCACGTGCCCCCATTGACCCACCACTGCAAGATGATGAGGATGACAACACCTTCCTTAGAATAATAAGTGCAGAAGACTTAGCTGAACAGCAACAAGCAGATCTGGAGCTAAAAAGTCTCGTCAAGTATTTGGGAGGAAACTCCGACGTTGTCCCTGGGGCATTTGAGCGAGGATTGTCTTCATTCTCACTTCAAACCAACCTACTTGTAAAGAAGAACTTCTCGCCAGTCTGCGCCAACTACCTTCTTGTTCCCTCAGCACTGTGTCCAGAACTACTGCACACCCTTCATGACGATCCGACTGCTGGACATCTCGGATTTTCCCGGACGCTATCGAGGATACAGGAAAGATGTTACTCGTGTTTCAGATATTACGGACTTCAAATAAAATGGACATTTTTTGTCAGGTTATCCGAGTCCGTTGTAACGAGAGTTGACTGTATATATATATATATATAAGGTGGTTGTACACCACACAAAGAAAAATTCCTTGTACTTTCCGGACAAGAATGCTTTTAACAACAAGGATGCGCAATTTTGCGTTGTCGAAGCAACACTGCACTTAACTTCTGGCAAAAATTTTTTATTGCTAAGGTATGCAGCCACTTTGCATCAAATTATGCTATCATCCTTATGCTATTTTTAAAAATTCTGATATTAAAAATCTAAAATTTCATTTACGAATTGATGGATTTTTGTAATGTAGGTCGATGAACTAACCGGTATATGACTTCGATAAAAGAATAGCGCTAGAAACAGTGCCAAACGAAAACTAGACAGCGCACTATCGTCTGTCTTGTTTACAGGCCAGACTTGTTACAGCCCTAGTAGCAGTGGAGATCACTGTTGTTTTCCAGCCAGATCTAGTAAATGTTACAGCCACGGCTACATACAGCAGAGGCCAGGCACTATGTTGCTAGTCTCCTATCACTCCATCGTGCTTTCAGCGTTGTGGGCCTGCTATATTATTCTAGATTTAAATTAAAGATACAGGAACGAAGCTTTGCGCTAAAACTTTGACAGTATCATATTGTGACGCTCTTAGGTGCATAGTGGGTTCACGAATGTGACGCGCTTAGGGGCATAGTGGGTTCACGTCTCAACAAACAGTATGCGGGGGCACCGATTGGTAGTGAACGAGGACGACGACGTGTGGCTGGCTGGCTGAATCTCGACAGGCGCTCAGTTGACCAAGGCCATCGCTTCTAACTCTACCCGGCTTCAAAGTAACGCCTTTTGTGGGCGTAACAGGGTGGTGGAGGTGCTGGGTACGACAGAACGTACCACGGAGTCGCAACATCTAGAACTTCGCCGGAGCCGTCGTCTTGCCGGTCTCTTGCCAACGACCTTCCCTATGGCTCAGGACGGAGGTGGACAAATGCCAGCTATAGTTTCACCTTCTCAAAGGTCAGCGCCAGTTGGACCTTTGCGGCACTACATGGAACCACGCTCGTTCGCGGGAAAAGTGGGCGAAGACGTCGACGAGTGGCTGATGCACTACGCAAGGGTGAGCCGCTACAACCGCTGGGATTCTGTCACTCAGCTTGAATATGTTGCACTCTTTCCGAGTGAGACAGCGCTGATGTGGTATGAAAACCACGAAGACTCCCTAACAACGTGGGAGCACTTTGTCGAGGAAATTAAGAAGTGTTTTGGCGACACCCACGCCAAACAGAAATGCGCCGAGAGAACACTTGCTCAAAGAGCTCAAGCTCCTGGAGAAACATGCACTATATACATAGAGGAAATCCTCAAGCTGTGCAAAATCGTAAATCCGCAGATGTCCGAGGAAGACCGAGTCGGACATCTCCTCAAAGGAATTGCAGAAGATGTATACAATTTCCTCATAAGTCCGGAACACGTTGATTCCGTCTCAGATGTCGTGCGTCATTGCCGTACGTTTGAGACGTTGAAAACACGTCGCATTGTGCCAAAGTTTGGACGCCTGGCGAATGTGACAACCATTGCCAGCGTCGATGAGAGCCCGTCTGCCGATCTTTCGTCTACTATACGGCAGATCGTGCGTGAAGAACTGCTGCAGCACCAGGAACTTGCGCGCGACGTCATACGACAACCTGACGCTTATTACCCGCAACACATGGCGCCTGCCGCACCCTGCGCTTCCTGGCAACCGGCGGTATGTGTCACAGACGTCAACCACAGAGGTGCTCCATGGCCACGTGAGGACACATTTACGCCCGAACACCGACCAGCAGAACACCCTCGCCCCAGCAGGTTTGCACGCAGACCGACCGTTCCTCCTGTGCAGCAGGCTCAGCCGCTCCGCTCTGCTACACGACCCCCCACGGCTGAGCGCTTCGAAGGGCAGTTCATCGATCGTCGTTCACCTGTGTGCTATAGCTGTGGCGACTTGGGTCACATTGCCAGGTACTGCAATCGCCGCCAACCACCGAGGTTCGACCGATCGACGATGTCTAGGTGGTACCGCGCTCCTCTGGGCGGAACATATTCGCCCTCGCACACATATTTAGAAAGCTTGCCTCACCAGCACCCGGAGCCGCTACGGAACCGTTCTCCAGCATCCGATCGCAGCTTGACACCACCACCCGCTCCTCGTGTAAGCCGGTCGCCCTCTCCGCGGCGTCGATACCCGTCGCCACCTCCGGAAAACTAGTCAGCGCGGCCGTTGGAGGTGAGGTCGCTGGACAATCTTCGATATCGACAGAGATACCTCCAACCATTTGTATGTTTAAGAATAAGGTGTTTGTATTAATTGACGGGGTTTCATCCATGGCCTTAGTGGACACGGGAGCAACCGTTTCAGTGATGAGTCTTGCGTTTAAAAGCCTCCTAGGACGAAAGGTGATGTTTCGCTGGGACCGTGCCGATACGTTTCGCGGAGTGAGTGGGGAGTTGTTGTATCCTGTGGGCATGTGTAATGTAGACGTTACCTTGGGTGGTCAAATATTTAACGCGGAGTTCGCTGTTCTACCTCATTCTACGCATGACGTAATCCTGGGTCTTGATTTTTTGAAACTGTGTGGTGCCACCGTCGACTGCAAAACGGGTGAAATCAGTGTAGGTACGAGCTTTGCTGCGGCGTTTATGGAAGCCCCACCGTATCGTGAAAGTGTGCTTTGTGTATCCCGGGATACAGTTGTGCCTCCGTTATCCGCAACGTGTGTTTCAGTCGCCTGTTTCCCCACCACCGACGGAACGTTTGACGCTACCATGGAGCCCGTTCACCTGAGTTGCATCAAGAGGAATGTACTGATACCGTATTGCACGCTGTCAGTTGTTCAGGGACGCACCAACTTATGGGCCGTAAACTGTTCGAGTGAACCTGCAATACTACCACAGGGTCTGAAACTTGCCGCCTACCATGAAGATCACGTGCTATCGCTCGCCATTTTTACAGAGGCCCTTGATTCTGCGGATGAGCGCCATTTCGCTAATGTCTGCCCTGCGGCGCACTCCTCATTTCTGACTATGGTAAACAAGTCGCTCAGCACTAAGCAGCGTCACGAAGTGGCGAATATTCTGCTAAAACATGCCCGACTGTTTGACTTCTTCCAGCAAGAGGGACCACCATTGTTTCCTCCTTCTCGTATACACCATCGCATCGATACGGGATCTGTCCAACCGCTGCGACAGAAACCATACAGAGTCTCACCGTCGGAGCGCAAGGTGATCAATGACCAAATCCACGAAATGCTAAATAAGAATGTAATCCAAGAATCCTGTAGTCCGTGGGCAGCGCCAGTGATCCTGGTTAGAAAGAAAGATGGTACATGGCGATTTTGTGTTGACTACCGCCGCCTCAACACCATCACTAAAAAGGACGTATATCCTCTTCCGCGTATTGATGATGCTATCGACTGCCTCTCATCAGCGTCTTATTTTTCGTCTGTTGACTTGAGGTCGGGGTACTGGCAGATTCCTATGCACGAGGCAGACAAGGAGAAAACGGCATTTGTAACACCAGATGGACTTTTTGAATTTAATGTGATGCCGTTCGGGCTCTGTAATGCGCCTGCAACTTTCGAGCGCTTCATGGACAACATCCTGCGTGGTTTGAAGTGGGAAGTATGCATGTGCTATCTAGATGATGTAGTGATTTTCGGGCGCACGTTCAGTGAGCACAGCGCACGTCTCGATCTTGTGTTAGACTGCTTGGACAAAGCGGGTTTGGTGCTCAACTCGAAGAAGTGTCATTTTGGAGAGCGCCAAACACTCGTTCTGGGACACCTAGTGGATAAGGACGGTATACGGCCTGATCCAGCAAAGACTGCTACGGTGGAAGCCTTCAAGCAACCTCGCCATGTAAAAGAGCTACGCAGTTTCTTAGGGCTTTGCTCGTACTTCCGCCGGTTTATTCGTGGATTTGCCAACATCGCGTATCCGCTTACATGCCTCCTCCAGAAGGGTGTTCCCTTTGAATGGACTCCTGAATGTGAAGCTAGTTTTCGTGAGCTGAAGTCTCGTCTGACGTCTCATCCCATTCTCCAACATTTCGACCATGCGGCTCCCGCAGAAGTTCATACGGACGCTAGCGGTATTGGCATCGGCGCCATCCTTATTCAACGCGTCGACACCAAAGAACACGTCGTCGCCTATGCGAGTCATTCTTTAAGTAAATCCGAGCGTAACTACACCGTTACAGAGCAAGAATGTCTTGCAGTTATTTTCGCAGTACAGCGCTTCCGGTCGTGCCTGTACGGGCGCCCCTTCACTGTGGTGACAGACCATCAATCTCTCTGCTGGCTGGTTAATCTCCGTGATCCGTCGGGCCGGCTTGCGCGTTGGACACTCCGTTTACAGGAATATAACTTTACCGTTTCTTATAAAAGCGGCCGCCGACACGCCGACGCTGACTGCCTCTCGCGCATGCCGCTTCCAACGACGGACTGCGACGCGGACAACTTCGACTGCTATATCGCATCACTGGAGCCGGGATTTCCTGATATAAATACCTTCAAGGTCGAGCAACAAAAAGACAGAACTTTAGAACCACTGCTCATTACTGCAAGGCAATCAGCACCATCCACTCGTTTCTGTGTTCGTGATGGGGTTCTTTACAAAAAGAACTATTCTACTACAGGCCCACGATATCTTCTGGTGGTCCCGGAGAGTCTCTGTGTCTCCGTCTTGCGCGCTATGCATGACGATCCAACATCTGGACATTTGGGTTCTGCGCGAACTCTCTACCGCCTCCAAGAAAGGTTCTACTGGCCTAAAATGCGCCAGACGACCGCCCAGTATGTGTCCAGCTGCAGCGAGTGTCAACGTTATAAGCGTCCGACGAGTGCTCCTCCTGGCCAACTCCATCCAGTGCCACCCCCCAGCTCTCCCTTTGAGCAAGTTGGCATCGACCTCCTCGGTCCTTTCCCGTGTTCATCCGATGGGAATCGCTGGATTATCGTGTGTGCCGATCACTTGACACGCTACTGTGAGACAGCTGCAATACCATCGGCTACTGCAACCGAAGTGTGTATTTTTCTGCTGCGTTTTGTCATTCTCCGACATGGACCTCCCAGAGTCATCATCAGCGATCGTGGGCGGCAGTTCACTGCAGACGTGGTCGAAGAGATGCTTCGTCTATGTGCTTCAAGGTTTCGACATTCCACCCCGTATCATCCCCAAACAAATGGCCTTACGGAACGCACGAACAGAACTCTTACTAACATGCTGTCCATATATGTCGAGTCAGATCATAAGAACTGGGACAGCGTGCTACCTTTCATTACGTACGCATTTAACACCTCAAAGCATGAAGTTACGGGCTACAGTCCCTTCTTTCTTCTCTACGCTCGTCCGCCTCGTTATACAC